>NW_027286069.1:65380512-65625512 GCF_022747635.1 Hetaerina americana
TGAGAATGCTATTGTAATCTTGAATTAGTTTGACACCTCTTTCTGCAACATTATTCAGAAATGTCTTCTCTATTTTTTAATAGCACTTGTGACCTTCATGATTCTTCCATGTTGGGAGACAGGCTTCCACCTTTGTCGAGGAAATCGGTCTTAATGGAGAGTCTCGTAAAGAAAATTTTTATCATGAGAGTTACAAAGGATAAAAATTCGTTGTTTGTTAAGGAGAAACATGATTTTTGCATACAATGTACAAGCTGTGACCGGACTGATTTTGTTCTGCGCAAACCGTTTAACGGATCAAACAGAGACACCGTGTGCCATCTAGCGACACATCGACAACTAAAACTAGAGGCGTTGTGTTTGTTTACGTCTAGTTTTTACGCAGCAGCAGCAACGATTCGTGACTTAACCTGTTCGTTGCAGCGTGCAACGGCAGCAATGAGGTAGCTAGAGGAACAACGTGTGTGTATCTGTCGAAATAAACAAGTTATAAATCAATTCTGTCTTTTGTTGTTCAATTCTTATGCCTCTTCAGCTGATTTTTTTCTTCTTCGTCTTCTTCACCGCTATATGCTTCAAGCATAACTTGGGTCATATTTTTTTAAACCGTATATGGAACATAGTCATCAAATAAGGATAAAGTCACAGTTTCGGGAGCTAAATATCAGAGATGGTTTGAAAGTGTTTAAACAGCGGCCTTGCTGATTCCTGGATAAATATCCTGATAATTTAACAATTATACATGAATTAGAAATTTTGATAAGGTGATTATAGAAACCAGGTAAATTGGAGCAAGAAAAATGCTTAATCTTATTAAGGATTTCTTCTCCCCATCAAATAACTGAACTTGATCTTGAAATAGCTAAATTTTGAGTAAATAAATTTCCTTGGCCATTCACCTAGCATAATTCACAGCTCCTGGTTTACGAAACGATTTCCCGCTCTTCGGAATACCGCCAAGATAGATCTTAGTTAACGCCAACAATTCTCGGTAATCATCTCGCTGTTATTTCTGCTCATAAAGATGGTTTTCAAGAAATCCAAGAATGGTCGAGCAGAAATCATCAGGCACGCCAATGCTACCGGTTCTGTTAATCCTTTTGTGGAGTATTTTCAGGATTCTCTAAATATTTTGAAAAGCACCATATTTGGACCAGAAGATTCACCCATCACTGACTTGACCAAGATCCTCGAAACTAACTGAAAAATGTGAGGATGGCAAGGAAGGTGCAACAGGATACGATTGAACAATTTTTATAGATTTGTGCAGGCGCCATTTATGCTACCTGTGTTGCTTACAGTCGTATCACAGCAAAGTGCCTAACTTTTTAATCGATTATACCCCACTTCTCCACTGGTTTGTAAACAACCATGGCTTGCTCTTCTCCAGAAGATTTTAGGATTTCAGCGACGCCCAACAGTTGCTCCTTGCCTTCAAAAGTTTCTATTATTTCCAGTCTATCAATCTTTCCAACACCTGCGAGTGCTGGTAGCAACTTACAATCCCAGTGCAACGCTAATTCTTGGCAGTCGTTTAGTTTGAATTTCTGTGTCTCTCGCTTCTCTAAATTTTTATTGAAGGCGTTAAAATGAAGTTCGATTTATTATTAGGTTTGTTCTATCACGCCCAAAAGCTTCTGTAGCATCCATCAATATGTAAACCCCATTTCTATCTGTGATTTTGCACGTATCTAAAACCTAAGAGAGACGGGGAGTACAAAATTGCAATGTACCTCGAGTTTAAACTGTTGCTGCTTCTGTAGTTGTTGGTTTTATTTTCTTATCTATAGTAGAAGAACTTTTACTGTCGTCATCATTATCACTTCTTTCGCTGCAAACTGTTGTAGAATCACCAGTTTTTGATATCTCACAATTTCTAACTATTTTTTCATAAATTCTTTTTTTCTGGCCGCTTCTATTGCAGTGTCCTTTAATTCTCTTTCTTTCATGTATTTTAGTTTGCGATCTACGCCAACCATAGAGTCCGGTCGTCCTTTTTGGCGCTGAATCATTAAGAAATTTTTGTCCACTTCATTTTTCCCTTGTCCCAAAGCATCTGAATGAGCTATGTAAAAGAAATCGTCCAGAGTTTCCACAGAGTGATCTCTTTTTTCATTTTCTTTGCATGTAATTCTAGACAAATTTTCCTGTAAAAGTTTCCATTCATCATAGAATTTAACGAACGTATCAATGCAGTAGTCATTTCTTCTAGTAGGAATTCGTGATTCTTGCCAAAAAACACAAGCTTCATGAATCACCAATGCTGCACTTTCTTTCGTTGTAATATTTACAACTCTTAGATTGTAGGAAAATACACTTAAAACTTGTCTGTTTGAAGGAAGTTTGGCTCCAACGATTTTCTTGGAAATGTAGCCAACAAAAGTGATATAAAAATCTTTTCTTAACTTGTGTACCAAACGACCTGAAGGAGTTGATGCCATTTTAGAAGTCTAGGAAAAATAATTCAATAAAGCCACCTTGTACCAACAACACAAACAGTGCTGAAACGATAATTACAAGTTAAGTTATCATACTTGATTCAAAATAAATAAACAAGGCACACAAAAATAATATATGAATTTGTCTTTAATGATAAACCACATAATATAATTCATAAAGCTAATATATAGTGGTTTTTTATATTAACTTAGTAATAGAAAATCACATGCTATAGAAAAACACTATATGTTATACTCCGATTCGCATTAATTTCCTTTACTAATTGATTAATAAAAACTGATGAAATAACAAGTGACTAAGCAAATCTTTCAGAAAGTACAATAACTAAAAATATTGCATGAAAATATGACCTTCTGAGCGTAAATTTCAAAACTTCATAGTCGATGAGTGTTACCTCGGTGTTATTCGATTCAGCTAAATTTATGTTCAAGTCGTTTTTTTATTGATTTAAACAAGATTGGCGGGTGGGAGGTTAACATTTAGAAAGTTGAAAAATAAGGGCCACTCTAATATATATAAATATAAAAATTTATGTATATATATTATCTCATTTATATAGCAACAGATATATATATATATATATATATATATATATATATATATATATATATATATATATATAGTATATATATGGAAGATAGTCAGAAAGAGAATTAAGTGATATGTTAGTGTGTGTGCGTGTATATATATACATATATATATATATATATATATATATATATATATATATATATAACGATTGTCCGGAAAAACTCATACGAGCGGCACAATAATGGGCTGACACAACATAACACAAATAGAAAAGAATAGACACATATAAAAGAACACTTACACGGTAAATTGTTCGAGCTTTCGGCCCTCTCAGGGGCCTTCTTCAAGAGAGACTGAAAATATGCTATGGATCAGGAGAGGGGAAAGAGTTATGGGCGTGGAGGGGAGGTGTGGAGGGGAGGTGTGGAGGGGAGGTGTGGAGGGAATGCTGGGAGGAAAATTAAATATGGCGGTTAAGGGTGGGAATTTTAAAGGAACGGAAGGATAGAATGTAGGCGGATTCACGAGTTCTCACCTCTATGTTGGTAGCTGAATCAGGTAGGGATTCTAGGATGCTGAGGGAAAACCTGTCCTCTTATTATGCCTACTCCCCTCTCCCTACGTCCCCTCATAGCCCCCCCACCTCGTTCCCACGCTAATTGCCTCTCAAAAAATATTATTTATCTTTTATCATGCAAACACTGCACTTCCTTCTACATAGGTGAATGCATTACCCCCTTATCCATCCGAATGAATAATCACCGGTACTCCTGTAATTCTGCCTCACTCTCATCTCTTCCTATCCCTTCACACGCCAATTCCCACAACCTTTCATTCGACCAGTGTTTTTCCCTCAGCATCCTAGAATCCCTACCTGATTCAGCTACCAACATAGAGGTGAGAACTCGTGAATCCGCCTACATTCTATCCTTCCGTTCCTTTAAAATTCCCACCCTTAACCGCCATATTTAATTTTCCTCCCAGCATTCCCTCCACACCTCCCCTCCACACCTCCCCTCCACACCTCCCCTCCACGCCCATAACTCTTTCCCCTCTCCTGATCCATTGCATATTTTCAGTCTCTCTTGAAGAAGGCCCCTGAGAGGGCCGAAAGCTCGAACAATTTACCGTGTAAGTGTTCTTTTATATGTGTCTATTCTTTTCTATTTGTGTTATGTTGTGTCAGCCCATTATATATATATATATATATATATATATATATATATATATCACTTACATGCCTTACATGCTATCTTCTTTTTGTCACTTTTAATTATTTTTCCATCGAGAAAAACCTTCTGGTCTAAGTTATGAGCTGTGAAAAGAGAAGAGGGTGGGGTTTCTGGAAGGTGAGAAGAATGAAGCGATGATTTCCTCGAGGGATTGCGGTGGGTGCTTCTGCACTGGCCAAGCGTTGGTAAGGGGGGGGGGGTGAAAATGCGTCCTTATTGAAATAAGAGTGAGGAAAGAGAATATTGTTTTCTCTTGCGAAAGCTTCAAATTGGTTCGACAGGAATAGGTTGAGTGAGCGTTTACTGAAGGTCGTGGATGTTGGGATGGTTGCCGTGGGAGGTCGGTGAATATTGGCATGGGTGTGCGGCGTGAAAGTAGAGAGGGGGAAGCTGCGCTAGAGGGATGGATATGAGTGCGTGCGTAAGGGGCCCAGTATGGTTGGTACGACTTTATTCCCTCTCTAGATATATCAGTGTGTCAGAGGCTTTCAGGGGTATTCGCCCAAAAGGCACGGGGAGGGAAAGGTGACCCATTTGTGATGCACAATCTCTCTCGCTCCCTTCTTTACTTTTCGCTTCCTCTCCGCTTGCTCTCATTCCTCTCCTTTCATAGGGTGCAAAAATCTTCAACCTCGCATGGAATGGAATGGAAAAACTTCTGGGTGGAGTCTGGATGGCGCTCTACATGCCTTTTTTGCCTCACCTAAAAAGTAAATTCTAATGCCCTCCATTGTCCTTTTCGCTCCGCCAGTGACCCTGGATCCCCCTCTCATCTACCACTTCCTCGTATCCCATTTTCCTTCATCCGAGACATCCCGAATGACCATTGTCCCAATGTTTCCATGTAGCAAGCCCGCTCTCTGTCTCATTTTGTTATTCACTTATTACGGCAAATATGCAAATGCTCTGCCGCCTCAAGAGAGAAATTTATTTTAATGCTCTAACGGTCCTTCCAAGGCATTTCGATGTTATTCTGGCCGCAGGGGAGTTAGCATTTCTTTGCGTCCTTGTAACAAGTGGCTTTTTGCTACTTGCTTATTTTTTGATAGCATACCAAAAAAATTCCACTACCCTCTTTTTTATGGATTTTATCCCACTTTAAATATCAAGTGTGAGACAAGGGGGGAAAATCTGGTAGAACTGCCGGCTTAGCCAAATCCGCAAGTATCTCATAATCTTATAATTTGCTAAAAATGTTTTTCTCAGTGTGTTATGAAATTTTTGTACTAAAACCTTAATACATTGAGAGATTTGGTGAATCATTGGTCTGATCATTAATGACAGAGAAATAAATGTGAACGAGCCCATTTAATGTATTGTTAATGACTTTTGCCGTTAATATTCAGACCAAATACTAGAATCATACTGCTTCAAAATTAAAGTGCTTTCATATTTTTCTATTGTCTAGTGTAAGATTGGTCTTACGGTGGTTAATTGGTACAAGTTCAAGAAATAAGAACAATTGATCACAGTTGTGCTAAGCCTTTCAACTTTACTCTGCATACAAAAGATTATTATTGTTTATTTTAATCTGAATAAACCTAACTTTTACAATTTAATGTTGCAGAATTTTTTATATTTATGTATATATGTAATTTTTTTATATATTTTTTATATATTAGTATGAAAAACTAAGATATTATTTAAAAGAAACATTTTTCCTTTCGCGAAAAAAAACCAGAGATTAACTATTTTTAGAAAGGGCATTTTTGAATGTGCGTAGATAAACGGTTTTGTGCAGAACTTGCATTCTATTTTTCAATACCTTTATGTAATTAGGAGCGTTGGGCTGAAAAATCTTTTAAACATTGACGTATGTTAAAGCCTTCATACTCTTGGATAAAAAATAAGCACAATGAGAATCCCCATTTTTTCTAACAGTCAATTAAAGTAAAAAAACGCTCTTCGGTAGAATTAGCGGTCTTATTCATATTATTTACGAAAGTCTCCAGGATATGTTTACAATGATCAGCAGTCAATACCGCTGTAGCTTTTAATTCTGAAGAAACACATGAATACAGTCCTCCAATTTACGTCAACGTTTAATAATTAGAGACTTAAGATAATATAATAAATTCACAGGAATTGTGGCAAATTGGTTGCATAAAAATGTTATGATTAATTATTTAAGAAAATTTTCATTGAGAGTAGTATCATCCGTGAACTCTTTCTGACGTCAAGTTCCCGACGTTCAAGCTCACGACCGAAAATTACCGATCACTCCATGGGAACACAGCAGTGATACTCTTTGACCCCAAGCCGGGTGGAAATTGTTTAAAGTAACATTTTTTTATCACGAGTAAAGTCTGATAATGGTGTTGTAAAGTGGAGAGAATGTAGAAGCACCGCATCTTTCTAGGAGCCGAATGGCAAGTTTAATAGATTAACTTTGTGCGTGGTACGGGCCGGCAAAACTCTCAAAAATTCGTCCCGTGCTATAGGTTACTGAGCAAATCTATTGCTAAACATATTTACGATTAACCAAGATGTACCAACGGTTTCTTATACTCATTTATGGGAATATTCCGTACAGATGTTGCGGACTGAAGCTTTTCTGTAGAAAATGCGCAATTCAACTACAAGCATGAGACATATTCTAGATAAGAAATGCAACAAAAAAGGTTTATTTTAATTTGATTGACAAAGCAATATGCATATTTACTTCACGAGTTATGAATGATATCAATAAATAACATTTTCGCCCAATTATTTACTGCACTTGGATGAAACTCTCTGATTGGGTGCATCTATTATTGCAGAAACAGCTATGGAAATAACAAAAGCGCACGAAAAAACTTAATAAAAATTATTTCATCAAGAATATTCTACTGATAACGCAGCATTTGGAAGGTATTCTTGCATAAAGTATTGAATACAAACTATCCGAGATTGCTGAAGTTATCAAGCAAAATGTAAAATGGTGTGGTGAGGTGGGTCTTTTGATTACGTGATTTGATTAAACACTAAAATAACATTATTATTTTAGGGATTGTTACAAGTTGGCGGTATACCAGGCGGCAACATACATCCAGTTTATATTTATGCGTAAAATTTTACAACAATAACGATTTTACATTACAATTATACTTTTTATTATGGGCAATCTACCTGCTAAGGTAGGGTTTGGATGGACACAACTAACAAATAATTCTCTCTACTCTCCCACTCTGCAACAAAGACCCTCTCCATCGCCGTATACTTCTTCCATTTCATCATTCCGTCCAACATCCCAATCTTATTCCTGCACCTTCCTCGTTTGCCTAACGTTTCCCCTCTATCACAGTCTTCAAAATCCTATTGCCAATCAATATGCTTTTCATCCATTTTTCTAAATCCTTTGAATTTATCCCAACAATCCCCTCTCCTCCCTGACCATACCCAGTATTTACTCATTTATTTTCCTTTCAGTCCAATCAAACTTTTCCAACCTTCTGCAAGCCCACATTTCACAAGCCTCCAATCTACCCCTATCATCCTGCTTCAGTGACCATGTTTGCGCGCCGTACCTCTCCATATCGAAGTTTGCAGAAACCTTTTCATATCAACCTAACTCAACGTCCCTGTCATCTATTCTCTCCTCTAAGTAAAGGCCTCTTTACCCAGTGCAATCCTTCTCCTTACGTCCCAATTACTTTGAACATTTTAAGCGAAAACACTTTCGAGATACCTTAACTGTTCCACGTGGTCTAGTTTTTCCCTCCTATTTTAACGTTTTACGTAGGTTTCCCATTTCTTGAAAAGGAGATAAAATTCGTTTTATTTACGTTTATTCTCATTCCATATATATCGCACTAAATTTGCAATGCACTCAGCAATGCTTGCAACCCCTCGAAGGACTGACAAACTAAAGCTCGGTCATCAGCAATATTAACAGATGTTATAAATTCATTGCTGACTTTCATTCCTATCTCCAGCTCCTCCATTGTCCCTTTAATCATTTCTTCCCAATATACGTTGAATATTAGAGGTTGTATGGGGCTTGGGTTACCCTGCCCTACTCATTTCCTTAACACAGCCCATCCGGACTCTCCGTCTCCCATTCACACATGACCAATCTGGGCCATGCACAGGTTGCGGATTAGCCTCCTTTCTCTCTTGTCTCTCCTTGCTTCATGCAGAATATATATTAATTTTTCCCAATTCACTCTATGGAACGCTTTTTCGATATCCACTAGAGAGGCATACAAGTCCGGATGGTAATGTATGATCCTTTCAGCTATTTTAACGGTTCAAACCTATTTCATGTCGCATTAGTTTAAGAACTTTTATTACCCTATATTTACTTCAGTACGGCCTCCCCTTTATTCATAGGCTGCGTAAACAATGCTGACAGGCAGATAATTGATTGAGAAATATATTCCCTTTTACCTAATGAAACTCTGGCCAAAGATTTATATTTGGTCCACCCATTAGGTTTACATCAATAAATATAGGATAATTGTGCTTATCTTTAACAAATTATATAAGTTCACCGTCGATATGAAGCACAACATCCCCAGGATTGTAAGTTTATGGTGACAAGCTTTTTGCTAGAGTAAAATTTATCATTTTTGTAAATATTTCACCAAAATTACACGCTTCGGAGTAACCAGTTACGACTAACTTTGTAACATGTCTTGTAAATATTACCATGATACAAATTGCTACAGCACCTCATCAAGGGCTTAGTTTTTGATCGTATTGGTCATTATCTTCAGTATTTCAACCCTAGGCTGGGTTTATTGCAACTACTAATTTCTTCTCTATTTTCTTCCAAGGCTGCATATTCTAGGGAGAATAATGTGGTGGTTTCCCGTTTTCTTCCGCATCGGAATACTGCCTAAAGATATGACTCGACTATGAGTGTTTCCAATGCTATTTAATTTTAATTTTCTTCAAAGAAATAAGCCGCTTCGCGGCCCGACGGGTCTCTTCCTCCGTCCTCAATGTTATTTTGATATCGTTTTAACCACTTCACGGTCTTGCTACCACTCTCTTCCTCTTGCCAAAGTGTAATTTTCCGCTGTGAGCAATGGGCGATCCTTGCCTCCGTTTCTTTTTTGTACCGCTCTATGCTCAGATTGCGTCGGTGGGCAGTTAGTGCTGTTACTGACGTTCTTACCTGTTTGTGTACTTGTTTCTAAAAAGGCGTTTCCTGTCGGCTTTCCTTTCTTGTTAGGTGAAGGTTTTATATTTATTCCTAGTGTTAAGTTTCTTCTTCTCGCAAACCACACTTCCACTTCAGCCATGTTTCTTTCTTTCAATGCCATGCGTTTCTTATGTACAATGACCGGTACAGGTGAGACTTCACTCACGGGGGACGGTTTATACTTGCTCTTTCCGGCAGTAAATGAACATTTTGGTACTGCGGCCGATACCGTGAACTTCACTCTCGCCCGCAACTGTGGCAGCTGATGCCGGGTCGACCCACTCGGTCTACGCCACCAGTGCCTGATGGTGAAATGGCTGCCTCTCAATATGGGTTTAGGGTAGTTTTTTAGTTGGAGTCTAATTATCTCGTTGCCTCGTTCTGAAATACCATTATGGTGTTTTTTTCTGTTAATGTGTTGTAGCCTTGTTCCAAAAAACCATTAACAAATTTTTTCTTAGTATTAGCTATGTAATCTTTTATTATTAAAATAAATGTTCTTTTTTTAATTATACCGTTCGATATGACCTCAAATTACTCATTGCCTTTTAATTTGGAGATATTAATGATTACGTAAAAATTCTTCCGAACTTAGTGTTGTTAGTCACGTGCATGCTAATAATATTTCACAGCGTCTTCGATTTGTACAGATTCTAAGGGCTCTTATGGCTTAAGTAGTGAAAATCCCCAGAAAACAAAATCTTGTAGTCAATATTTTTGTCTATTTGCTTTTAAGTAACCCGGTAAGTTGAATACTTTCCCATTGATTCTAAAATCATTTAAGATTTCAATTGGCCTTTCTGATTGAATAATTCTACTCTGTGTATGTTAAAATCTGAAAAAAATGATTCAGCAAAGATTCCTGGTCAGTATTTACCTGAATAATTCGAGCTGGTGGCCTAGTGATTTTACCACCGTCTTTCTCCTCCAGATTGAGGCTATAAAAGATGCATAGTACGGATAATATTCTAATTATAAATGGAAATTAATCTAATTTATCGTTTACTCATTTCACATGGCAAACGAACAGCGAGAAAATTCTTTCCTAGAAGTCCACTTTTTATATAAATCTCTTATCATACCGTTGTGGAGTTAAGGAACAATTAACGTTATATATTCAAAATGTATCAAAGAAGGCCTGTCCTCATATTTAAAGAATAGGTAAAATATGAACCTACATAGGTAAATTTCATATTATTAATGAGTTTTCATTATTTTTTTACTTATACGGTTCAATGATATACGCATTGGATTCCAGAGTTAAAGTAATAATTAGAACCACATAAGTTGTATTTTTTGTATGATCTGGTCAATATAATGATATTAAATGGATTTGGAA
Source organism: Hetaerina americana (assembly GCF_022747635.1). Lineage (NCBI taxonomy): Eukaryota > Metazoa > Arthropoda > Insecta > Odonata > Calopterygidae > Hetaerina > Hetaerina americana. The sequence continues at coordinate 65,391,203 of NW_027286069.1, forward strand.
TATTCCAATTCAGTTTAATTATCGACATAGAACTTCTTTTGGAGTTGAATCTTAATTCAGCCTAAGCTTCCTTTTATTTTTCGCATGATAGATGTTTACGTAGTGTTCGCAGGAAATTAGGGAAATAATTCGGCCCTGTTTTCCAGAGAAACTCGAATGCATGACACAATGTTTTGCACTGGTAATTACAAGATGCCATTAAAAGTCGTGTATTCCCTAACCTTTCATCCAGCAAATTAAGGGAGATGTTTTGTCAGAGGAATGTCCACTGAGCATATAATCCCTTTTTAGGGTTAAAGTGGCAATAGAAACTGCTGCGAACCCGATCGCTTCTCGGTTTCCTCTCATTGCCTCCATGTCGACATACTTAGGGGAAAACTTGAGGGCTTTTGGAATTTTTATTTTTCCTATTCATAAGAGATCGGTGTTATTCATGGTCATAAGATGCAACACAAGGATCAAATTAAGTTTTCCTTCGTGCATTGTATAAAATGATTAATACAAAATGACAATTTTATCAACTGATTTTGGTAAAGATTTTTCAAAATACATATCATATTGCGTCCTTACACTTTGCTATACGAAATGCAAAAGGAATAAGCAAAACGCGAAGTTTTCAGTAGGAAAGGAGGCATTAATAAGAGAAATGAAGAATATAAGTAGCGCACAAAATTGCTTATTCATTCGATCGTTAGGTTATTAAAAGATTTAAATGTTCATAAAAAGAAAGAGATTAGAATTTTACTTTGTTGGTTTTACCATTATTATAAGATTGAATTAACATATGAAATGATTGATATTGCATATGAAGTTGTTGATTGCATATTTCGTTATTGTTAATTCTTCTAATGCCAATATAAATCTTATCTATAATATGAATGCTCGATATTCAAAGCTCAAGGATACTCTTATCCATATCGATGATATCATATCTTTATTGTTAAGAACGAAATTGCTATTCAATACCAGGCACTATCATAGGGATTGAATTCGATTCAATAACGCGCCATTAAAACGTTGTTGCGTCACTTCGAAATTAAAATAAAGCTTTAACAGTGGGTAGCGATAAATTGTTGGAATAGAAGTAGTTCCCTATCGAGCGCCTACTGCGAAAGAAAGTGTACACTCGATTTAATACTTAGGCATTAACCTCACTCATGACCTTTTCAGGGTGAAATATATATGTGAGCAAATAAGCAAAAAATTAGGATTTATTAGAAGAGTATTGGGAAAGTGAGACGGAAAGTTTAAACATCATCGTTATCTTTCGCTAGTTGGGCATCATTTAGAATATACTGCTTGTATATGGAATCCTCATGAAGCTTGATGGATTGCCGAATTAGATCGCGAGCAGCGTTGAGGAGCTAGATTTTGAAAACGGTGTTATGATAAACTGGGTTCCGTCTCAAAATTATTGGAGAAGCTTGGATGGCAATTACTCACAGAGCGAAGGTTAAATTACTGTTTAAATCTCTTGCATAAATTAGAAGAATGTCTCTTTAGCAATGATGTTGACAATGCATTATTATTACCTCATACTACTACGGTAGGAGAGATCATGTCAACAAAATTAGAGAGATTAGGTGTAGAGCAGATATATTTGAGATGCTATATATCCCGCGAACAATAAGGGATCAAAATAACGTCCGACGGCGCTATAGGGGAAAAGTATTTCCAGTTAAAAGTAATATCGGGTGTTATAACATGCTACCATACAACTTAGCGGTGGCTTTCAGGGTGCTATGGGAATTAAATAGAATAGAAATCTTAGTCCTTGCTTAAATTCTTGTTTACTGTCATTGTTTTCTTCATAAAGCTCTTCATAATTTTTATCACCTTCGCGCTATCAAAAATGGCCCTTCTTCCAACCCCATGCCCATTCAGAATATAATATTTAATTACTTTCTTCCATGCATTCATAATATCTTTTATCCGTTGTACGTATAAATTAGTCATTAATCCACGTTTCCCCTTTTTTGTTTCTAGATTTCCTGACTAACATTCTAAAAGAGCATAATTTTTTCTCATACATGCACTATTCCCTCAAACGACAGATTTAGAACACTTTCTGAGCTCCACGCCGTGCTTAAGTCTTTAACACTGTTTTCGGTAAGAAAAATTATCTTATTAGCATTTTTACTCATTAGTGGTTGGTGCATTCATACACGCCTATGATTTCATGAATTTTTATAACGTTCTCTTCTCCTTCATTCAAATCATTAAAAGCGCTTACGAATTTTTCTTTTCAAAGTTTTTACTTTGCTTCCATTTTCAATTTTTTACATCCCATTTAGTTATATATTTTTTACTTTTTACGTTCTTTTGGTTTTCCGCCGTTTTCAACTTTGCTACTTTTCACATCATATATTCATCTTCATTGGATGGCGATGTATGGAGTTATCTTTTTTGACGAGAAAGAGTTCTCAGAATGAGAAATAAATCAGATTAATATCAAGTTCGTATTTGCTTGAAATATGCACTCATGGTTTTAATTGGTCAATTTATGTAGATTATGGCAATGACAGAAATAAAGACGTACAATTCTTGCAGATCAAACTCTGCACTTAGAATTTAACTTTATGCATGTATATTGAGTTCCTACGTATATGTTATTTGAGCTGGAGGATAAGATATAACGTTGCCATTTGGATACCATATACATCTACCTCTTCTAATATTTATTTACTTCCGTTTCCACAACCTCATCACTGAATAGCTTTAATATTACCGGGGTGATATTACGATATATGAGTTAGTCGGATGACAGTGGTTATTTTGTGGCATATTTGTAAATTGAGTCACCTAGCAGTGACCTCGTCGACAGTAATAATAAAATAATTGTGCTTCATATACCAATTTTCACCTTTGTACTTTTGTCATTGAGTTTCTCTTCTAGTAATTTATATTTTCGATTATTACTGCTGATATTAGCGCTCAAGTTCCTTTGATTAAAATTTTAGTCGGAGAAAATAAGCCGAGTGAAAATTATTTTCGAGTAACTTGAGTGGAAATGTTTCCTGACATCACTTTTTTTAGAGCAATGTTCTTAGTAAATATCATGTAATTGTGAGGAATATCATGCGCCTTCGTACTGATTATTTTTTCGTTATAAATTTTATCTATAATGTTTCATCAAACATACATGCATGGTATTCTGAAAGTCACCGATAGGGTGCGTGGCAGGGGGTAAATAAACACCAGGCTGATTTCACGCAAAATACTTTTCTTCCATAGCGCGATTGGACAACGTTATTCTGATTCCTTGATCTTATAACCATTTGCGATACCACTTTTTATATTGCTAGAGATGTCGTTAGTAATATTTTTCATCTTGGCGTGGCATAGCTTTTGATGTTGTAATGATTTTCTAGCGTCCACGTTGTACCATCCAGGTTCCATATTATCTTTTATTAATTTTTTGGGAACGAACCTGTTGATTGTTCAGGGTATGTTTTCAAGGAAGTAATTCCACGTATCCCCAGTATTTCGGTTTTTACTATTTTTCTTAAAATTTGCCATAGAACTTTGTAACACGAATTTTATTTCATTAAAGCACATTTTTTTACACGAGTAAAGTCTTTTGGGCTTCTTATTTCGGACCCAATGCAGAGAAAACTTTGGTCTTTGGCCACTAATGACTTTATTAGAGTCTATTTTGAACTCTTTTCGGGTATGCTCATTACTAGCAAAGTCCCCATGCTGAACGTAATTTTTCATATTGTTCGTTGCTAACAAATTGACCATGCGTAGCGTAAGTAGAAAGTCGATATATATATATATATATATATATATATATATATATATATATATATATATATATATATATATATATATATATATATATATATAAATCGACTATTGATTTGATTATCATTATACGGTCTTGGGGGCTGATTAGCCTTTATTAGCCATTAGTCACGTATATGTGTTTACCTCCACGCAAATATCAGTCTTCAAAGAACAAGTCCTGAACTCGCAGTGTTATTTCCCTTTTCTAATTCATTTTGCCATAATAGATGAAAGTATTGTGCCGGCGAAGAAATGAAAAATTCATGGTTTAATCGAAAGCACCAGTTTTTAGGACCCGAAAAGCTGTTTCTAATATCCATTGATGGGATCCCTAATTATTCATTTGAACGTGTAGAACGTACATTTAATTGCTATATTGGCACACTTCTTCTGACACTTTTCATTATCAAAATGAAAATATAGGATTTACTATATGTACTAAGAGTAGAATATTCGACTAAATTTTCCGATATTGGGTCAGTTGGAGTGATGATTTGATAAATATCAGAGCTGTTTTATTGATTTTATCGCTTAAATGATTCAAATTTAAGTGAATATAAAATTTTTGCTCATACGTTCTTTGATTGTTCTGTATTCAATTTTAATTACTTTCTAAATGCGGTATCACTTTCAAATGTAATACGAAACTCGAATGATTCGTACATTGCCAAACATTCAAATCTGCCCCTTCCATTATCGGGCTTCAAATGTTTCCTAAGTAATGCATCCTCATAACATGAACATTCTTCGCAAAACGGGCAGCTTTGCTTTGTATCCTATTCAATTGCCAATTGCAGTTCTTCTCTTAATATCCTGAACTATCGTCTCGTATATGAAGTTGCTGTCTCTTCAACGCCAAAAAACGATCTACTTAACTCCTTTTCATCTGTATTCCCTAGTAATCGTTTGATTATTACTATACAGATATTATCATTATCCATTATTTGCTCTATCGTGTGTTTCCTTATTTTTTCTGATTAAAGCCTGATTCCTAAGAATTTTACGAGTGCCATAAAACTTATACTGACAAGGGTGTGAGAATTTCTTTTTACAGAATTTTTGTTGCTGTCCATATTTTTGTCCACATAATTCTGACATCGAGAATCAGCATTGCTGAGATCATTAGAAAGAGTTCTACAGACTGGTTTGTTATTTTTATCGCGGTAGATGGCCATATCAATAGCGAATGAATAGTTTGAATTTCCTGGTTACTTTACAATAAGAGAAATTTATTCCAAGAAACTGCGTGAGATGGTCGTGACAAAATCTTTTAATAGAGTCATCCGCTATACATTTGCATTACATTGCAACAATTTCAGTTTAAAAATCATTTACCTTAACCGGAACTCGAACCCGGACCCGTCGACGTCCGGTCGAGTGCTTTAGCCAGTTAAGTTTTCGAGGATCGAGCATTTATTTTATTAGATTTTTAATTTTCTTATTGGCACTCAATTGTAAAATGAAAAGTTAACTGCGTTATACAAATTAAATAGTATTTTCGTGATTGTGAATTGAAGCAGTAATCTATCAAAATTATTTTTTTACCAGATAATCATGTTAGATACAATAGAACGTCTTTATGCTCGTCATTTCTAGGCATTTTAGAGCTCAAATATACTTCTTCTTTCATAGTATTACGTTTTCCTAATCACTGCATTACACATTTGATTCAGAAAAGGAATGCATAATTCTGCTCTTTGACGGATTCCTTTATGCGGATGATTCTCTTTAGGTAATCCAATTTAAAGCCAAATTATTTAACATTTTTCCAAAGTGAATTTCCTCTCTTTTGGCTTAAAAATAGAAAGCATTATTAATCCATATAACAAGGTTGTGTCATTTCTACTCGGCCCACCTGTACATGGCTGCTACTGGAATTATACTCCTCGTTGCAAAGTGTCCTGTGATCATTTAATAATCCCTTACAATAATGGGAAATTTCGTTACCTGGCACAGGAAGCTGCATTATGGCATTCCAGTTGAATTTAAAGCTGTTTGAATGTTTAGTGGAAGATAGACTACGCAAAAAATATCACCGAATAATTAATATATGGGACTTATTTTCTCTACTATACTGTGGGAGTTGCTCGGCGGTTTGCCTTTTACTCCAGTTTTTTTCGCGACAACGAATAAGCTTTGACATCCCCCACCGACCAAAATTTACCTTTCTTCCATTTTGTTATTTCCGTAACGTGTGGGCAGTTACTCAGAAAAGAGTTGCAGACAATTACATTTTCTACTGTCCACAAGCAGTTTCAGGTTCTATATGCAAAAAAATTGAAAAGTAAAAATTATTTTATGAGGCATTATCTTATAAATCTATTATGAGATCTATTGGTCAACTGATATTCTAATAATAATTGAGCTTCTCAATATATGCTGAAAGTATCAAATTATCTAGTTTATTATTTCTCATATTTTCATGTTCATAGTCATTATTTTTTTAATGAACGATCGTTGTTTCTGTTTTATAATTTGAAACTGTATTGTAAGGAATATTAGAAGAAAAAACAGATGACATTCAACTATTTGATTAGCCGAAAATATGAATATAATGAACCCCAACTTACAGCAATATGTTTTGGTTTGATTTATTGAAAGCATGCATCTATATCGTTTAAGATCTTCATATTTCTGACATTGTGGTATAATAAGCAGATTTAATTTTGTTTTACCTCAGCGTGATACCTGTGTAAACTCTTTTGATGGGATTTGTAACTGTAAAATGATTTAGTGACTCTTTTCGTACAGGTGCGTCAACGGAGTAATGGCCGAATGAGATGTTTCATTAATAAAGAAGTCGAGAGAATGTAATTTCTTCGTTTTTGTGGTCCATTAAGTTACTTAGGAAGTTCAATCCCACGGCCGAATCATTAATTAAGCACTAAAATCAACGTGATATCTGCGAAATTAAAGTTTTAGCCAAATTTGAAATATGAAAAGTAAACTTAGCAAATTGAGAAAACAAAGTGTGCTTGTGATGAAGGCAAATTGACTTTCTAGTCATCATTAATGCCTGAAAATTCGTGTTACACTGTTATGAACAAAGTTGTTTGCGGGTAATTTAACTTAATGGAATTGTAACGTAATATTTTGCTGTAAAAAACACTTTTTAATCATTAAAAGTTTAAAACATCGTGAGGTTGGTGTCATTGTCGCAGCAAAACAGTTCATGGCCTCAAAATAGAGAGGAAAATACTACATAGTGATTCATTTTTCAATTTATTCAGAATAGGTAAAATTAGTGTTAAAATTTAGTGTAATTAAAATTTCTGCAAAATTTCTAAAAATCTGAAAACAATTTAATTATTAATATTATGTTAATTAATATTATATCAATTAATTACTTTCAATCCACTGAAATAAAGAGATGAAAATCTGATGGAGCAAAATCAGGCGAATAAGGGTGGTGTGACACAAATTCGTATCATATTTCGCGTATTTTGCCATAGCAATGACACTTTGTGTAAGCTTACATTGTCTTGATGAAAGATGGCTTTCTTCCTTGAAAAACATAGACTTTTTTTCGTTTATCTAATGCTGTAGTTGGTCGAAGAGATTGTCCAGTAATTGGTTGACCAGTGGGAAAATAATCTATCATCAGAATCCCTTTTGCACCCCAGAAAACTGATGCCATTATCACTAATTAGAAGATGTGTATAGTACACGTAAATCAGTTATCTTTCTTACTAATATATAATTCTGTAATTCCATTTATCAATTCCAATTTTACACCAAAATTGGATTTTGCAACGGATTTAGATGGCAATTTCTTCAAAGCAAAGGGGTATCAAAATTTTTAATTCTATTTTAGGATTCGAATCCGGTTATATTTTCATATCAATGGACTTTAATGAGAACGGAAACATTTTTCGTGCAGAAAAATATTCAATCACTGACAAAATATGACATATGTCATTTACAAGAGAGTATTATGAACTCTAATGCAGCAAATAAATTCAATTTCTAGTTCTATATTTCTCGTATTTTGGGAAAAAACCATTCATTCATTCATTTTTGAAAATTTTTTCCTGACATTAATTTATTTTCCTGACATTAGTACGCGTTCATACTTGCGTTCTTCAGTGAGTTAGAACTAGATGTAATAGGAATGGAAATCTTTGACTTTGAAGCGATTCTTTTTGCGAATATGGTAGATTCTGTGCGGTTTCTGATTTTTAAAAAATTATTGGAGATTCTTGTGACAATTAGTAAAAATGACATACATAATTCAAATTTCTAATTTATTTAATACTCGACCTGCAAAATAGTGGTGTGCTTCCAAATGAACAAACAAGGTAAAGTATAATATATGGGTAAAATAAATAAGAACGCATTGTGCTTTAGAGTAGAAAATAGTGTGATTATATGGATATAAAAACAAGTAGAGTACATGATTAACTCGTTTTAATTGCTGAAAATAAATATGGAGTTGAGTAGAGCCGTACTGAATCGGGAATTTTGATTTCAACACTACGCAACACGGTGAGCAGAATGAATTAATCGGCAATAAATAGGTGGAAATTGATAAAGAGATACATGCTGATAGATAAGGAGTTCGCTTGTTTAAGAAGAGATCAGAGGTTTCAGGTTCAACGTTTTAAAATATGAATTGAATAAAAGCTCTGTGTATTTCGCAAAAATTTTATTTTGCTATTACAAGTCTTATCACATAGATAACATCAAGTACTAAGCTTTATAGCCTACGCATATAAAGTTATGTGATATGCCTCAAGAGATGTTTTAGAAATTAGAACAGGGGAAGCGGGGACAAGGGACAAAAGGGAACTATGACCTAGACTAAAGTGGAAAACCAGCTTTCGAGGTAATATTAGTTTAAAGGATAAATGCACTGACAGCTATTTCAGCTATGGGGTAATGTCAGCAAACATTTTTTAAAGAATATTTTTAATAGATTACCAAGAAAAAGCGATACCAGCTGCCATAAATAATACAATAATTATTGAACGAAACGTTTTTAGAGAATCCATCGCTCATATATGTGGAAAAATTGTATGGCAAAGCCACTTTGCCTAATTAGGTGAAGCAGGGAGTGAATTTCAGAAATAATTCATGGATTTTTCATCACTGAAAATTATTCCAATAAAAATTAAGCATTTAATTTCACAAGGTAATCATTATCAATCTTCAAAGAAGAATTTTTTGTTCCGTGAATATTGATAATTGACAATTATGACACTAAAATTTATTCATTGAAATCTCTCCCGTAGGATTTCAACAGATATTTTTGCTGATTTGGAAATTATAAATTTATTAAAGTCCTATCTTCTCTAATTGAATTTTTTCGAAAAGTGATTTATCTCTGGTCAAAATATTTTCCTCAAAAGAAGTAGTTAAGTTATGGTTTCCAAACACCTTGAATTCCATTTTCTGAATTTTCACTTCGTGATACGGAAACATAAATATAACATTCTGAAGCGACAGCAAACTCGTACCTAATCCTCGCCCCTGTCTAAGAGTAGCTATGAAGAAATACTTTATTTGGTGTACTCATCCTTTCAGGAAAACGTTTTTATTTCCGTTAGTCACTTCTCATCTCTCCGCTACGAATACCGCTATCTGGAAATCCGTGAATTCATGACGCTTTTCTGATTTTTATCTGTCCTGCTTTATCTCAGTAATGTCTGCTCTATCCTCGTGACATCAGACCACTTTCTGCGATTTTATTTTTCGTATCACCTCGCTCTTCTTAATATTTCCCGGCAAGTCACCGATGCTGCGTCCAGGCACAGCGAATTCATTTCGAGAGCTCCACATGAGCACCAACATAACTCATTGAATTATTTCACGGTCTTAGTGCTTTGCTGGGTAAAGAGGAGCTTCCTCTTTGCAAAGCAATGCCTTCGGTAATCCAATTTGCATGTTGCGTGTTGCTCGTCACTTCAGCTCGCTCGGAGTCGGTACAAGGATGAAGTTGGTAAACCTCCCCCCCCCCTCCCTTTAAACCCCTCCAACACTGAGTGGCGGAGTTTTGAAAGGGATATTGCCAGGGGCGTGGCGAGGCACGCCTCCTCCCTGCCTGTCCCCCCAGGGCCGCACTCGGAGCTTTCCTCGTTGCATGTGTGCATGTGTGGTGCTGTGTAGAGAGTGAAAGGAGGTGTGCAAAGCGACGAGGATGTTCCTTTGTACACGAACGGTTTTGCGTCTGGGGGGGAGCGGTTGGGGTTCGAGATGGAAGGAGGGGAAGTGGATATATAGAGAGATATGGGAGTGGAGGCGGGTGTGAGAGGGAATGGGGGGTGAGAGAACCTCATGCACGATAGACTAAACTAGCTTCTCGCATGAATCCGACCGTTAGCAACGCCCCGGAATATATGCACACTTAATTTCGTCGAAATTTTCATTATTTACCTCTAGGAAAAAATATTTTCTACTTCATAATATTTTCCCATCTCAGTTCGACGGCTCTTTTTTTTTAAGTCCGTGCTCAAATGCTGGCGGTATCGAGCCGCGGCATCCATTTCGGATTGGCGTGTGGTCGAGCCCACGGCATAATAGTTTTTCTCCAAACGTGTATATTTTTCCCCTGCACTGCCGCTCTGTCGCCCATCCTGCTATATCGCCATATGGGGCTGTCATTTTATTTTCATTCATTATCTGATGGGTTTGTTTTCCACCGGCTTGATCGAGCTTTTTATTTTTGGGATTATCCGGTCAGAAAATATTATTGCGAATATCGGCCTCAGATATTCCTCACTCGACGTGAAAGTCAGATGCAAATTTTTCGGGAATTCGCCAGCGACCGCAGAACATCACGTCCTCTGGCGTTAACCTCCTGCTCGTATTGGTGCCGCTCTCCCGGAACATCATCACCGGCCGACTGTCCATACGCCCATTGTGACCGTATGAATTTCGTGAAGAGTCAACGAAACGTGGCGAATTATATGCAAATATCTTAATCAAAATTCACGTATTCCCTTCAACTGGAGCAGAAATGGTCAGTCCCGTGGCAACTAATAGAAACGGAGTAATAAATTGTTCTTCACATATGTTGACTGTCTACCGTTTATTTTAAATCATCCGCGCAAAAGAATTTTATTCCTTGCCTCTGGCGAATAAGTTAATCATGCATTAGCAGGATTAAATCAAAACAAAAAAATTACTTAACCAAAGGCTTGATGCTCTCACCTACAAAATCAGATAGCGTGGCTGTGGCTGGAAAGTGAACGATTCCTTCAGTAACAGGTAACATTTTACCAAATACAAGTGAAAATAATAGTGGAAATTTTCCAGTTCTGCATCACCGAACAAGGGCGTTTGAAAATTACAAGTTGACGAAATACCTTTTTTTACTCTATAGCTACATTTTTTTATGTGTTTTTTAATTAGGCCACATTTTAAATATTGTAACAGAATTCATGCAATTTATTTAAAACTCAAGCCCAAATCACGTTATGCTCCACAATAATATTCTTAGTATCTCTAATTTATGATACCTGGACAATATGGCGAGAGTTGATAGCCCATAGATGTAATTTCAGCGCAATTTTCAGTTGATAATGATACAAGTTTAGTGTTTGGTGTGTAGGGAGAGAGTCAGATTGGGTTGATTAGGTCTGCTCATCCATTTTGCTAGGTCTCCCTTGAGATCCTCGCTGATTCAATAGACGAGCGGTTTGCGGCTGCATTAACCAAAGTAGCAGCGTCTTATGTCCATGCCTCTGTCTCTTCACTTGATGAATTGCTAATAACGTGTAAAAAGATGAATTATAACATCCTATAGTTCGGTTTACGTCAACAGGGACTTTTAGTAAGTTCATAAGATATATTAAGGAGTATTTTACAGTTGGAAACTTATAATTTTATTGATATACCAAGGAAAAAATATATTTTTACGTTTGCCTTTTTATTTTACTCGATGAAAATTACATTTACTGATTTTTATTGAATAATTGAAATCTGAAAAACGACTCAATATAAAAAAGTAAACATATAATTATTAGTGAATACATTATACCTCAAAACCAATTTTTCCAATGTTCAAATATATGCTACGAAAAGTGTGCATCATGTGAATCGTTATTTCAACGGAAACTATGTGAGGATCTAATAAATGTTTTTATTACAATAGTTTATTAGTTAGGTAAATGGTTTTGATATTATTGTTTGTTTGTTCCTTAAAACTCTCAAATTTATAATTTTCAGGTTCATAGCTATTTAATTGTCCTTGGATTAATTATGTGTTGTTAAAGTATTAGATTTTAATTCATTAACACGGACAATGGCGTGTAGTGATGAAGTAAATGAAATTTCACCCAGATGAACGCATTTTTTAAGACAAAATTCCAATGTTCCAACACACCATAATTAGGGATCCCGTTTAGATGGAATCTTATTTTATTAAAATATGAGTAGACAGATTGGACACACTGGATTACATAGAGACATAAGAAAAGGGAAAAAATAGAGTTTTCTCATTGGATACATAAGACAAATTATGTGGGCGGTAAAACAGCAAACCTATCAGGTGGTGAGTGAATAGAAAAAAATTAGGGTCGCAGTAATCCAATATTAGTATTAAAATACAGATGATGATAACTTTCAGTCGTATTTGGGGCAGTTAAGTATTAACACATAGCTACCCCATTGATTAATATTAAAATATTTTTATTCATTAATGATACATATGGCATTTTGATTTCCACATTGAATTTTCATTTTTTTCATCTTATACAAAAAGGCCTATTGGAAAGACCAACTAGATCGGAAATGCTTCAAAATCTTCCAATATTATCTGATGGAAGTTGTCAGGCTTGACGGAGAAATTAACTATGGTAGTAAGGAAATACAGCATAAAAAATGTTATAATTCCAATAATTGAACACAATGAAAAATTAAGCTGAAAGAATCTAATTGTTCACAATCTTATTAGAGTGATGGTGAGTGATCTTGTTTTATGAAAGTGACATTTGCAGCTTATTTTCGAATTAACATTTTACAAAGCATCCATTTTGGTCATTTTCAATTAATGAATACTATTGACGCAAATTATTTGAAAATACACAAATTTAAGAATTGGTATTCTTAATTAATATATTTCCATTTCACAATGGTAAATTTACAAACGTAAATAGGATGTGAAATTGGTCCAATTACCCTGCTGTCAAAGATACCTTCCGCGCTATCATAATCTTTAGAAGTATTTTATGAAATACAAATAATTTTATTTACCAAATTTGTTAAGAGTTTCATAATTGGGTGGAAGTACCTGATTTCCCTGTGATGCTTTGAGTGAAAGGAATAAAACTTTTAATCTTAAATTTCATTTTCTGTGGTTCTATCTTTTTCTTCAAGTTATTTCGCCGACTAGCAGTGTAATTTGAGTGAAGATTATCAGTGATTACGGCCTTTAATTCTTTCCAACGATTCATGGAAACGTACAAAGGTTGAAATCAACGAGAAAAACTAAGAAACACTGAGTGGGATTCTTACTCCGGTATTTCCTTCTCGGGAAAGCTTATCCAACAAAATGAAAGTCAACGTCCTCAGATCTGAAAGAGAGATTAGGCAGCTTAGCATCTTCTGATAATTAAATATCTGTGATCATAATACCACTGCTTCCATAATTCTTTTTTCTGACAATTAAAATCATAATTAATATTTTATTGCAGTTTCAAACCGCCAATGCTGTTGATTTAGGCCGTTAATGACCCTTTTGTATGAATAAATACAATTCTTTATGTAATCATGCTTTAATCTTTTCTCTTGAAAATATTTCTATTACATTCAATTGAAAAATCGTTGTTATACAGCTCGAATTACTATTTTACAAATTACTGATCACCATTAGATCAAAATTCCCTTTTAGTGGAATATTTTATAAACAATAAATTGCGTAATGATGCGAGATATCTCTCAAGGTCTCCACCTTCTGAGTCTGAGAAATGTCAACTAGGACTTATGATTACATGGCTATTACTTACATCGTTTAACACTTTAAAACTAACACGACAATGTTTAATACTTATCAATGTATTAGCTTCATACAAAAAAGGTGCAATGAAATGAAGACCTTACGTGTAGAGGTTTTGGGTTTTATTATTATTATTATATGGAGGAAGTACTTTTATTACCAAAAGTCAATGCAGCGCAATATATTGGGTAAATTGTGCAGGCAAAGCCCGATTCTGTCAATACAAGTATCATAAGGCAGTATATTTTTTAGCGTATCAGCGGATGAAAGAAGTGTAGCTTAAGAAAGAAAATAAATAGTGTTTTATGACCTCAAACTTATTATTTCCCCACTGAAATTAAATGGAATATCCCGTGAAAAAATATGCTAGGCGGTTTCTAGAAAATATCACCTATTTCATTTGTTTAACTTTTCATTATCATTCTCTTGAAATTTCCCATTGTGATGCTAACTACAATTTTTCTTAGATAATAGATTGGAAAAAACAAAGACGAAGATGACGCCAAAACATCCGTCAACTCATGTGAGGCATATCTTCTTTTTACAGCGCAAATGTTTTTAAGATAATTTTTCCCTTAATTATTTCTGAATACTGTTTCAGAAATTTCATCTGCAACATTTAGCAAAGGCACGATTCAATCTTGATACACAATTTATTAATATCATCGTATTTATTCATTTTGTAATGATCTTGTTTCTGTTTCAGCCTTCAAGATGTTGAATGAATTCAAAATTTAATGAAATAAATCTTATAAAGCCTGATGTGGAAAAGTCCTAGACACTTCATTTGCATTTGGGTAGAGAATAATTCCTAAGCCTATGCATTAAGAGACAATTTTCAAATAGCATATAAGAGAAATGTTGAAGCGTTATTATTTTTAATTTTGAAATTATAATGTCATAAATTTTCCACCAGAATTTAAATTTCCAGGAGATACTATAGATATTTTTTAAAATTATTTATTACTATTTATTTGCGCATACTACATTGTTATTTCTAAGAAAAGGAAATACTTTATCTTGGCTCGTATTTACTCGGAATTGCTATGCATAAGTTTTTCATGCGTATGGAAGGTCCTGTGTAATGCGTGCGTAATATACACGCATTCACCATGGTAGTGCATGTTTGGTCAAATAACGATGTGATTATTGAATTCATTTTTGACGATATTTTTGAATATTTTCTGAAGGATTTGGGTATCTATACCAAACATCCAACATCAGAAATACCATTTTTCCAATATATTCTTTCAAATTTGATTTTCCGCTATCTTACTTGGGCATGTTTTGTCATTTAAAGATTTCCTGTATCGCCTTCTAAATATCTCGATGATATCAATTTTCAATATCATAGTAAAAAATATCCATTGTTGATGGATAGTTGATGGTTGTTAATGTGATTACTGCTACACATCTACATTTAAGAATTGACTGAATTTTAAGATAAAGAAAATATTGCTCAAACACAAACGTATTTTTTATGTGAAATGGGTGAACGATAATACGAGTACTAGGAAATAACTGATCTCAGTTTAATTTCCTTTGCTAATATTTCGTCAGTTCTCAAAAGTCCCTAAATGGCAATCAGCGCTCATCCTTAAAATAAAGGAGGTAGTAAAAGTTTTACTACCTTGTAATGTCATCATATATTGCTCAACGCCTTTTTGAAATTTATATTCTGAGAATTCGCAGCCCTTATTATACTTTTCGTTATTGTTATAAGCGCCACAAATAATGTGATTCCGTATTTAGAAGTCCACCATTATTGACCTCGACACCCCGGATCAAATCAAATATGGTTTCCCTAAAGTAATTTTGATTTTAATAACGCGAATTGTGAAGGCTTACGTTTTTCATAGCATGCCCTTTCGTTTTTTTGCGAAATACTTATAATTTTCACCCTCTTCCGGACTTCATGAAGATAATGCCAAAACGTATCAAGCCTTCAGTACCACCTATGCTGTGGATTTTCTTTACTTTGAGGCGAAATTCTTCTTAGAATGACACTACAAAAACTATAAATATTTATCAGCAAACAAGTACAAAATACAATGTCAATAACTCTATTTCCAGCTTTTCAAAAAGTTTGATTAGTATTCTATACCAACAGCTTTTATTACGACCATTCTTTGTTATACATAATGATATATCTTTGATTATTACCTTTTATTCATTTATTATTTTTTAATTCTCAACTGGTAGTAAATCCTGAATGTAATTACTCAGAAATTGTTTATTTTTGGTTCAAAATAATTTACACCCCATAGTTCTCTAAAGTTTATCACGTTCAAAATCTGTAATAATCTGTTTACACTGCTTTCATTCCCACGTTAGGGTCTCCGCAAGTTTAACCAACCTTTTATTTTCATATATTAAAAACAGGCGTAGTAACCGTGTAAGTCAGTTCCGTCTCATTTGCTAGCCTATTGATTTCCTATTCTGATTTTCCACTCTTTTCATAACACAATTATCACGTTACATGTGTAGAATATCGGATAACTGTTCACTATCGTCATCCATTTCCATCCGTTTCATCCAATAGCATCTATAATCACTAAAACTCTTCCTTGAAAATATGAAATATATACGTTGCAGAATAACCAAAATTCCACGTCTTATCCATTATTCGTAATTTGAACAAAGTAACGGCCAAAACTGTTCGTTAAACTTAAAGTGGTAGAGATTTACGCCGGATCATGTATTTCTCTCAATTCACTCTTATTATCAAAAGAACTTCCCATTATCTTTTGGAATTGATGAACAAAATGACAACTTGACTGTTTTTATTTTTATTTTCATCACTCAAGGGTCCTGTACTCATTTTATAAACGCCAACCTATGATTATTTACGAACTTGATTGGTCTCTTCTTCATATTATTTTAATTAGCTTTCTAGCCAATTTAAAATTATATGGAGAAGATACCGACCGTCCTAGCTAATATCCAACTTTCTCATTATTGAAATCGAACTAGTATGTTTTACTTCTCCTTTCTCCTACTCCTACAAATTCAATTTTGTAAAATACTGTTCATAAAAAGTTCCAACTCTATCTAATATGAGCCGTTCGTACCAAAGCTGTACTAATTGATAGTTGTATTTTTTTGACTTCAGAGGGATGCTATTGCGATTCATACATATGTGTGTGATGATTTGTTCCTGAATTTTTACTGAACATAGAGGTCAGTAAAATGGACTGGTGATTTCTAGCGCTTCATTTAATTCCATCTCTGAAGTAGGTTTGGCGCAAACTATGTTCTATTATTGAGGTAACACGTTCGGTAAGTCGATTCAAGTATATTTTCTAAGAACGTGTAACGTTGTGGACGAGCTTCTAGAGTTCCCTGTGTGATATCTTCCCTCCGGTCCTGAGGGTTTGTTTGGCTTAGCCCGAGAGCGTCCGACGAAGCCCAAATATTTTTATAAGAGTAATAAAGCAATGAGCCATTATCTGCCGGGCTTTCCCATTGAGGACGTGGCATCAAGACGGCTTGGTATCATACTTCTGTTCCTAGATTATACGAGGTAATTTTACGGAAATAAAAACAGCATTTTCAGTTAATTCATCCGTTTTGATTTTGTTAAAAAAGGTGATTTAAAGTTATATATCAATTCACCTCCCCCATTTTAATGTTTACGGTGCCGCAAATAAAACTTTACGTGTGGCTTTGTGTTTACATTTATTCATTCCTGCTTGCCTAATACTGCATGCTCTGATTTGCTAATCTGAATACGGAGCAAATTTTTATGCAACTGAATATCTTGAGCAGAATAAATGGTATAAAACGGGGTTGCTTTCACAAATCTTTTTTGAGCAACAAAAGTGATTTAGAATTCGTGGAATTTTGTACAATTTTCTCGTATTCTAAGTATGGGTGCTGATGATGATAATCATTTTTTATAAAAAACAAGTTACCAGTATTTGCGTCAGGCGTAATATATACCTGTATGTGGTTAAATAATTATCATGAGTAGCAAGCCTGAGTAGTTTGACCATCTATGTGAGTGAAACGTACCATTGTATACAGATGTAATTTTCTTTTAAATAATAAAAATCTATCATCATCTTTTAGTGTCGTACAATGAAAGCATTGATATACATGCATTACAGTAGTAAGAAAGTAGTTCGCCCCAGCATTGTACTTTTACGCATCATACATAGGATTTGAATGCATTTGTTTCGATATGTAGCTGGTATATCTCTTTGTCCCATCACATTTTATATTTTCTTATGATATAAACTAACTTTGTTGAGTTCTGTTCAAAAAAAGATAAGAAAGACTGAATATATTTTTGATTTTGCCTGTTACCCTTTAATCGTGCTTATCGTCTTAAAAATACAGCCCTTCGCTGACAACACAACGCTCCCAATTTTTTTTCCAGCTTCCGAATGCCGCCGGGAACGCTTCTTTCGGTATATAGTAGTTTCTAAGTCTTTGGTACAATTTTGTTGGATGTCTTCAATAGTTTCAAATCGGTGTACTTTCAAGGTGGATTTTAACTCAGGAAATAGAAAATAGTCCGCTGGAGCAAGATATGGAGAGTAGGGTGGCTGGGGGATCACTGGTGTGCTATTTTTGGGCAAAAACTCGCTAATAACTAATGATATGTGCGATAGTACGTTGTCACGATGAAAGCACCAAGAGTTATTTTTCCACATTTGTGGCCTCTTCAGCTACATGGTGTGTCTTAACCTCTTCATAGCCATTACCTTTTCACTGTTTGTCCTGTAGGGACACATTTATGCTGAGTAATCTATTCCCAAAGAAAACGATTAACCTCACCTTCACGTTCGACCGCGACTTCCGAGCATTTCTGGGTTGTGGGGCAGATGACCCTTTCTACTATGAAAACTAGGCTTGGGTTTTTTGATATCATAACCATACTAACTCAAATTTCGTCACCTGTGAACTTTTTTCAAGAACTTTCGGCCGTCGTTTGAACGATCGAGAAGGTCCTGGCTGATATCAATTTGTTTTTGCCTTCATTCATCCCTTAACACTCGAACAATTAAGACGTGACGCGCTGAATGCCAAACATTTCAGTCCAAATAGTAAAACACGGTCCCAGCATTCATTTCAACTTCATTGGCAATCTCCCTGATAGCTCCCGGTTTGCACGCACCAATTCAGTCATACTGTTAACGTGTGTATCCTTTGTTGACGTCGATGGTGGTCCCCTTCTCGTTTCTTCATCGGTCGAGGTTTGGCCAGTCTGGAAGCGGTTGTAATCCACCTGGCAGTTCGCAAGTAGAAAGACCGGTTTCATATTTTTTTTTGTAGAGACCTTGTACTTGTGCACATTATTGTCCGTCTGATTAAGGCAACATAAGAGCTTTTTAGTAAATAGAAAAATTAAAACTGGTTTTTCTAAGTTTTTATCATGCTTATAATCGATAACATCCTCTTTTCAACTTAAACATATGTATATAATGATTTTTATGAGTAAAGTGTTTTGCCAAATCCCTCTAGGAAATTTACATTCTCTCGCACGTTTTCCATAATATGCAATTTATAAAATAATACGTCCTTTCGCGAAGCAATTATACGTGTTTTAAATACTGGGGGCTTTTAACTGTATCCAAATCTATGGAAATCAGTTTGTAATGTGGTATTTTAGAATATAAAACCATGTTACCTTTTCTGCGATAGGGTGGCGTCTCTAGTGTTAGAGGCGACATTTAGCTATTGTGAACAAACTTATCGCGTTTTGATATTATATATATATATATATATATATATATATATATATATATATATATATATAAGCTGAATGATAGAAGTAGAATGGAGGCTTTCGAAATGTGGGTGTGGAGAAGGAGATAGAGAAGGTGAAATGGACGGAAAAAAAACAAACGAAATGCTAAGTATAGTGGGTGAGGAGAGGGGATTGTTGGGAGAAATCCTAAGGAGGCAGGAAAAATGAATAAAAGGCGTATTGTTCTGCAGTGGGATGTTGAAGACTGTAACAGAGGGGAGAATGTTAGTCGAACGAGGAAAGGGCAGGAATAGGATAGGGCTGTCGGACGGGATGAAGATAGGAAGGAAGTACTGAGAGAGGAAGAGGGACTTGATACACGGTAGGTTGCTTGAATGTGTTTTGTTGGGAGTCTCAAAATATTTACTTGGTAGTTTTGTCCATCCAAATCCTACCTTAACCTACAGATTACTTAATAATAGTAATAATAAATATACATATACGTAAGATATGTTTGTATACAAATATATATTTATTATATAAATAAATAAATAAATACGAGGGTCATCCGGAAAGTAGTACCCGTTCGTGCCGCATGAAGTGCTGACGACGCGAGTAGCCGCTGGACGAGGTCAGATAGCTTCAGTGGCTTGTCTGCCTTCTCTGAGCCAAGTTGCGTGACGCTAGCATTGCCTGTGTTGTTTCTGTGATTGTTACCAATGTTTAAAAAAATTGAGAACGCCGCCAGTTGTGAAGTGAGGGCAGTGATTAAATTCCTCAATGCAAGAAACGTTCGCCCATGTGATATTCATCGCCAATTAAAGGAGGTGTATGGAGACAATGTAATGGACGAGTCGTCTGTTCGGCGGTGGTGTCGCAACTTCAACATGGGGAGGGGGAACACACACGACGATGAGCGTTCGGAGAGACCGTCTGTCATTACAGACCAACTGGTGAGCTCAGTTGACGAATTCGTGAGGAACGATCGGCGCGTCACAATTGATGACATCTGTGAGCATTTTCCCAATGTTTCTCGAACAATTGTTCATGAAATTGTTAAACACCATCTGCATTATGCAAAAATTTGTGCAAGATGGGTCCCTCGCGTATCTCAATGAGCTGGCGGCGAAGGACTATGCAGCAGGAATACAGAAACTTGTCACACGTTATGACAAATGCCTTAATTTGCTTGGAGATTATGTTGAGAAGTAGTTTAAAGTATCCTCTTTCAAATAAAATTTTTTATGTTTGTTAATATTTACTTTTGTGTCTTTATTTCTAAACTACTTTCCGGATGACCCTCGTAAATAAATAAATATATATATATATATATATATATATATATATATATATATATATATATACACACACACATATGTTGTATCAAAACGCATTAGAACCCATTTTATGAAGCAACCTATTTATTCCTTATAATGTAGGTATGTATTCAAAGTTTTGTTCTGCACAGTTTTGAAAATCAAATCAGGTAGGTGATGCACCCCATTGTCCATGCACTAAATAAGCCGATTTCTGGCGTGGGTCATGACCCTTCCCAGTATAGCAGCAGGCATGTTGGCAATTTCTTCCCGGATGTTAACCTTCAGGTCTTGTTGGGTCCTTGGACGGCCGACATAAACGCGGGATTTCAGAATACCCAACAAAAAAATCGCAAGTGGCCAAATCGGGGGAGCGGTCTAGCCACTCTAAATCGCCCCTTATTGAGATGAGGCGTTCCGGGAAGTGTTGCCTCAACACAGCCATAGATTCCAGTTGCTCCGTTCTGTTGGAACCAAATGTTTCCTAAGTTAAGTTCACCAAATCGGGAAAAAAATTCCTCTAACATGTTTATATACCGGTCTGAATTCACTGTCACTGTGACCTCATTTCCTTCAAAATGACCAACAATACCGACTAGGGAAGTCGCACACCTGTGAGTTTAGGTGAATGCAAAGGCATTTGATACAATTCTCTGGTATTGGTATTAGCCCAGTAGCACATGCTCTGATTGTTATCATATCCACTCACATGAAAATGGACTTAATCACTGAAAAACACAATGGAGTCCTCATTAACGTTCACGAAAGGAGCCTTACTAAACTTAGGATTCCCCTTACTAAACGATCTGAAAGTCGAAGGGCTGACGGCTTTTTGCGCGTAGAACGCCGTGGGGATTGCAAGATGGCGGTTATCTGATGGACTAAGGGACTCCAGTTCGTCTTGTCTCACTCGCGGTTTGTCTGAAAGTAGTGTGACCAGTATAACAATTGATTACCGGGCCGGGACAGGGCCCAAATTGAATCTCTATATTCATTTGCTGGGTGTTTAGCCATCCTTTAAGTTTTCATCAATTATTTTTGCTGGAATGAAATAGAATCAGATTTTGTAAATTTTTATAATAAATCACGATGAATGAAGCGTATGCATTTATTTGTGGGAATAACATCATTTCCGAAAGTTTTTCCCTAAAAGTCAGATAAATTTAATTTTTACGAAAGTACTATCAAAAGCGCGGTTAATTTATGGCCAATGATAAATAGTCGAATGAATCCGAATGTTTAATAAAGAATACGTTTGAGTGAGTATCGAGAAGTAAAATTTATTAAAAAAGCATTATAATTTTATATCATATCTCAAATCACATCCACACTTTATTTTTTTGATGCTATGGTGTCATAGCATATTTGGATGCTTCGGCCGAGAAAAATAGATGACTCGTGATTGGACTTTCACTTCAGGTGTCATTTCCAACTGTTTGCTTGCTTTTGACCAAAGCCCAATAATTTCTTCTGCTGTCAGCATCAATAATAAAAATAAACTCTTTTATTGCTTGGATCAATAAAATTTGATTTATCTTCGCTACAAAATCTCAATCACATACATTCCCCGAAGCCGGGTATCATGGTGGAAATTGTCAAACCGCGTTTACTGACCATCAGGAGATGATTGCCGTTGAAATTCGGAAGTCGATATATTTCATGAATTGAATACTTTCCCCAATACAACGTATGGGGAAAGTAAAAATGTAATAAGGTTAATGGACTAGTACAAGTGAGACTGCATGCTCTGGATAAAACCCAACGCGGTTAAGAGGCCCATCAGTTCTCTCAGATTTGCATGTGAATCACAAGGAGTCAATCATAAAAGAGGATTATTGTACATAGTACCTTATACCGTTTAAAATCATGTCAAGAGCAATTAATTATGCTAGAGCCTAGAGCCATTTTATTGTCCCGTATTGCTGGCACCTATTCGAATTAGGTAATGTGGCGTACTCTCGGCAAGCGTGGTCATTCTCGTTATGGCAGCATTGCTCATTAGAATGGGGTGGAAATGCAGCGGGGGACGGCGTTGATAATGCCCCAGCGTTAATGCTCCGTTCAATAAATTATAATAATGAGCTGAGGAGTAGGGAATGCATTGGCTTAAAGTTGGGGGGACTGGTGTTTGAATCAACTTCATTTAACCGATGATGTTTATAGTAAATTACAGTAATTACACGCCACTACTGCGGAAAAATATGTTCACCTGATTCTTGTATTACACCAGTTTAGTATTTTTTGGGTCTCTGAAGATGTTTCTGGTTTTGAACTGAGATATTTATTTTCTATGTTAAATAAGTTGGTTTATTCACGCCAGATCTTTAGTATGTCTTCAGTATTAACACCATCTTTAGACTGTAGTAAGTTTTTCGGTGGGTATAAGTTGGTATATGCTTGTATCATTTATTTATACATATATAGCTGTGCTTACGGGAGCAGTGATAATTGCTTCTGGTAGGGTCACCCATGCCAGGGAAGATTATTGGGTCGAATATTGGAACCTAGACGAAAATTAGTTCGCGCAGCGTCCGTTCCTTAGTGAGCGCCTGGCCCCAGTGGCGGCCATTTAGTGATGTTGCCACGTTAAAAACACTATTGAGGAAGACAACGGGAAACCTCCTAAAATATTGTCCCCAAGGCTTTAATGATGGACAGTATAGATAATGAGCGTCCTGAAAACTACGGGACTCAGCCGAATCGGCCGCTTGTCGTGCTCGGCAGCGGGAGAAGGAGGGCTTCTGCTGTCGTCATCTCACGAGACCCTTATGAAGGAAAACCGACAGCAGCAGGTCAGAAGACGCCAAAGAAGAAGACCAAATTAATTAGAGTAGGAACTTGGAATGCTAGGAAAATGTTGAGGATATGAAAATTAGAGAATATAAAATAATAGATGGAAAGAGGAAAAATATATATCTATCGCATTGAATTTCGGATTCACTCAGCAATGCTTGCAACCCCTTGGCTGACTGACCCACTAGAGCTTGTTCATCAGAAAACCTAACTGATTTCACTTATTTTCCGCCGACTTCCATACTCATGCCTCATTCTTTCCATACCTCTTAAAAAATTTCCTCCACATATATGTTGAACAACACCGGTAATAATGGACAACCCAGCCTCCCTCGTACATCTACCTCTTCCTAACAGTGCCGTTCCGTTCGCCACTCACACCTGAGCAGTCTGAGGCATGTACAGGTTACGGATTAGCCTCCTGTCCCTCCAGCCTATTCCTATTTTCTGCAATACACTCATTAGTTTATCCAATTCTTTCTAACAGTCGCCTTTTCGAAATCTACGAAACAAACCAAAACGTCCTGATTGTGTTCTATATTTATTTCGATTAGTGATCTTATTTCTGCAAACAAAAAGCGCGTGCCTTTCCCCTTACTAAGCCCAGACTGATTATCCCCTAAGAAATCATCTTCCCTACTCTCTTTCCTCTTTTGGATGATCCTGAGAACAACTTCAGCCGAAAGGTAAATCAAACTTATTGTTCTGTGGTCCTCAAGTGATGTAGCCTTTACAATTTTTGGAATAGGAATTAGCACTGATTCTAAGATAACCAACAAGAGTCACTGGAAGCAGATGGGGTCGAGTATCTTAAAATGGTGATTTCATAGTGTCTATCACGAGGATAAATAACTTTATCGAGCAAATGTATGTAGACTTTCGTTGTTACCGTCACTGTGCACCCGGTTACCTTAACTAGACCTTTTATTAGCGACTTAATAATTATTTACTAAGAAAATTCGGTAAAGAAATTGAAGTGGAATAAATGATGTTCAAATTAATTTAACAAGTAAATGTAATGCGACCAATTGGTGAAAAAGAAACTAATATTTGAAAATTCCATTCCCGGTAAATGAGCAAAAAAATAAACATTTGAAACGTAATAAGCCATGCGTTTTTTAAGTTTTTTAAAAATATTTAAACATCTCATTCTAATGCAGTCATATACGCCTTCTTCTCTTAAACGCCTGTTTGTTCTATCCCTACAGAGAGTTCATGGGAGCTCACTACCAAGTTTCAATGAAATCCTTCACCCGTTAATCTGTACCTCCGCTGCTTAACATTGTATGAATGAGAATATGAGATATTTGCAAAGACCTCTTCCAATTCAATTCACAAAGCGTCTGATTCGTTGAGGAAAACTCAAAAGCTTGTGTGACGAATTCATTTCCTTCATAATGCTTACGCGTGTTTTGTCTGGAGGCGTTGAAAGTTGGGGAGTGCCAACGACCTAACTAGAAGGCAGAAATGTTTGAAGATAATATGCGCATTGGGTAAATTCTTAAGAACAGTGCGAAGGATTTTCATCATGGTGGCTCATATATCTGGAGGTTAGAAACCCGTTCAAACGGCTGGAAATAATTTGAAAGACACATCTTACAAGAAGTTTCCATGCTAAGTATTTTCGTGGAATTGCATGTTTTTAAAATATTAGTTATTTATTTGTGGAAAGTTTGGTGTCCCGCTTTTTTGATTGGATTTTGAATCCTTATTTACCTTGTCGGCTCTTTTTGTGTTAATTTACGTAAGGCGATTCATTCTATGTAGCCTTCAAAGCAAAATGATTTTGATTACCTTCCATCGGTTCATAAGAATGTACCAAATATATTCCTGTAGCCAAAGGAATTCAATATATTGGCCAGCTTGGTAACAAAGAAATTAACTGATTTTTTTAAATCCTCTTATACCTGATCAAATACCAACTCTGATCGTCGACGTTCCACTCCGATTTAGAATTTTATGACTAGTCCGTGAAGTAAATCATTAACGGATCTACCATATTTTTACCATTTCCAGTAGAAATTATAGGATTTTCTTGACAGTTTACATATCCAGATTTCACTTTTATTGGACGAATTTACCCATAGAAATGGCATTTTTTGCCGTGAGTTCAACTATGAACTGAAATTTCCTCTGGGAAAAAATTAGAAAGGAAGATTAAGAATTTCTTCTAGAAAAAAATCTAAATTAGTAAGTGACATACATAAGATAATTTTAATTACAATGATAGATGTTCTCGGTACTACTTTGAGCCTAGGTATCAATTTATATAGATCTTGTTAGCCTCAACATATTTTTTTCATTAAAATACCAGCTAGTACGCATCTATTTTCTATATATTTTCTCCTTTTTAGCATTATAAGAGGCAAAAGGATTTTCCAAACAAAATTATTTTGCTCTACCATGTTGCGGTTATTCTTTATTGTCCTATGCATACTTATTACAGAAAGCCAAATATTTAACTGGACATTAATATCAGTCCTTAAATATTGTGATTTCCTAGATATACACTAAATTAGAGGTTCGTATTTTTCCGTGATTAATGGAGTGTATCTTTAAAGGAATTTATGCTTTAAAACTAGTTCGAATATTTTCTGTTTTTTATTTAAGTAAATATGATGGAATATACAAGTGTTGGTAAAGTAGACGCAATACAGGCGCAATTATTGATCCATATTTAAAAGGACACACTCGTGAATTAATATTTCGGTAGTCATCCGAGTACGAGGAATAGCTCGTTATTCCTAATAATCTGGAGAAGTTGGCCAGGACTATCGAAGTACTGTGTAAGTGAGTGTGTATTTTTATTATACATATATATGTGTGTGTGTATATATATATATATATATAATATATTATTTTTATTTATATAATATATTATATATATCAGCAATGCACAAATATATAAAAACACTAATATAGATTTTTAAAACATAGAAACACAAAGAAAGGAGACTCACATATGTGCCAGGGTAGGCTGAAAACTGATGGACACATGCTTGCGGAGAGCGAACAAAATGACCTTCAGAAGCGCGCCAGGTGGCACGTGGAAGTGACACCCCCCTCAATGCACATGCGCACTTTTGAGGTCTTTGCATTCGTCCAATGTATTTCGAGAAGCGGAAGCATGGAGACATGTTCTAGTACTATATCCATGCGGGTAGTAAAATTTCGTGGTTGCGAGCCTTGAAAAGCCATAATTGTTGATGAAACTCGCAGCGGAGTTTCGATCACTGCCACAGACGATAAAAATCGCAAAATCGTCAAGATTTGATTCAAAATGACCGGCGAATCACTCAAAAGCGCATCGAAATATCGTAATTGGAACCATATTGCCAAGCAAAGGAAGAATTGGTTGTGTTAAAGGCAGCCTGGCGCCAATAATCTTGCAACATGACAACGCTCGTCCATACACCTCGCGAGAGACTGGAGAGGCTCTGGGAAATCTGAAATTTGAAATAGTTCCACACGCTCGTCCATACACCTCGCGAGAGACTGGAGAGGCTCTGGGAAATCTGAAATTTGAAATAGTTCCACAGCCTCCTTATTCCCCCGATTTAAAGAAACACCTCAAGGGCAATCATGAGGCCCCGATGAAGGCAGCTGTTATGTCCTGGATTCGACTATGTTATAAAATAAATTTATGAGTTTAAAACATCAGAGTTGTACTTTAATGTATTAATTTCCCCATCTTGCTATTTGTTTTTGTTCGCGATCTACAAGCATATGTGCATTCCTTTTCAGGCTACCCTCGTAGTCTGGAAGTCTTTGGAGACCATGCCGTCGAAGCGTCAAAACTACATACGCATGTGAGTGACCTTTTTTTGTGTTTCTATGTTTTTTAAATATATGCCAGTGTTCATATGTACGTTCTCGTAAAAGAAACCATTAATACAGTGATCAATCCGTAGGTCGGTTTGGTAGGTGATGGCTGAGTATACCCTGCATTAAACCGAACGATATATGAAATTAACACATCAGGGTAGGTGGCCAGTTCCTTTTCCTGTGCCCCGTTTATGGTTTCCCAGGAAGATAAGGTATATATATATATATATATATATCTGTGTGTGTGTGTTTGAATAATCTTACTTTTAAATAGGATTCTCGTAAATAATAACAGAAATGTGAAATTGATATTCTGTTATTATATAAATATATTAAAATCTGAAATATGAATTTCCCTCACAGTTAGATGGAAAATAACTACGGAAGTGGGACTGCGAGCCTCCCAGTACCTTTTTTCGAATCTCATTTCTTAGTAAATGACTAAAATAAAAGGAGTAAAGATAAGACGATTGCTATTATATTGTTGCATAATAGTACAGTGGTACCCCATTTAGCCTGGAATTACACCTAACGTGAAATTCGTAGGAATGGAATGTTCTGCGTAAAAAAATCAAAATGTAGGCAGAAATAGAACAGAAAAAACGGCTGAATCCTTGATCGACCCTTTGTGCTAGAGATTCCCTTTCGTTATAACCAACCATCACTGCGCCCATCTTATGCTACTCAGGTGGTGATGGTTGAAAAATTTGTAGTCAGTATTGCTTTTGACTACCAAATGCATGTTGGTGAAGGCACGTCTTTGCCACTCACCCCTGCCCTTTTGTTCACGTTTGTCTTCCTGAGAGACTTGGGCGAGAACGCAGTACGGCCGGAAGTGGACGCGAAGGCTTCTCGCGCCGCACTTTCTTCTCGCACCGCCTCTCCAAAACAAACTTGTACATCGGCGGAGGAACTCGTGACATTTTGCTCCGCGGTTTCGCCAGCCGCCTCGCTTCCTCGCTCGCTCGCACCTGACCCAAATGCTTCGCCTGCACTACGCTTGTTTTAATTCTCTCCCTCCTCTCCAACCTCTCCTCCTCCGTCCCTCGGAGGACATCTTTCACTGGGATCCCTATCTCCCCGCTGACATGTCCGAGGGGGTGGGGAGTGTTGAGGGGGCTGTGCGAAGTTTGGGCCTGTCAGTGAAAATTGCCCGTTCCAGGATTTGCGCTCTTGCTCCTGCATTTTTAGGAGTAATTATGCCGCGGATTGTGACTCATTGAATCCTCGAGAGCGAGTGAATGAGTGCTTCCCATTATTATATCTTCCTCGTTCTTTCGCCGGCCTCCTCTTAGTCTACCCTCTTTCCCCATCCCCCCCACTGGCACTCCTTTCCCCCTCCCGCTTACAGTGCGTTTCCTCGGCTCACGTCCAAATCCCCCCCCTCATTTGGTTTTCCACACCTCTGACTTTTTGTCTCTTTCAACAAGCCACTATTTACTTTATTTCTGCCATTTTGTTTATTCTCTCCCCTTATCGATCTGTTCTCCGGATCTCTTGCTCCGCGCATGCGCGGTGTATTACCTTACAGATGAACTAACGCTATTTTTCAAATTTCCTCACACACTGAGATGATTTATATTCTCATCAAATCCGTGAAAATCTAAAATTAATATTAGATTAATGGGTATGTAAATAGGACTTAAATTTTCAAAAAGGCGTTTCTGTAGTTTAGTTTGATATTAGTTGAAGTGGAAAAGAGAAAGCATATTTATTCACGATGGTATATAATTTTGTCCTTGGCTATCCAGACTGAAATGTTATCATATATCTACATGAATATAAAAAATATAGGAAATAAATTAATAAAAAATATTACCTAAGGCATAATGAAAATATGTTCATAGATCATCTATATTTATTTCAGAAAACTCCATCTTGATCAGTATTTTTAAGGAAACCCAATTTGGGGAGTATTATATCCATGATTGCTGGGAGTGACAACAGTGAAAAGTGCTTTTCTAGTGATTTAATTATTTCTAATTGTACTCTAATTAAGTATTAATTATCATAGTGGTGTAATTGAATATTAGTCAGAGCGTTCAAATTCTGAAAATAGGGGTTCAGTTTCAAATTCGATATACGCCTTTGACCTTCCCAAATACAAGCATTTATATATTTAATTTATGCTAAACTGTACTGTCTATTCATAGTTAATATCATTTTTCAGTGACACATACCGTTAGGATTAGCATGAAGTGGGGTCTCATTAGCTACCGAAGCGTAAATGCGAGTTGTCAACAGTGCTGCATTTATGAAATATCATTGGTTAAAGTTCAGTGGCAACCTATGGTTTGCTAACTAAAAAATAAATAATTTTGAAAGGATATTTACATCGAGCATTGGCTTTTTTTTATAGTTTTATATCCATGATAGTATTACCTTACAAAAAATTAGTTGTATTCAAGATAAAATCAACGAATCAATTCTCAATCAACCAATTCTCCGTGCACCCCTATTTTGGTGAATAGCTTGCCACTCACAAGCAGTTATAGCATTTATAATTTGTGAATGAAGTGGATAATGTAGGGAAGTTTGGAAGAAACTATTTCAATTCTAAACGTCATTAATTACGGTGGCTCAGAGAGTAATTGTATGATTTTCGAATCGCTTAAAAATATGCAAAAAATATATGCAAGTAGATGGAATCCAGTTTTAGCCACTCTTTTTATTCCTAAATATGTTAGGATACGTATGTTTAAATAATCTGTGATGCTTTTCTGAAAAATCAAAGTTATTTTAATTTCCCTAATTTCTGAATTTGTAATTATTTAACAACTTTATGGATAACGATGAAGTGGCCTGCTGATTGGAATGTGGTGGAAGTTTTGTTCTCATCCGTTCTCCAATTGCGAATGAGTTGAATGGGTCTTGAATATGCATCGAGTGAGGGCAGTATATATCCTTCTGTGTTATATCTAAAACCAGGCACAATTTTACAATTTGGACGGCTGACAAAAGTTTGAGGCACCTGTCATAATGAACATTCAAATAAAAAATATTATAAAAATTCGTAATTACGAGTTGCGATCTAATGCTTCAGGAAGCCTTAGCTTATTTTCTAATATGTCTTCTCTTTACTCAATGCGAATCATGAAATAAAGTCGAGCGTTATACGTTTGGAAATACGCAAGCAAAATTATATGATAAATAAACAAAAATTGAAAACTTACAATTATATTTGAAATGAAAGTTTTATCCTTCTAGTTGAGAGTAAAAGAGTTAACCCCTACGCAGTGTCAGAAATTTTGCTGGATGAATCAATATTGCGACTTTTTTTCCTTTTTAGGCCTCCTTGCTGTATTTGCTTTTCTCTTCTTTCGATTTTAGTAATGCTTTCCATCTATTTAACATAATTTCAAATTATTTCTCCATTGAACACGTTATAAGTAATCCTAAAGAGCTTATGCAATGAACTGGCTTATCCTTCTAATAAAGGGTAAATATTCTGCTCGAAAACGATCTGTAAATACCTAGGCTGAGATATAGCGCTTTACAAGAGTTTTCTTTTAAAAGAAAACAGTAACTTTTGTGAGTGCCGGATTTTCAAAGGTTGCCTCATCTTATCTACTGAAATCCTGTACGCTTTGAAGACTTTGGGAGAGTTAGACAAATAAGTTGGGAATGTAATGGCTTTGGGTATAATCGTTTGCTTTCGTAAAACAATTCTTTCAATTTGTGCTTTTTTTCACCCCACTTCATAGATCTCAAGGCCTTAATTTTGTATTACCTTATTTTTTTATCTCCGGAGCCTTCCACCCTTTCTTGACAAATAACTTTAAAATTGATGAGAATCTTGGTTGGCGAAATATCGTTTCCTGGACGACCTTAAGCTTTCATTTCACGGGAAGGTGGCACGTGCTTCAAGCCAGCGAGCGTGTAAGCAGTGGCGTCGAAGGGAGAGGAAAGGCAAGCTCATTCCTTCAGCCGCACGCGCAGCGACGTATTAAGGACCTTCCAATACCGTCTTCTCTTCTTTTGTTTGCGTCTTGCTTCCGCTTTTACTACTTCGCCGTTGAAGTTTCCTGGCCTCGCTCCCGGCGAAACTTCCGAAAACGTCCCTGTGTTCTTATTATCCCCTCTGCATCCTCCCCATGATGTGTATCCTCCTTCCTCCCTTCGACCCCTTCCCCGCTTGTCCCCATTGCCTTCCTCACCTTTTCCCTCCTTCCGACCTGTTCCCTGGGGAATGGTTATTCGAATGTCGGGTAATAAACAGGACAACCGCACTAAACAGGGCGCCCATTTGCTTCGTAAAGGTCACCCTCTTTATGTCTTCGAAGAGAGCCGCTGTTGGAATAATGAAACTGCAATAATTTATATAATTACAGTTTAATTTTGTATCTACTATGAGTGTGAATAGACTTTTTAAAGTCTTCCAGTGTTTATATTGGGGCATGGCACGTATTTCAACGTCTGAACGTCATCATTAAGTCTGCTGTAGAACAAAAACATCGTAGTTGTGATTTCATTCAGAAAGATATCCCCACTGCCCACCTATCACTTAGCCTACCACTCATCATTACCCGGGTGTAACTTCTAACATGCCTGCGATGTACTATGTAATATGTAACAACCCACTCCTGCTTTCCTTCTATCACCTCACCGTAATATCTACCATGTAAATGCTTCCACAGAGCCACTTTAGGCTCAACTCGGCAGCCTTCACTCTATCCCTTCCACCTGCCTATTTTTGCATGTAACACCAGGGCTCTGAACGCATGGGAACTCAATGATGACCTGCAAACGTTTGAACTGGGGTCGCTATTAAAAATAAACACTGGAATTTTACAAAAATAAATCGTTATTTTCAAATCCGTTTTAAAATGAGGACAAAATTAAACTCATAATTTAAGCAAATATTAATAAAATGGAGAAGCATATTACAAAGTACTAATATTCAAAAAAATAAATTTATAGTCTATATCCGTTTTTGGGTCAGCTGGTGACTGTCTCACCTATATTACATATAAAATTATCGTACATTATATACAATTGCCCTGCTCGAAAGTGTTAAGTTTCGTTCCGATAATACAATCTCAAATAGCATTTATGTTGTTGAAACTGACCAAGCTGTCTTGACGATTATTTAAATCAAATCAAATTCATCTAAGCTTTGCCAGGATGCGTTTTTGAATGCATGGAAAGTTATCATGTAAATATTATGGTCAATTCATCGCGAACTGCTGGTGACGGTTCAAATGATGGTGTTCCTTGAACAATGTTGTTGCCTATTACGGTTACATATTTTGTAAGACTTTTCGTGGAAAAAAACATTCAAGGAGCCATAGAGAAACGAGTGTACAGAAAACAGCTTGCTCATGAATTAAAGTAGCAAGTTGAGAATGATCAATGGAGTTGTGTAAACTGGGAGCCTTGAACCTTAGCTTAATTGGTGATGACGCCCCTCGTATGCCAGAGAAGCGAACGTAACGTGATATGGCTATTTACTCAGTAGTAGTAGTTTTGAGGGGAGGCGACCGACAGCTAAGGTCATTTGCGCCATAGGGGATGGACAGGAAAGGATGAAGGGTGGAGAGAAACCCGGCGTCGGCATTAGCCTACTCTTTACGAAAGGCGCCAAGGGGTCCGCAGTTTAACGTCCCATCCGACGGACGGCGTACTCACTCAAAGTGCCCTCCACAAAGCACCTCAAGTAGGGATCGAGATACCTCTGAAAATTATTCAACACCGCCGGGATTTGAACCCGCGCCCTCACGGTGGGAAGCCAGTACGTTAGCCCCCGCACCATCTCGATCCCCTATTTACTCAGTGCAATGATGCAATGATAAATATGTTTTCTAGTTGGTATTCCAGTCACATTACTTAATTTTTCGCTTTAGGCTCTATGCTTATCGAAGAACTAACATGACGTAATCCAAATGCGGTTAAGCCAACCGTTGCACGACTGACTTCAAAGTGATCGAAGCTGACTCGGCCGTCGATCCTATAAATGGATATGAGGGTTAATTACGCATATTTCTGATTTTTATGTAATTATAACCGTTCTGCCGAGAGTAACTGCAGTTCTCTTACAAAAGGAGGGGGAATAATTTTCTGGTGATTAAAAATATCCAGAGATAGTATATGTTTTAAGGGAATAAACATGCATGTAATTAGCAGTCATCGGATTATGAACGATCAAAACCCCTTTTGATAGTTAATTATAATTTGGAGTTTAAATCAGCTTGCGTTTTCATTACGCCCTTTGAGCACGGCCTTTATGGACCACATTAAATAACCGTTCAATCAAAAGCAATCATTTCACGAAACGCAAACCAAATTAAAAATGACCCGTCTGAAAAATTGAATGCGCAAGACTCAAAACTCACTCATGAAACCAATGGAGTGGATTTAAATATTTTTGAAAGATGCACGGAGAATTGAAGGAAATCCCAAATTTTTTTGGCACCTCTAAAATGTTCATAGATTGATATCTTTAACTTTTGAAATGACATGCTCCAATTAAAGAAGGAATTATATAGAAAAGTATTTAACATTGAAAAGGATAAGGTTTTGGTAAATATCCACTTTTCGCTAAGTCGGTGACTACCTCACATAACACTGAGCGTAGTAGCTATTTCAATCGCTTTGCATTGAGAATTGTCATTATTAAATTGGCAGAGCTGCTGAAATAGAATCAAATAAATCAATTTCTAATGTAATTGAAATATCTTCCGGAAGTTGAAAAACAGGAAGTTATTAAAAAATTTAGAACAGTAAAACGATATCCAAGAACTGAACTATTGATTACTATTTTTGCTGATAATTTAATTTCTCTTAGAACCAATTTGTATAACGTATACTAAGTATCAAGGAGTTAGTCTAAGTTGTATGCTACTACATTACCTTATAGGTAAGTGTTCATAAGAAAATTAGACAAATATGTTGATAAATAGTTGACGTGAAAAGAATTTGCCTAAAAAATAAGGAAAAATGTAATATTTCAGTCAACAAATGAGTATAATTAGCGTATACTTTTAGTTCGTTGTTAAAACTTTTTTCTGCAAATATTGATGTTTATTATTCCTATAGTATTTTCGTATTACTTATTTGGTATTTTGGAATATTTACTTTTATATTTATGTAATTCCCATTAATTATTATTCTACGTTGATTATAAAGTGTTCACTTTTTTCAATTTCAGTAATTTCCAGCTCAGATTCATTTACTTTGGTACTGGGCTCCGTTTAAGATTTATTTCCTTTCTCATTCATTGAAGCATGTTTATTTTCATAAGTATTATTTTACTTAACTTCATTTGACTCTTCATCTCATGAACAAAGATGATATTGTCTCTGCTTCACCTTGGTTAATGATTGATCATTATTATACGGCATCCAAATTTTATAATACCATCTATGCATTTTATGTGGCTGACATTTGGTTTTCAAGCCTCATTCAGTCCCTGGAACATGTAGCAGCTCCGTGAGGTTTTGCATCGAAATATCCTCCCGCGCAAAGTTTGAGGAGAATGTTGCATGTGTCGCGCACCGCTTGCATAAAGATTCCACAGAAAACCCCTAATATCCCAACCGGCGGCGGTACGTCTCCTTATGTCTATGCCTAACTTTGGGTCCCCCTTTAACGGAACAACTTCGGCGTGAGGACGACGATTTCTCGCCTCATGGACACGTCCTCAAGTTGTCTCTCGCTTCCAATCTTGTTTCGCTGTCGTGTTCCGGGAGGTTTCTGTTCTTCTGAGCCACGGCCTCCCCCCCAGAGTCGACCGGAATTCCGCCTTTCTTTCCTTTCCCCTAAACTTGAAGCCCCTAAACTACTCCTCTAACGCGATTTAACCCTCACGTGTAGTCACTCTCCCGGTCTTATACAGGGGATCCTTGAAATCTTAATCTTCTATTCTGCGAGGTCAAGCGTCGCATGATGAAAAATGAATGAGGATTCGCTAGAGTATTCTCAGAATCTTGTGCCACTAAAAGCGTGCACATTGGCTGTTAAAAATTGATGCGGGAGTAAGAAATACGAGAAGGAATAGGATGGTGATTATCCAGACTCCTAATTATATATTTTTGTAATCATTATTGTAATAGGTAACATTGGTAAAATATCCAGGCAACTTTATCAACGGTTTGTATCCAAATTTTATGAAGTTGCATTTTAGAAGACATGGCAATTGTATTTTTTATTTCAAAATGAAGTTCAAATCACCCAGTAATGAAACCATGAAATAGTGTTTTCCTACAATTTGGCCGATATTCTAGTAGTATCCAGTGAACTGAATACCCATGATAAAGTTCTTAACGTAAAGTATAGTGCTCGTTCGACTGCTAACCTTACATGAAAGTCGGCCATTTCGAATCCATTAGTCAGCATACTCCAGGCCTACATTGATGGGATGCCGAGCTATATTTCCCATCGCTGGAATTCAATGGTGTGTCATTGGTGCGCTGAGATCGATGAAAATAGTATTTATGTATTAGGCTAAGCGTGTCAATGAAGGATATGAAGATTTTTTTATTAACTCGGAATATAAATATATTAAATATTTAATTAACTGATTTTGTGATTAAATGATCATAATTGACCCTTATTGGCACATCATTTGTCATCAATAAGATGAAAAATATTTAAATTTTACCGCTGCCATTTTCCGAAGGACCCTAAATGCGGATATTGATCTTAAAAGACTTTTAGGGGTTTCTTACTTACAGCGATCTCAACATCTGGCTCATACTATGCTATAGAACGATTAAATAAAAAGTTTTATTTATAAACGAGGAAATGCGTGCTTGGCAAGTGGCTTATTTTTAATTTAAAAAATATCCTCACGAGTGATCCTATTCAAATAATAGAATCATACTTCTTCTACGTGCCCATACTCTGTAAGGGGAATTCTGAATTTATTTCCATATTATGTTAGTAGATATCGAAGAGTAACTGAGATTTAGATTTATAAAATGAAAAGGGTATGAATTTTTGGGGTGTTATGTTAATTGTCGACATTATTGGTCTTTTTTTGTAAAATCTTAATGAAAGCATTACTTTCATATTTCATTGCGGTAAGAAATCAAATTTTAGAGGACCGATCATAACTTCTCTTAGTCAACACAAAGGAAGAAAACGCATTAAAATTGTTTTTGTCTCTTTTTATTAAATATTTGGGAAAAAATTGAAATGTAAAGAAATTTGATACAATAAAAACATTGTCAGCACGAAATAACGATTGTAAATGAACGCAAAGGGAATTCCGTGAATTGGTAAATCCAAATGAGGTGTTTTCATTTAGGGATTCCAGAACTTTTTGCAACCATCTGATTAATTAAGATTTAAAATTAACCGTTCAAAAATTCAGAGAAGACATCAACGGCAGAAGAAACCAATTTGCTGATGCATGATGAGTGTATTTTTAAATAATATATTCTTTATGCTACTGAAAAATAATTAGAGTAGTGGAGTCAGGGAAATAAATTTTAAGTATGTTAATCAATTCCAGTGTTTTATAGAAGTGCTTTTACTTCCAACCAAAGGCTTTTGACGGTAAAAATACGTGTATTCTATGCATATTAGCGCTTTTTGTGATATTCTTACTCCGAGAGAGAGAAATACTCCAGTGGACGCCGATTTTTCTAGATTTTAATAAACCCTTGGACAAAGCACCTCATAATAAACTAATGGCAAAGCTAGATGTACATGACAAAGATAAAAATATCCGGGGTTGGATTAAAGACTTTCTGAATGATCGGGTTCAAAGATAAGGAAGGGATAAAGTTGTCTCAAATGCAATAGAATTTACGTCCGGTGTTCCCCAGGGAAATGTCCTCGGACCTCTTTTATTCCTACTTGACGTTAACAACATTGACTCCGAAGTCACTTATAAAATACTTTTACTTGCCGATGATGTAGTAGTTTACCGTGATATCCGTGATCCTGGGTACAGCGGCTTAATCAGCTGATCTTAATGCTATATAACACTGGTGCGACAGTTGGCAATTAGAGTTAACTTAAAAACGTTCATAGCTATACTATTTTGGAAAAAGAGTAATTCCCACCCGAAAGCCTATTGCATTGGGAGCACCGAAATGGAATGTTTAGACTCAGTAAATACCTAGGAGTTACACTCACTCACGACACTTCCTGGGTGAAATACATAGGAAGGATATGTGGACTAACCAGCAAAATATTAGGAATCACTAGAAGAGTACTTGGTAAATGTGATGAAAAAGTCAAAGAGAAATTTGATCTATCGCTGGTTAGGTCTCAATTAGAATATGCTGCAAATATATGGGATCCTCACGAAGTTGGATTTATTGCCGAATTGGATCGCGTGCTGCGCAGAGGAGGTAGATTTGTAAAACGTTGTTATGATAAACTTAGCAGTGTATCCAAAGTATTAGAGCAGCTAGCCTGGGGATCACTCGTGGAGTGAAGTTTAAATTACAGATTGAAACTCTTGCATACATTGCATTGTCATTTTTTTGGCGAACGATAAGGGATCATGATAACATTGTTCGACCGCGGTAGGGTCATGTTCGGGTAAAAATTAGTCTGGTGTATTCACCCCCTGCCACACACCCTAGCGGTGGCTTGCAGGGTGCATATATAAAAAAAGAGTGTGAACACAGTCGCTTGTACGAAAAAAACCTTAAGAATTTGTTCAATGCAGGTTAGAGAGATGGTTGAGGTATATAATTTGTGTAAATCCATTTGTAACGCCAGAAGAGAGAATTCAAGTGTTTGCGCTACCACAGGAAAGAATTAATTGTGTCGACTAGTTTCACTACACTGTAGCATCATCTGAACTCAGATGATGCTACAGTGTAGATTAGCTCTGAGTAGAGTGGAACAGACTCTGGAGTCCAAATGATACTTTAGTGCAGTGAAACTAGTTGACACATTAAATTCTTTCCTGTGGAAACGCAAAGTCTTTGATTATTTTTTCGCGCATTAATATACAGGCTAGGCTAATAATATCCTCAGAGACTTTCGTGAAAGTGTTATGTGCCAGGCAAATATTTTAATTGCTTCAAAAACATTTGAAACTGTCTCTGGAATGACTTCAAGGCCTGAATGTCTACATAGACGGTGGTAAAGGAGAGTTGGCGCAATAAAATTTAAGGGGGTGGAAGTAAAATCATAAGGATTTCCAGTAAGCATAACATTGACATTCAAATGCCGTCTGTCAGTTGGTGTCATATAATATTACTCTACTTTCTTGCCATTCAATGTTTGTTTACCTGCTGTACACGTATCTACTTTCAACGGAATGTGCGTGCATTTGTGCGTCATTGAGAATGCATTAGCGTTATTATATGTAATATCACGATATTCGAAATTGAGCTGGGTGAGAGCAGGCAATCAAAGTTTGCCTTTTCCACCAAATAACGGTCAAATGCGGTTAAAGTAACGATTCAGGGTCGAGCCCCAAAGGTTTCCGATTCCTATCCGAGTGATTCATACAGTTTGGTCTGATAAACCATGGTTGTGTGATTTTCTCATTGCGAAAAACTTTCACAGAGCAGTATTTTATATTCACAGGAATGTGGATTTACTACTCCCGCTTGAAAATGCCCCTTTAGCTAGGCGTGAGGTTTATTCATAGGCAATCTCTATCCTACACCATCCAACCATTGGGGGCTTTTGTTACGGTTTTTGAGCACTTTTCATAGTTCGTGAAGTATTTGAACTTCTGACATTCATGAGCGGTTAAAACTGCAGAATGGATGATAGAATGGGATAGGCAAGAGTACATTTTATTTTCCCTCCCTTGGGCGTGGTTTTGAGCGCTACATACACACATTGAGCGGTTCCCATTACCTTTATTTACAAACGGAAGCTCCAGAAATCGTTTTCTCCCACGCACCGACACAGTAATTTCATTTCGCTCCTTCCGACTTCATGAACGTTTTCCCTCCACCCAAGCCTCTCTGGGCGCCATACGAACCCATAATGGATCCAATTCTTTTGTATTGGGCTGATCTCTCTTTCTCTCTGTCCCTCCTCACCACCGCAAAATTTGCCTCTCTCAAACGCACAATCCTCTTTACCTCCCTCAGAATCACATCTACATCTCCTCTTTCCTCTCCCCTCTCTTATTTTAAATACAAGGCATTATCCTCCCCTCCATCTCGACATAATTTTCGTCTGTCTGTTTCTTTCACTCTCTTTCGCATTTCCATGCACTCTTATCGTTTCTTCTCCCCACTCTCTCCACCATCCTAACCAACTCCCCGTTCCTTTCACTTCCTTTAGATACCCCCTCTTTCGAATGAACACATTGCATTCCGGTGGCTTCAAATGAGCGAGGGGGAGGAGGTGAGCGTAAGAGGAACGGCCGGGCCAGATGAGGCAAAATTCGAGTGGAGGAGGAGCACGCCGATTAAATCGCCCGTCTCCCTCTTCACCGTATCCCTTCCGCCCGTTTCGTTCTCTTTCCGCCATATTGGTATCGCCCGATTGTGTTTAATGGTTACTCCGTGCGGATGGGGACGGAAGGGTAGGGTTAGGGGAGGGATACTCGGTAGTCTTTTACTTCCCCGATACACATTGACAGGTCTTATCTTCGTCGTTGGCGGAGTTGGGAGTTTAATTAAAGGGTAATTAAGCAGAGAGTTTAGTAGAGGAATAGAAGGAGTAAGGTAGGGAAAGAGCATGGGTATTGCTTTGTTTTTTCTTGGAACAGTGCATAATTACGACTACGTCCTAGAACTCTTGCCAGGCGCTGTACTGTGATTCACACATGAAGGTAAAATGGTGATACTAATACATTGCTTGCGCTTATTCACCTGTCTTTGTTTGCTTAATAATTGATGAAACTCGTTCCACCTATCCGTTAAATTATAAGCCAACCGTCAAATTTACTTCTGTCCAAATTTATGAATATCTACTGATGATTAGTTCTGTGCATGAATTTTCGACTTATTATGGACTAGTTATTTGTGCAATCTTTACGTGGAGAAAGAGATTTTTCTTGGGAAACAATTCTCACATATGTTTGCGAATATATGAAAATAATCCCTGCTTCATTAGCTAAATATCTTAATACTTGCGTACAAAATTTCTTCAATGCTCTACGCATTCAAATATTTACCGTTGTATCAACTTTTATTTGCAAAAACGGCCCGCAATTAGAGAAATACGCACCAAGTGCGTGAATAGAACACATACTTACGGGCTAGAATATATTTCCAAAAATATAACAATTTAATTTCAACGTAAGAAGGTAAGGTGATACGAACTTATTCCAGTTGACGTTATTATTGACATCCAATCACGAAATATACGAGCATCCAACCTTATTCATTCCTTACTACTACAACAAGAACGCTTTGTGCTCATAGGAGCAGTAAAAGAGGGATCGTAAATTACAGAAATTTTGAAAATAGGGGTTTGAAGAACGCGGCCATAAATACGCTGATATGGTCCATACATTGCGGTGCAGAAAACCTCAAGAGTCACCATTTCCGAGGGATAATATTGTTCGTCGGACGCTGTCGCTTTTTACCGCATATCCTTTTTTTTTACACACTTTTGACGCAGCCAAGCGGCATTCCAAACTGCGTCGCTTTATTAGTATTATCCTTTCCGTTCTACCATTTCCCACGAACTTGCGCACGTCCTCCCTTTTCTTTTGCCCCCTCCATTCCTCTCTCTCCCTCCTTCCTCCTTTGCGTCTTTCCTGTTTATGGATGCCCACTCACGTTCAACCATCCAAATCATTTGGTATTCATTATCTTCCTTTTTTTATGTGTTCCTAAATTTTTCTTCCAGAGGTTACTTAATACCCTAAACCATACTCATGATATTGCCTTTCATCTTTTATTTGAAAATCACCTTTATTGGCACTGTTCATTTTTGTCCTGATCACACTTGTCTTTTTTTTATCCATATAGCTAGTAAGACTGCACTCCAATACAAACTTGGTTCACAGCAATCGGATCCTGATGAAAGAATCGGTACACTTGTTTCCATTCCTCTTTAAATTAAGGTAAAGTCATGCATATTAAGCGGTCTTACTCTGTTTACCTATTCATATTTCACCCATAAGGAACCAGTAAATGGGTAGCGTTTCATTCCTTTCTATTCGTCAATGTTAGATGGGCGACGTGGGAAACATACCAGGGAAACAAAATGGAAGTGGGCGAGTTTTATTTCTTGTGGATATCAATACCATAGTCAGGATTAATTGATCCTGTCACTTTTGTATTCGTACCCAAAGAGGTTATGATATTCTCCATAGAACAAATTTCCATCTCAGCCAAAAATGCCAAATTGCCATGCGTTGTCTTTGTTCCAAAAGCTCTTGTCGAATATCCTTTCAATTTATAATCCCTAAATTTAATCAAGATTTTCTTTTTCTTAGCCTCAGAACTAAATATTATGCACATATCTGTACGTTATTTCCCTTTATTTTGTTTGAATTCACCCAAGAGCCCTCATGTCGTTCCCCGACTTACATCCCGAGGAGCAGAAAATCAGCATCTGTTTTATTTGGTTATTATGAAGGCTTCTATTAGTAGATTTGGAATTGAATTTTCTATGGTTTCACTGAGTTTGCTGAGTTCCAGCTAGCCATCAGGTCGGTGATATCAGCTGTTGAAACTTTGGTCAGCAAAGAAACAACGAGCGCGGAGAAACCCAGGAAAATACATCGATGGGA
This sequence comes from Hetaerina americana, assembly GCF_022747635.1. Lineage (NCBI taxonomy): Eukaryota > Metazoa > Arthropoda > Insecta > Odonata > Calopterygidae > Hetaerina > Hetaerina americana. Next base: position 65,433,172 of record NW_027286069.1, read on the forward strand.
AATTGTCTTATATTAGATTTCATTAAATGATGGCTTGGAATAATTTTAATACAATTCATATTCCAGGGTTAAACTTTTCCGAAATTCGGAAACTTTGGTGGTAATTATCCCAGAGGGTATGTCAGCCAAATATGGTGCTCAGTTAAGGATCGAAATAAGAAACCTTGGATAATTTAGGATCAGTGGGTGAATGAATATCTTACCAGAGGAAATACAAAAAAAATGGGTCTCAGGATTTTGGCTATCATTAAAATCAAATTGTCTGAGAAAGCTATATTGGAAGCGGTGACTACATAATTACATAATGGATGAGAGTCAGTGAAAGTAGGAGTGTCTGAATGAGTGCATAATTTCTACGGAGTAGATTAAAAATTTTTCATAGTTACCTTATTACCTGAGGAACTTTGGAACTCACAGAAAGATGTAAGCCCCTACTAGAATGGTCTTCAAGGTTCTTCTCTAATATTTAAAATGCGAGAGAATGGCGTTCCGAGTTGGGGGGAATCGACTCGTTGCCAGTATTTCCGTGGCTAAATAGTACGCCCGGCACGCAAAAGCCATGAAATTAGTGACTCAAAAAAAAATTTTCAAATTCGCGATCTGTTCCATTCCATTATATTTTTAAGTTTCCCTGAATTGCAGAAGGAGAGGTTTTCTTTAATTGTACGTACGCAGATGTACGTACTTATGTACTTATAGTTGGAGAAACTTAAACGCTTATTGAACTCTTTCATAATTATACGCATCTAAACTTCAACGTAAACTTTATCAAATATTCTTTATTTTGGATACTACATATTTTAGACATTTCCAGTAACATCCGTGATAAATTCCAAGATGAAGAATTTTTTCCAGCGTTGTAACTTGCGTTTTTTAAATGGACCCTGGTGTTGTCATCCTCTAGTGCATTGTTTAAGCCAAAGCAAGACAATAGTTCCTTACTTCAGTGCCTTTGTCGACCCCCTCCCCAATGGGGCGTCCATCTCCTCCCCCTATACTCTCCCTCCCACACCATCCTTTCCCATTCTTTTCGTTTTGACGTGGGGGAGACAGCGTTGTCCTCGCTCTCAGCCCGCCTACCCCCGCCAGCACATCAAATTCCAATCCCTCCCTCTATCGTCCTCTCAAACTCTCCATTCGCCCACGACCATGTCACGACCCCTTCGCTGACGACGTTCTCGTCCCCGCCGTGATTTTTTGTGGCTGCCGGAAAGAATCATAATTACACCCGAGAGGCGTGGGAATCCATCGGAGAGGCATGATGCGAGTGTAAGAGAGGTTTTGAGGAAAAAAATGGACCGGAATAATCTCCCGGTTTTCTCTTACTGCAATCGTCGATGCTTATGTCTCTAGTAAAGAAAGATATGGATGTTTCTCCCCCCTTATCCTTCAAGCTCTCCTCCATATTCACCTCTTTTCCCGTTCAACATTCCCTGTTTTATGTATTTTTCAGGACTTGGGGATTTATCGCCCATCCTCACTCGTGCCAATGGCATTCTCCATTGTCCTCATTCATTCTACCCTTCGCGTTTTAGGGCACGGTTGCTCGAATCGAGGGTTTTCGGGATTTTTTTCGTATTACAACGCATTTAATGACACGTGAGCTCGTGCGATATTTTTGCTTCCCAACACATTATAACGGAGTATGAAATCTCGCTTTGCAATTTTGTGTGCCACTTCACGACTAGGAATTCCTCGGAAATCGCCCCTAGATTTTATTTTCTCCTAAAGGATTTTCTTCTATTTAGATCTTAAATAAACAGAAAAATAACTTATCTTATTTAAGGGGTCGGTTGTTTCGCTCCCTCTTAAATAAATTATTTTTCTTACCAAATTTTGGAATGTCTCGTCGTCTCATTCTATTGTCCTCGTAATCTATGTGACGTTCTGCCTTATCGCCTTCTTCAATCTCGAAACACGTCTCATGCATCTTGAGCTGCACTGCGATACATTACGCTTTTAGCATGTCATTTCTCCACAAACTATTCAGAATCACAATGGAGAATTTCGCATCGTAATCGCTGAAATGCATGGATTGTGTGGTTCATCTCGTCATTCGAGCATACCATTCATTCTTGTCAATCCCAGTTATACAAGTATAAAATATTCATAAGTAATCGTTTCCTACGTTATTACCACCCCCTGCTATTTTTTACTATAGGACTCGTGAAAAATCTATATTATGTTTAATAATTTGAATGCTCTGTTTATCTGTCGGTATTGAACAAAAACTTAAAAAATGGTCTCGTCATGTTACATAGATGCAATGAATGGTCTACTTTGTTAACATGCTCTTTGATAGTCAGTGCTAACTAGACTCTTCAGCTCACTAATGGGGTAAGTTGTGTTAGGCAAGTTACCATGTTTATCTTGTCCAAAGATTAAAATTTTCAGTTGAAATAAAACTTTATTTTTTGGGAAAAACAAGTACAAACTTTTTGTTTACAAGAAAAACCACGGCAATACATCAAAACGTTTTAAATGATTTTTTCTTTTAACTGTTAGGTGCTGGATATTCAGTGGCTCAGGTGTTGCTATTTTGAAGTGTTAGTACTACATAATACCCAGGAAGATTATGGATTATTTGCAGAGAATGCAAATAGACTGTTCTTATGACTCACATTACTTGTAATCATTGCTGAGTTATCACTGTTTTGAATGAGCACAGAACGTTTTGCTACCTTTCTTCGCATAATATTTGTTGTTAGGTCAGTTAAATTCGAGCATATTATTAGAAAAAGACCAAAACTGATAACTCACACTGAAATACACGATTCTCCAATGCCATTAAAACCATTTCTTCAGGACGAAATCGTCTGAAAAAATTTCTATTTCATAAATTCCTCTAATTACCCCATAAAAAAGCTTCTTTCTTTGATTCCTAAACCTTTAATTAGTTCCGCATAAATATTATCTAGCCTCATGGCCTTATTTGATTTCAGTTCCCTTAGTTTCCTTTATATCTCGCATATCACGATAGCATTGCCCTAAGCTATCTCCATCTGTGCCATATCCTCTTTCCATGTTTAAACTATTATTTTTATCCATCTCTCTCTAAATAGTGAGTGGGAAGTTTCCCATCTGACCTCCTGCTAACTCATCTTCCTGGACAGCGTACTGATTTCACTCTCCTGTTGTAAAGTATAGTTGTGCATATAATCGGAATTTGTCCTCTGCCTACTTCTTTTGCTCGATTAGTTTATCGCCTCCGTTTAATATTTAACTCTTTGTACTTTCTCCTGTCTAATTTTGTGTTCACATTTTAAATTTCCTTCTCTCATCTATCTTCATAATGAGTTTATAGTTCACTTTTTCCTTGTTCTTTCCTAATTAACTGTTCCTATAATTTTAATTTCGGCTTTCGATATCCCAATTTTAATAATTTGGCAATTTTCTCTACTCCCTCTGGGTACTCCTAACTTACTTTCCTGGTTAATGCTTCTACATTTCATCTCGTCAACAAACTTTCTTCGTTTATCCTCTTCAATCTGGAGTTACACTTAAACCCCCATATCTCCTGGGAAACAGTGAGAATCAATAATGAAGCTCCTAAATCTCTGCCTAACCAAGAAAAATGTTTATCTGAATCCCCAAGCATTATCCACGTACGAGTATATCTTACATGTACTATGATGCTTAACACAGATGTTTGTAATGATGGAACGCTGTCTCCTGCAGAACTCTACTGCTTTTGACCCACGATCAATCCTTGTTCCTAAAAATTAGTACCCTAACTCACTCCCATTTTTACCCGAGCCCACCACCGCATTCCAATCCTTCATAACTATTAAATATTTCATGTCAAGGGGCACCCTTAGTTATTTCCTCGAATTGAGCTTATATCCTGTCCATTTTCTCCTCCATACGGTTGCTGCTCGATAAATGGCCAAGTTCGTTGATTCAGCTTTTAATTCTACTAATAATGCTCTATAAGTAACCCTCTCTATATTTACTACGCTTATTTCTTCCTTTTTGTGTAATACTGTGGCCACCTTTCGCTGGCTCTCTTCCCCACCGCTATGTATTATTATCACTTTGCCGGCCTCGGTGGCGGTGGGGTAACATCCTCGTCTACCAATCCAAGGCTCGCAGGTTCTATTCCCGCCTGGGTGGGTTTTCTTCCACCTAGCGCTATGATGTATCTTAATCGTCTCCATTGTTTTCACTGTTCATCCAACGGCCAAAAGGGTGCTGTTTTCGGACTAAGGCTAAATAAATAAATAAAACGCTCTGTTCTTCCATATCACCTCACGCAACCCAAATATATCTAATTTCCTCTCCATCTCGTTTCTCATATTATAATTTCCTTGTTTTCAACATAGACCTGGTATTACAGGTCTCTCTTCCCACTGGTACTGCTGTTGTCGATTTCGCTTCACAGTGATTTCGTGAGATAACCTCGAAAGCCACTCCTCTTTCTCTTTCGGGCACGACACAAGGCCCAGCGGGCCGGGTTACGTATCTGCCAAAACTCATTTTTATACTCTAGCCCATCATTATATTTGAGGGTAAATAATTAGGATGGTGAAAAAGGAGTTGCTTAATCATCACATACTTGGCGTGAATTTCCACAATAAGCAAATAATTATGTAATTAATATTAATTAGGCATTTTACACGTAAGGTTATATAATATTTCTGTTCATTATATTTATCTCCTCTTCAAATGTACGAGAGTACACACGGCACACAGATATTCCGTCTGTCTCTTTCTTTCCTGAGTGAATTATTCCGGCATAAGTTAATGTTCAAATAGTGTATCTACGTGTCTCTTGTGCTCTCTCGCTCACTGTGTCGTATGCTAGCATTGATTATTTAAATACGGTTAAATCGGAAAAAGGATAGACTGATACAGAGTTTATAATTTGCCACTTCTTTTGGGCATTCCGCTTTTATTGTAGTTTTTTTAATTTGGTAATCTACCAGTTGAGGTAGGTTTTGAATGGACACAACCAACAAATAATTCTCTCATCTCTCCATGCAAATCACAACTCAACATGCCACTCTATAACAAAGACCCTCTTCATCTCCGAATACTTCCTCCCTCTTATCATTCCGTCCAACATCCCAATCCTAATCCTCTCCCTTCCTCGTTTGCCTATGATTCTCCCATCTATCAGTCTTCAATATCCTACTGCCAATCAATATACCTTTCATTAATTTTCCTAGCCCTTTATGATGTCTCGCTACAATATCCTCTCCTTCAACACCATACCTAACACTTCCTCATTTATTTTCCTTTCTGTTCACTTTATCTTCTACATTCCTCTCCACACCCACATTTCAAAAGCCTCCAATCTACGTCTATCATCCTAATAAAAAGACCATGACTCTGCGCCGTACATCGCCTGAATCCATACAAAATAGCCTTTTCTTAACATTATACTCAACGTTCCTGTCATCGATTTCCACCTCCTTTTGAAAGCCTCTTAGCTTAGTGTAAATCTTTTCCTTACGCCCCTGTTACATTGACCAATTTGGACCAAAACATTTCCGAGAGACGTTAGCTATTCCACCTACTCTAGTTTTTGCCCTCCTATTTTAACATTAAGCTTATCCTTTCTCTTTCTGGAACACTGCATAAGTTTGTTTTATTTACATCTATTTAAATCCTATATATTTCCCAAAAATTTTAATTCACTGAAGAATGCTTGCGAACCCTCCTCTTAATGACAAACTAAATCTTGGTCATCAGCAAAGCAAACTGATTTTATTAATTCATAGCCGACTTTCATTCCTTTATCCAGTACATCCCATGCGTCAAAAATAATTTCCTCCACGTATTTGTTGAACAGCGCAGGTGATAACGGACAACCCTGCCTTACACCTCTCACTAAAACCGCCCATTTCGATTCTCCGTCCCCCACACGCACCTGAGCAGTCTGAGATATGTGGATGTTACGGAATAGACTCCTGTCCCTCCTATCTATTTTTTCTGCTATATACTCAATAGTTTATTCAAATTCCCTATAAAAAACTTTTCGAAATCTAAAGAACAGGGGACTATGTTCTGATTGTATTCTATGCTCCTCTCAATTAGTGATCACACTACTCCAATGGCATCACGTGTGTCTCTCCCCTCCCTGAACCCAAACTGATCATCCCCAAGTAATGATTTGCCCTACTCACTCTCCTCTTGTTGATAATCCTGAGAACCACTTAAGCTGCGCGGAATATTAAGCTTATTGTTCTGTTGCTCTCAGAAGATGTAGCCTTTACTTTTTTCGGAACAGAAAAAAACACTGATATCACACAGTGTTCTGGCAAGATTCCTGTCACATAGATGCTATTTGCAAAATATAGTTTTTATGGGCTCAATTCGCGTATTTATTAGACAGACTTCGTATGGTTGCTACACCGTAACATGTTTACCTGGACAATCTCGAAGTTCGTTAATTCTGATTTCACTTCAACCGGTAATATTTTATTTGTTGTTTGGTTATGTTAGCTATACACCTTCCTACGTTTTTATTTTTAATATTATGGCAACCCCTCGCTGGCTCTTTTACCCTTCGCTGAATATTACCCTTTAATTATTACTCCAGTAATCCCCGGTACCTTTTTATCTCACCTCGCACACACCTAAAATTTCTTAATTTCCTATTTCCATATTTTGCTTTAATTCTCTGATTTTCGTACCTTCAACATTATCCTAACATTCCGTTTTAGGTCTTCTTCTTCTTCGTATTTATATAATGGGAAGAGTCAACCCCAGCCGTACTCTTATGAATGGGCAAAGGATGGGTGAGGGAAATTAGAGAAGATTTTTGCAGTAAATCAATAAAAATTATAAAAATAAATAAATAACTGAAAATAAAACCAATAATAAATAAAATAAATTTTTAAAAATATATTTATTATTGGTTTTATTTTCAGTTATTTATTTTTATAATTTTTGTTGATTTACTGCTCTAATTTCCCTCACCTATCCTTTGCCCATTTATAAGAGTACGGCTGGGGTTGACTCTTCCCATTAGATTCATACGGCCGTAGTTACCGTTCGCTTTGTACTTCGTATTTATAGTATATGTTTATACTTTTATACTTGCTTGCAAAATTCTATTTTCACCTTGTCATTCTCGCTGTCTATTCCATAGTTAATCTCTGAAATATAATTAGAAAAATACGTTTTCGCATTTGATAGCATGTGGATCATTGAATTAGATTACTCTCTTCCTCTGCTCCAGATTAAAATGGTAAGTTTTTCTCCTTATTAAAGAATTTCTTTTCCATGGTACTTTTTTTTAGCCTACAATGTATTCTACCAATAGAGTAAATTGAGCAAAAATATTTAAAAATAACAATTCCCGGAGTAACAGTGGAATAGGAAAAATGTTATATTTTAAAGAATATTTGGAGATTAATAAGAGACTTAAGAAACTAATAAAAATTTCATATCATGAGGTATGATTCAAACCCAGGAAAAATGTCTGTCCATTTTAATCGAAAGATGTTGAAAATACTAATTCTCTTTGGTTTCACTATCCCGTTGCATATTCCGGCAATTATACCACTCTACCCGAAAAGGGTATTTTATTTAACTCTAAACCGTTCATGAGCACTATTATCAGTAGCTTAAATGTAAGATGCAGTTTGCCCAAAATTTCTAGTACATGTAATTGTATTTCACTCTTTCACTTAACTATATCTACCTAGTCGCCACCCTGGCTGACTGTTGACATTTAAACGTGTTATGGCCTGTGATTTTGACCCTCACTAGCAAAATGTAGCTTCGCAGGTTGTATTCAGTTCAAGTACAGGGTTCGTCCGGAAAATAAGTGTACTGAGCTCAGGAAAAAAAATTTATTACACTTTTACATATCTTAAGCTAATATTCCTCAAAATAGGACCCTTGTGAGTCGATACACTTGTTCCAGCGGCGTTCCCATTCCTGGAACGCTCCCGCGAAGGCATCATCGGGAACCTCTCGAAGACACGTCGTCACGGCCTCTTTGACGGCGTCCAAAGTCCCGTATCGCGTTCCTTTCAAACTCCTCTTTATCTTCGGGAACAGAAAGAAGTCCGGTGGTGCCAAGTCCGGGCTGTACGGCCGGTGCGGCAGCGTTGCCACGCCGTGCTTGGCCAAGAAGTCTGACACGACAAGCGCGGTGTGAGACGGCGCATTGTTGTGATGCAGCCGCCAGATGTTTTTGATCGCTGGCCGGACGCGGGCGACTCGTTTTCGAAGCCTGTCGAGCACTTGGACGTAAAATGCAGCATTTACAGTTTGTCGTTCAGGTACAAATTCGTAGTGGACGACTCCCCTTTTGTCAAAAAAGACAAAAAAATCAGTACACTTATTTTCCGGACGAACCCTGTATATGAATGGAACTTCCCGGGGTTATTAAAGGGTAGCTGATGAAACGGATGGTAATGTCCATCAATATAAGGGTAATCCGAAAATTATGATTCCATTATACTAAGAGGAAGAAAAATACCAAATTTATATTATTTTCTGCAATTCGTTCCCTTCCTTTGTTGTATCCCTAAGTTTAAAACAGCCTAAGAGTGAGGTGGATGATCTTTTAAAGGAGACTTAAGGAGGCAAATCGCTTAAGGTTTTTCTGATTCGGTGAAGAAATCCGGTACTTCCTTGAGCCACCATTCTTACGTGCAGTCCCTTGCCGCCGTGGAAATTTCCTTAATGCCTTCTTCAATCAGGAGGTCGATCACATTGAATCCCTTGGGAGATGGAATTTATCTCTCAATCTTCCGTGAGATAAAGCGGGTCATGGGATCGGCCAAGGATGGCTGTGGTGGGTGAAGTATTTGAGAGTTTGATGTGTGAGAGAGGGTGTAGTAGGGGTAGCTGGAGGGAGCGAAAGAAGAATTGAAGGAGGTCGTTGGGACGTGGAGCGAAGAAAGACGAGAGAACGGGACGAAAAAATTAATATGAGTTATCCTGCACATTCTCAGTGCTGCTGCCTCCCTGGACTCTTCTCACGATGCGGAATACCGTCATCTTCCTCAGTCAGACGTGAGGCAAATTCGTGAATGAGCTGAATTCGGCATCATCACCATTTTTCGTTTTCCTCGCCGAAGTTTTGTGGTTGGTCTATTGTAACCCTGCTTCTAATGAACTAATTATATATGCATTCATAGAAGTCTTTTAGTAATAATGTGTAACTGTGGAATTTTGAATTACTTGCCTCAGTCTCCTAAAATGTTTACTGAAGTAATTGTATGTTCCATATTAGTTTTGGTGATGCATACCGATTTTGAATATTTAAATCACGAGTTAAAATTATTTTCATCTCCATTATAATACAGATTATTCAAGTTGCTACAACTTGTATTTAATGGTGTAAAAACGCTTGAATGAATTCGCAATATTTGGTCCCTGTTAAAATTTAGTCGTTTTAGTTACTTTCTTGTGTCGTACTTTATATCTATGAATTAAATTTATCGATTTCGGCCATGCTTGTGAGTAATACGCAACTAGATTGAATTAATTACTCGGCATGCGTCAAACAGGCTGAATTATTTACGAGTGGTTTCTCTTATAGATTCTTGCCTTGTCTTCTCCATCCTTATGCATTTCTCTTTAACTTATGAATGGTCAAATTTATGACACTTTCCCTCTAGTGACAATTATTTATATTACCGACCAGATTATGATGTACTACATCACTTTCAGGTCCAAAAAATCTTCATGTTACCTGTAGCAGATGTAATGCATCTAAACAGTGTCGGTAATAAAGAAATAATGTTTAACTAATGGAATTAAGCTACCGCTTGGTCATGAATATGTCCCAGTACCGCCATATGATGCCTGAAACTACGCATTTGCGCTATGAATTATTTGAATTTCATTCCTTCCATTCCTCTGCCTTCTTCATTTCGCTATCATTCCTTTTTAATGCAAGTTTCATCCATTTCCACGACTTCCGACTTTGAAATCACATATGACGTCATCTATGCCCTTGTTTTTATGGCCAATAATTTTCTTCCATCTGCGCCAGCACGTTAGAAATCTTCCCTGTAGAGCTTTTTCAATATTCCCATTATCGCATCGTCCCTCCATTCCCGCTCCATTTAATTTTTTCCCCCCGGTTCGCATCCCCACCGCCTCCCAACCCAACCTCTTCTCTTCAACGTTCCGCTCTGGAATAGTGGAGCGTTCTCTTTCCTCCTTTACCACCATAGTTCCCGACGGCGACGCCTTAATTCTTCCATTTCCTGGGATGAAATCCGTCGAGTCCAGACTGCAAGTTGCCCGAAATGCCTTCCACCGGGCGTGACTGGTACTCGTGGGATGAATTAAGGATGGGATGCATCGGTTTCGGAACACTCGCCTTTCTTTGATGGAATGATTATCTTTTTGTGCAATTCCTGTTATATCTGGACCCGAAATAGCCTCATCGTATAGTACAGCATTACTTTTAGTGAAAGATTTACGGACAGATGATTCAGGGAAAGAAGATTAACATATATCCCATATCTTACGAATGTTTGTTTAATAAACATGGGAATAAGAGTCTTTTTTCGTTTCTTGTGATAGATGGGGTTATTACAAGGTTTATAAATTCCGCATGGAAATATAAATTAGAACTTTAGTAATATTAGTCGACTAAAGTTGGTTGAAGCAAACTGCCAGATTTCGGAAGTATCATAGTTTAAATGAAGCAATGATATTACTAAAAAGCAAATCGGCACTGAACCAAGAAATACCATTTTAGGTACAACTGGAGTCTTTAGTTTACCTTTATAGTGTTTTACCTGTCACATACACTCGAGCAATAAAGGGATAACATGGATTTAAAGAAACGGTGGGAAGTTCTTATGCTATGTTGAACTTAACCCGTTTTTCTATTAATGAATTGGTCCTTTAAGGCTTTCTTTGTCGAATTAATTTAAATGAGCTCTATTTGTGTGTAAATATTTCATGCGTATATTACCTCACTTTGTGCAATAAGAAAAATAAATAATACGAATTTATTTAACATAAATGACCCGGAAAAGTTGGGCTGGTGTTTTACTAATCGTATAAAGTCAACGACCAAACAGTCTCACTACCATAAGATGCAGTGATTATTTTGCATTGTTAGACTAATTAAGGTATCTATTATGTACCATAGCCATAAGAGTGCTTTGCAATGAATAATTTAAGTTACTGTTTCATTTAATATTCAATACAAATTTACTTTTGGTTGTTACAGTTTAAGTAGAAGAGTTTGAATGGTAAATGACAAATTATATTTCAAATCGAGAAAATATATTAACTACCTGTGATGAAGTTAATTCACAAGTTACAGGAGTTAATTAGCAAGTTAGGAAAGATAAATAATTATTTCTACTCCGGGATAATATCTTAATTATACACATTATTCAGTAAATCTTACGACATGGGTTTCAAAATAATGGTAATTAACCGAAAAAGAGGAATGGCAGCAATAGCATGTATAATTATTTATGAGGTACCATTCTCTATAATTGTTTTTTTGTTACAGAGGTAGTAAAAACTTACTCCTACTTTAAGTGTTTTGATTTTACGGCTCCTGTTACACAAAAATCCTGGATGTTTTCCATTTCAGAAGTAGGCTTAGAAAATATTGTACCAATTTCAATAAACATGCCAGAAGGTCATTAAGTATATCCGGTGACTCTTTGAATCCCGGTAAATTTCTAGAACTAATAATCTTTAATTTTATTTCATTTACTAGGGAAGCTAAAATATTTATAAATAATTTCTCTAATGACTGCAATAAAAACCGTTAGTGAAATAGTGATTATGTATTTATTAGCTTAAAATTACAATATCCCGGAAAACACGTTCATTTTGTACAAAATGTAAATATTCATCGCAAAAGTCGTATTTTGTGAATGCTTAAATTTTATAAAGAAAAACTTGAAATAAACCAGAATGTGTGGCCTTGCGTACACTTTTTTTTCAAATGATTAATGGAAACTTCAATTATGTTAACTAAATTAAAACATGTTTCTTTTCTACCCGAAAGACGTGAGAACTTCACGATTTTATTTTCTCCTTGCACTCGTTTCATTTGCATCACCATCCTCTCTCTTTTGCTTCCTTCTAGGGTACTCAAACATCTTTTCAATGAAATTCTTTCTTTCTCAAAATATTGCAGTCATAACTTTAGGCCTCTGCTCCTACATTCATTCTTCAAGTTTTCTCTTTTCCGACTGTGGATCGATGGACCGCCGGCTCCGTTTATTCTCTCCATCACTAACTCTTCAATCCCACATCTTCTCCTTCCTCTCTCTCCTTTCCTGACTCACTCCCAAGAGGAGTGAGTAAACATTTTCAAAATGACCTCCTCCTTCCATCCTCTTTTGCCTTTTGCTCCCTTGGCTTCCACGCCTCCCTTCCCGCTCCCCCGTCTCACCTCTGGCCGCCATCAGTCTCCTGCGGGGCACCCCTCACTCTCGACCCCCCTCCGATAAAGACCACCGATAACTTAAACTGTAAGCTCGCACACTTCCCCTCGGCGGAAGAGGCCAGCAAACCTTCCGGCCGGTTACTCTCTTGGCGTCGCATTCTTCTCTCTCTCTCCTCTTTTCCTTTTCCCTTACACGCACGCAAGCTCTCTCTCTCCCCAAACTTTCCTATTACACTATATTTCCCAAAAAATCTTTCTCTCCCCAGCGTACTCTCAATTTTGTCCCTTACCCCACCATTCCTCCCATCCGTTCTGACATTGCCACCTCATCATTTACCTTCTCCACTCCTCTTGCCGTCCCTTTTCTTCATTTCCCATCTTCTAATATTTCACACCGATTTATATTCTTTTTCTCCTCCCCCAACTTCCACCCCTTCTCCCCCCAAACCCTTCCTTCACATTTTAACTCCTCCCCTCTCTACCACTGTCTTCTCCTACTGAATAACCCTTTTCCATTATTACGTCCCTCACCCTCTATATTTTCGTCCCTCTTCTATATTTTGTGTGATCCCTTCACGAGATCTTCTAGGCTCGTGCCATTTATCCAACTCTTCCACAACTTATGCATCACTCTCTCACCGTTTAGTATACGTCGATCTGCATACCTGGCCGAGGGTTAATAAAATGTTTGTGTTTATTGCCCACGCACAGAAATGGAAATGGTTATGAGGAATATATGTGAACTCTCGGTGAAAATCAATTGCGATAAATATCTTAAAGTAGTTTTTCGAATGCAACGATAATGCACGTGGAGAAATATATTATGCACAAATAGAACCTTTTTGAATGTTGAGTTATTTCTCTTTATTATGCTAACCTCCGCCTCAATACTATGATTTAATGATATTTTTAGGAAAAACATCTAATTTTTATACTAAAGTCCTCTGTTTTGACAGCAATTTATCCATTAAATAAAAATATGCACAAATAGGGCTGTAGGTTATTTGATTTTTAAGTGATGTATATGATATCCAATTAATCATAGCCGACTATTCTGAAAGTAGAATATATATATACAAATATATATATATATATATATATATATATATATATATATATATATATATCTGTACTTCTCTAAAATCATATTAAAATTCAATAATATTTTAAAGGTTGATTCGTGCTATGATGCATTATTTAGGATAACATTATGATGAACAACCCAATTGCAAACCCGTTCTCTTTGGCTATAAATTCTTATAAAATTAACCATCATGAATGCAATATTTTGATATCATCGCATGCCATAAAATATCTCGAATTTTGCCATCCGCAGACACTGAAGAAACGCCTACGTCTAATTATAGTGTGTTACATAGTTGATGAAAGAAGACATACCTTACCGACATTTTTTGTAAGGCTAAAAGAGGCCTAAGGAAACCATGCCTATTCTCAAGCTTCATTCTGTGCAAGGGAACGTCAAGTTATGTCTCCAACGGCTTATTCCAAAGCGATGAGAAAATGCCTATTTTTAATGAAATAATAATTAGAAAAAACGCAACCATAAAATGCGTGTCCTCCTTTAGTGCAAAATCCGTTCGATACTTTCCCCAATTAAAGATTTCCAATGCTCTTTAGTAATATTGTGATTAAATCTATAGAATAAAATTAAAAAAAAATGAATGCATGATGTAACAATATTGTATTTTTATAGGTTTGATTTAGCCTATAAAATATGGCTTAAAAATATTGTATGGCTTAATATAGGCTTGATTTAACATATAAAATATGTGTCTTATAAAAATTTTGTCCAAATGATATTTGATATATGAAGATCGACAAAGTTTTAATGCATGGTTAACGATACAATCACTTGTGAACTCAATTTTTCGGTGCATTTTCAGATTCTCTTAAACGCTGGTAAGTGCCTCTTTGAAAATAATTTAAACCCCTTCGCTGTAGATTATATTCGGTCAGTCATGTGCATCTTCTGAAAATTAGAAAATTTCAAATGAATTATTGAATTTATGACATTCATTTATGTTTAAAATACTTTCCTAGAGCTTTGATTTAAAGCTTTGAGTTAAAAAACAAGCAGCTTTTCTTAAAATTAGAAAAAGGGGGGGCAGCTTATATTTTGGAATTTTTCCGAAAGTCATCAAATTTCTTTCCAAATTATAAAAATGAATGTTACAAAATTGATATGGCATCTTAGTTTTGCCATATCAGAGCTTTCTTAGTTGAATTATTTGAAAATTATTAAATAATTCACACTTGATTAATATTTATCTTAATACTCGAATCTGTCAGGTTGCATTATTTTATCCTCGTAGGAAATGTATAACGGCCATAAATGTTTACGCGTATACTCCCGTAAGCAAATAAAAGTAATATTTGAGCTTCTCATGTCTATTAACTTTTCTTAACTCCTTTAATGTACAATCTTGAAACAAAATACTTTAATTTAAGAGCATTATGAATTGTAAAAATATGAAAATAATATCTGTAATCGAAACTGAAAAATAATATTTTTTACTATGAATATTAATTCTTACGCAACTCGAAATTTTTAATTCGTATTTTTGATTCTAAAATGGGAAAAATTCTATTTCTTGACTTTTATTGTGCCTCCATGCTTTATAAAAGTCAAATCAATACTAATTGGAAATTTAGTTTGTAAGAATAAGTGCCATAAGATTTATTGAGACCCCTCTGCCATCTCGTTTGATAGCATTTTCACAAGAGAGGAACATCATAATAAAATTGTGCACATGAGATAATGTTTACTAGAACCTTAAAATTCGTATTAGAATTATTGATTAACCAATATAAACAAAGAATGATTTGATTTCATCGATAAAAATTAATTTACTCTTAATGCTGATGCTATCCATGTCATCACGCAGTATTATAAGCAATAAAAATTAAGAAATTCATTTGGATTAGGCATCTTTATTTTTAGTGATTTTACGAAATAAAATAATTAATTGGTGCTTTAAGGATGCCAATATCGACGCTTATCAAAAGTAGGCAAACAGTTTGAATACCCAAAATGGAGTCTCTTCCAGCCGGAGAGTATTATTTGTAATTATACCGAGTGGTTGAATTGTTCATTTGCATGATGTATTAACATTAATCTCTTGAACTTATGGTACGAAAACACCTGTATTTTATTTTATTATGTCTTGTGTATTGTTGCTTTTATGGATTACAAAAAAATTATATTTTTTGCATGGAGTTTACAAGAGTGACCTCAATTTTGGGGGTTGAAAGACAATGAAATATTTTTTTTATTCCCCCACTTAGGAGTTAAGTGTTTAAGAATATTTAACTGTTCACGCAGTATTTCTCTTTTGAAGTAGCATAGCATTCGTTTCATGAGTTTTCATACTTCCGTGCGAGGATTCAATTATTTCTGTATTTTATTCAAGAATTCAATGTTACCGTATTTTTATATCCCTTTGCATTTTGCGTGTGGTGTGGAAAAATTGCAAAAAGTGGATTGACGTGGAAAAAGTCCAAAAATGACGAAAAATCATTTCGATTGTCAAGTTGGAATTCCTAAAAACGTTGAAGTATTATTGTTTAGGTGAGATATTTGTTCAAGAATTGTATTTCGAGATATTTTGAATAAATGCTGGCCAAAAAACCAAATGTTGCATTTTTTGGTTTATATCTACTTCCTTGCTAATATTTTTCACCTAAAAGATACGCGTTTTACGAATGGATTGAACTGTTTGATTTTGAGTTTGCAATAATACGAGGGTCATCCGGAAAGTAGTACCCGTTCGTGCCGCATGAAGTGCTGACGACGCGAGTAGCCGCTGGACGAGGTCAGATAGCTTCAGTGGCTTGTCTGCCTTCTCTGAGCCAAGTTGCGTGACGCTAGCATTGCCTGTGTTGTTTCTGTGATTGTTTACAATGTTTAAAAAAATTGAGAACGCCGCCAGTTGTGAAGTGAGGGCAGTGATTAAATTCCTCAATGCAAGAAACGTTCGCCCATGTGATATTCATCGCCAATTAAAGGAGGTGTATGGAGACAATGTAATGGACGAGTCGTCTGTTCGGCGGTGATGTCGCAACTTCAACATGGGGAGGGGGAACACACACGACGATGAGCGTTCGGAGAGACCGTCTGTCATTACAGACCAACTGGTGAGCTCAGTTGACGAATTCGCGAGGAACGATCGGCGCGTCACAATTGATGACATCTGTGAGCATTTTCCCAATGTTTCTCGAACAATTGTTCATGAAATTGTTAAACACCATCTGCATTATGCAAAAATTTGTGCAAGATGGGTCCCTCGCGTATCTCAATGAGCTGGCGGCGAAGGCCTATGCAGCAGGAATACAGAAACTTGTCACACGTTATGACAAATGCCTTAATTTGCTTGGAGATTATGTTGAGAAGTAGTTTAAAGTATCCTCTTTCAAATAAAATTTTTTATGTTTGTTAATATTTACTTTTGTGTCTTTATTTCACGAACGGGTACTACTTTCCGGATGACCCTCGTACTTTATTTCTAATTTTATGATCTTGGTTCAAACACAAACGTTTGTTAACCATCCGGACAACGTCATCCTAAAAATCAATGGGTAGTTTAAGCAGAGTATTTTTTTTCAAATCAATAGAATATATTTCAAACTCAGTAGAATTTCATTTTATGCTAGGAATCACGTTTGATTCCAGGGTAATATTAGCCTCGACCTGAAATCAAACACCATAATTCTAGCTGTATAGTCTTAAGGAAGCCATAATTATTGACGCTTAGATGCATATTTTTTAGATAATTAAGGAAAAATAGGCTTATCGACCATTGATCTTGGCTTATTCAAAGGACAAGGTGGTCAGAATAGTGACGACTGATTTTCCATCTCATATCAAAAATCTCATCAAGATTATAAAATAAAAGATTTATGTGGTAAAATCGTAGAATTAGTTGTAGAAAGTTGAAGCAAACGCATTATATCCAGTCTTTCCCAAAATGCAAGGAAAGGATGAAAATCACGGACGCATTCGTTGATGAAGCAACTCCTTCCTGGTACATTTTTGCAGTAAATCAATGCTATTTTGTTTCATAATGTTTATAAACCCGTTATTTGCATCCATTTCATATTTTCAAATACAATACCCGTACTAAGGTTGACACATTTGAACTCATTTAAAATAAAAAAGATTTCATTGGCTTTATTGACGAGATTAAAACTAGAATGAAATGAATTTGCTGAATGTTTATTGCCAACGTCCATTTCCTAACGTGACTTATAAAAATGGTTAAACTTTGTTTTAATTCCATTTCTTATTTTTTAGAGTTAAACATTTTAAGAACATTACTTCAGTACTTGTCCTATTAGTCGAGCGCAATTAAGAGTTTGTTGATCGAGTTGAGACGTCTATGGAAAAAAATAAACCCTTGAGCTTAATTCGATTATTTTCATATAGATATGACCCTTGAAACTTTCGTTCTTGCAGATAATTTATAAGCGCCTTTCAATTTTACGGCTCACATGAAAGTAAGCAGGGACTCCAACCTAAATGCACTTCTTTCTATCGAGTTGAAATGTAAGGATGCACGAAGAAACAACCCCTAAACAATTGAAAAGGAGAATACTAATATTGTTTACGTTGGTTGTAATCTATGAGATACATTATTCTAAACTTTCATGTTGAGGCCGTATCGAGTGGTTACATTCCCTTAGTTAATATAAGCTTGTGTTCTGAAGTTATAAAAATATAGATTGGAAGTAACTAAACGTGTTTTGAAAATTTTAGTATTTTAACGGTAAACTTAAACAACTTTTTACTCGAACACAGAATTCACGTTTTCCCGAAAGTGCTTTTTGAGGTACGATAACCATACGGTAAAAATGAATTTTTAAGCGTGTGGAAGAATATGACTTCCTGGTTTGATGATAAAATCAGTGATACTGTTTTAATGGTTTCATGTTTAACGCTTGAAAAATTCCTGAGTATGTGCGTGTCAATGTAATTGTAGTATTCACATGCAATGGCTAGAATAAATATAGTTAGAAAACAATAGCATTTAAAGCTAAAAATATCTCATTCAAAACATTGATTACATTTGCTTATCCAACAATCTAAATAATTTAGTAATTAGCAATCGAGCTAATGTAGTTATTTAAGTGATAGAAAGTTACCTATTACATTACTTTGTGACCCTATCCATTTTGCTTATATGTATGGACATCCTTGTGAATGAATGTATGTTCGTAATATATTCATTCGCAAGGATATTAAGTAAAAATGATTGATGAAACAATTGGAACTAGAAAGTTATAAATTGCAAGAATACTATGATGGTGAAGAGATATTAATTTGATAAAATCACTGATGAATACATTATTTAATGAAGAAATATTAGAATTCTACCAAGAAAATTAATTGGAAATATTCTCAAACAGATAAGCCAAAGTATTAACAGCCATGATATAAATTGATAATAGATATTCCGCAATGAAGTGTGATTTTAAAACATGCTATCCGTGTTGATGGTTTTGTTGACCATATTAATTCGAGTGAAATACGAGTCATATATATTGATTGTTTTTGACATTTAATTACATAAGATGTTCAAGTTATTCTTTAACCCATTACCAACCTTTATGTCTTTGATAATTTCCACTACCCGATAGCAGAAAAATGACGTATTCTCAATTTTTCATTTGAGAGAAGCATCATACGTACCTATTCCCTGCCATTGGCAAAAACATTTGTATTCGTACCTCCTCTCGAGTATATGCTGTTGATAAATATCAGGCAGGTGGTGAATGACTTTTCCTTTTTTTTAAAATGAAAGTGTAATATTATGACGTACAATTATGATATATTATACTATATGCAAATTAAAATGAAGGATGATTCTAATTTTGAAAAAATAAGTACTTATAATTATATTCTATTATTTCATCACTCTACGAAAGTTTATTTACTTGTGTAAACCCCTGTGCCAAACGTTTTTCCAAAATTAAACACACATCTTCAATTAAAATACTATGTTGCTTTTCTTTAATTACTCAAAAGAATGTTCAATATCGTGGTTGGTAATGGAATTAAAGTTAAGCTTTTTTCACCTATGACAGTTTTTAAAGAATGCAAACTATTTTTATTACCTCTACGTAGTTATTAAATCTAGTTTATGTAAATTTATACCAAAGAAGGAGTTTGAATGTGTTTAAAGCTGCTATCTTTTGGGCATTACGGCCACTAATGACGCGGAAAATGTCAATATTTTGAAGTGTAATAAATTTTAATCTAGGTTAACTAGGATTTGAAACCGGAATATCAATTAGATATTTGTTCTTTATCACCCAACGGAGCTGTGCAATCGTGTAAAATATTTGGCGATATCTGAAAACTGACTATGCTCGTATTTGAGTTGTAGCCCTTCTTATTTGGATCATTTGTACGACAAATAGCATAAATATGCATGTGATTATTTGTAACAATAAAATATAAGTACGCCAAAGAAAAATAACATTTGTTTTTTCCAGCAAAAATTACTCTCTTGAGCATCGGGAATAAATATAAGTTCGTAAGTATATTCTCCATTTTAGATTTTAACTTGAATTGCGTAAAAACCGAATGATGGGATTAAGCATTACATGTACATGCTTGTTTTCATTCAGGTCAGACTATAGCAATGGAGAAGTAGGCACTGGTATATTCGATCGGGGTCCTAGTTTATTTCCCAAATTTTCGTTTGGGAAAACTGAGTAATTCGGAAGATTGCGCGATCACGCGTGAGGATCAAACAAGGCCGCCGATTATTTACTCCACCTCCGTGCCTGCGTTATCTCCGGCGGAATTTGAAGGCACGCGGGACGGTTTATCGTCATCCTATAATTTAACGGCGCATATAAAGCCATAAGACAGAACGCCCTTTTATGAGCACGTCATTTATTTTAGCGTAGTGAATACCTCTTGACGAGAGATTCCAACCCAGCCAGCCTTTCCCCCACCACTCTCTCCTTTCTTTCTCTATCCTCGAGGTCTTTTCCACCCCCGCACATATCTCTTTTCCATCCCCCCTCGTATCTCCTTCCCCCCAGAAATTTCGCTGCATAGAGGGAGCAGCAGAGAATGGAAAAATGGATATCGCAACATAGTAGCAGCTATTGTAGTGTTCGTGGGGCTGAAGAGAGTGAGTGGAGGGCGGAAGGGGGCGTAATGTTGCGGTGGGCTGGAAGTATGGGCGGGAGGGCCGTGGTGGAGAGAAGCGGCTTAAAGGCAAAGCGCCTCGATCGCGTTTTACGACGCCCAGTTCCTCTGTTCCGCTTGCTCACAAAAGGGTCCAAGTGCGTTTCCCCCATAGTTTTCTCTCCCCAACTGGCTGTCTGAGCAGCATCGCGCCCTCCCTTTGCCTCCTCCCTCCGCTTCTCTTTTGCTCTTTGTATCCTCATCCTCGTCCCTAAACACACCTTAATTCCTTACACTGTATGTGAAGTAACGTTTTCTTACGGAGCATAGCGTTTTTCCTCTCCTAATCTCATTTTACCCCGCCTCCCTGCCCCCTAGGTATTATCCTAATCACAAGGGCTGGAAGAGAAAGAGCTAAAGAGATGGAGAGATGGGATTTTAGCCACTTTAATTCCATGGTGTTCTTTTACCACTTTGTGTACTCATTTCCCTCTGGTAATGATGTTTTACGTGTACAGCGTGTTGACGTCTGGGATCGTTTTACGCATAATCAATCCTCATTTTAAATCAATTAAATCTCGACAAAGAGTCTCTGCTTGAAGGAGATACGAACCAGTGGCTTTAGGCTTCCTGCCAACCGCAGGCGATCAATCTTAAACTGTCGGATTCTTTTCAGCCCAGCGATAAATTTTTGCCTCAAAAAGATTACCTTATCGGTTAATTTCTAGACGAACATTTCAATTAATGCATAACCTGATGCTTTGTTTACTTCGAAATAAGGATCCGATTACAACCCACGAAAGAAACGTCCTCTTCGGTGTTGAAATAAGTATCCCGTCAATTATGCTTCGAGAGGAATCTGCACGTTCCTCACAGAGGAATAGCCTACAAAATTGCTTGCTAACCTTGAGCCATTAAACACTTCAGATTTTGATCCAAATGCGTCGCAAGATTAACCCGCTGAATCCCGTTACAGTGCAACGCGAGAGAATTGGAAATCTGTGGAGTGGGAGAGATATGGCGAGATACAAGGAAGAAGATAACCGAATTAATTCCGTGACCGTGAAAAAAGGACGCTTATTGCGGCGTGAGTCGCCGCCTTTCCCTCGCCTTCCGTCACCCACCCCCATCCCTGCTCACCCTTACCCGACACCCCCTTCTCGCCCCATGTATGTACCTCCCCGATTCTACCCCCATCCCGCCCCACCACCGACGACTCCTCCTTCCTTTGGGCACCGTTTTATACTGTAGCCCCTCCCACCCTGCTTCCTTGCTCGCTCCTTCCCACCCGGGGGAGAACTCTGTCGTCCCTCTCTTCCCTCCCTCTCACTCGTTCCCGGCTCCCGGTGGGAAGGAGGCGGAGGCGAAGGTGGCGGGCATAGGAAGCTGAGGGGAAGGTGTTGGACGAGGGCAGAGGTGAGAGTGTTCCACACTTTCCTCAGAAAGAGGAAAAGAGTCTGCAACAGAAGGGAGTTTGGGGAATGCGAGGGATAGAACATAATAAGGAGCAAAGAGGAGAAGTGAGGCGAAAGAGCGGCTTCGCAGGTGAGAAAGCGGCAACCGAATTCATTATCCGAAAATACTTTCCAATTAGGGGCCTGCGCTCGCCTCGCGTTTCTGGGTAGTCCCGCCTTATTTCTCGGTTGGCAGACGTGCGTGTGTGTGG
The DNA here is from genome assembly GCF_022747635.1 of Hetaerina americana. NCBI lineage: Eukaryota > Metazoa > Arthropoda > Insecta > Odonata > Calopterygidae > Hetaerina > Hetaerina americana. Next base: position 65,455,336 of record NW_027286069.1, read on the forward strand.
GTGCGGGAACCCAGGGGTACTCAATTCTCCTTCTCGACCTCACTCCTCTTGCCTCCGTCTCTCTCTCTCACTCCACTTCTCCCTGCTTTTCTTCGGGCCCAACCTTTTCTCTTCAGCTCCTCTGTCACGTCTCCCTTCCCGCCCCTCCTCCCTCTCTCCAACCATACTTTTCTTTTTGACGTCAGTCGGATGAAGAATCGCTCCGTTTTATCCCAATTAAGACCTCGGGCGGCGCTCAAAACGACTCTCCGCGTTGCTCTAATTTCCCCCGGGACATCACCTCGCGTGGAGGAAGCGCGGGGCGCACCACCTCATTTCCCCGCGTCGCTCTGGGGGAAGGTATTTGCCTCGCACCCACGGCTGGAGTGGTGCACACGAACGGTGGTGGGAGAGCGTCCAAATGAGCGGCTGGGGGGGGGGTATTGAAGGTGGGGCAAGTTGGGTGGTTGGGGGAGAGACCGGACCTCCCTTCGGTTTATTGTTTCGGTGATAGGATTCCACATCCTCGGAGGAGTCATTGAGGATATCCTCTCGAATTGTGTACATTCATTGTGCTCCGAGGAATAGTGCATAAATTTCCTCGCAATTGAAATGGACTCTGGGATGCATCACGTGGGTGTGCGGCCACCGTCGAAATGACTGCGAAACCTCGACGGTAATTTCTGAGTGAACGCCTCTATCCAATTCAGCACTTTGATTTGAATGAATATATTTATTCCCATGTTCTCAATTTTACGAATGGCCAGTTTCATGGCAGTTTTTCCAGTAGGAGTAGTTTAGCATCAACGCTAAGGGATGATTAGGAATTACGATTTAACATTTTGCATTCATTATTAGTGTATATACTTTAGTTATTCTATCCACTGACTTTCGGAGATACTTATTTTCATGTTGACGGATAACCTAATTTCTAAGAGGGGCTAGTGCTTTTTTTACCAGTCGAATTTTGTGAAGGTTTGAGTATGGTATTTTGGCACCTGGAAATCGAGTTTCGATTTCTTTTAACAGTTTTGTAAGAGTCCATGACTGCGGTTATGAAAAGGACAAGTTCGTAGAACTAAAGTATTTTGGCATTTTGACTTAAGTAGTGTTTCCTATATTTCTACCAATGTCTATGAAATCGAACTATTTATTATATGCGTAACACGTACTTGCCGTTTTCATTCGGCTCAAGGTGTATCAGCGGTCTCTAAATTTTAGAATTATTAAAGGTATCTGGTTCTTCATAGGCATAAAACCCATGAAAACCAATCATAAGGATGACTTGCTTGAGCATCGTTTCTCAATCGTCACTATATCGCCGGAAATACTGAATATCCATCATTCTCCTGCTATGCAAATACAATCCATTTGCGCATAAAACTTTTGGTTCAATTATCAAAAATTGTTATATGCGTACATATTCCAATGCACAATGTCACTGTGGGTTATGAAAGAGATTATGAAAAATTAGGACTGGGACTTATGTCAGGACTGGTTAACTAAACCCATAATTAACAACCTACTAATAAGCACCAATGTGCACTTGGAAGCCCGCTAGTGATTCCATGATTATCAAACGTAATCGGAAAGGCCACGCTCAAGCAACGGGGTGGCGCATGGGTGGTGCATTCCTTTCCTTCCCTCCCTCTTCTCCTCGTCTTATAATGAACAAGTTATATAGGAATTCCAAAGACCCAATCGAAAGAAGACTCAATATCTCCGCTTCACCTCCTGCCCCCACCTTCCCCCGCTTTTCTTCGCTCATCCGTTTGGCTCCAAGTTCGACGTGAATGTCCCCTTACTCCACCGAACAGTCCAATATCTTGCCATCGCATGCTCCATTTCCGCGTAGATAACCTCTTGGCTGTGAGACCCGGGCACGGAGAGTGGAGCTGGGAAGGAGAAGAGGAGGGGAGGAGCGAACACTGCGGGCTACTCTGACGCAGGGGAAGCCAGGACTTCCCCAAAGCCGAAGAAGAAGTAAGTTAAGTTAGTTGACCGGTTTGGTTAAGCGTGCGCCCGTGAGTATACTTGTGTGTGTGTGTGTCTGTGTGCATCCGGTGAGTGTGAGCGAGTGGTGAGGAAGATATTAAAGTGTAGAGGGAAAGAGAGAGAGAGAGGAAGTGAGAGCATGTCTCGAATGCTAAATCCTTGCCGTGCCGCACATAGATGACTGAATGGTGCAATAAAAGTGCTAAAGGGTTGAATCGAGAGAGCCAGGGATGTATGGCAGCGATTTATAGGCCAAGTTCTGGATCTGCGGACGCGACGGAGAATTTTAAATTAGGCTATCATGACCGCTACTTGCTCTGATTACGCCGGGCATTCTCCCATTACTCTCAAGTGCACTACTGCTTGACGATGACGCTTTCACGATCTATCAAAACATGACATATTAAAAGCGCCATGCTAATCAATCTTTCATGCAGCTTTCATAATAATTAAAAATGGCTAATTCCTCATTATACTTTTTTAATTTTAGAGGCTAGTATGTATGAGCTCTCCCTATTATTAAAGAATAAAGGACCATCTCTATTGAACGACCCCATTTATGGGCCGTTAAAAGCACTACAACTTCGGTTTCCTCAGATTTATTGCTCAGCGGTTTCACCACATGCAAGCACTTGTACATGACGGTAATACCATCGTTGGTGAGTACTAAAAGAAGTGCTGAAGTCTGAAAACTGTTGAATTAAAAATGCACAAAACTCTGCACCAAATTATTAATGACTTTTTCGTTGAATGATTAATGTTGTTATACTCAAAAAACTTATTAAGCTAAACGAAAATCAGTGTGAGTTTATATTATTTTCATCTACCTCAATGGTAAGTAGGTTTTAGTGAAGTCAGTCAACAATTCATTTTATTTCTTTTGAAAAAAATGAAAGCATCAAGGATGACTTTCGAAACTTAGTTTAGAACTTTAAATAGAAACGCTCCAATATCTTACGGCAAAGTTTTACAAGTTATGTTAACCATAGCTTGGTAGTTAATACAAGTTAAGTTAACCATAAACCATAGATGTTTATGGTTTTAACCATAAAACTCTTGTTTTATATATATATATATATATATATATATATATATATATATATAGTATATATATCATCCTCGCGCACATCTCTTGGATAAGAATGATAAATCTAAAACAATATTTATAATTAAGTAATTTATGGTAGCTGTATTTATTAAATATCTAGTAAACCGTATAATGTTGTAAATTTTATGAAATAGTGGCGAAATAAACAAATAAACTTTATATTCTACTGTTTCAGGCTTTGTGGAAGTATTTCATATCCATACTAGTATACTTGGTATAAATATACCTTATTTTATGAACACTGATAGCGTGAAAGAGAAGGGATACGCCAGAATTATTTAAACCTCAGAAATATTGTCTAGTTCATTGTTTTCAAATTAGTATCAGTTGTACAATTTTTAGATTCTTGTCGGTAGCACATAATGCCGAGTATTTCTAGTAGGGTTTGATGAGGTTCTTCCTGCCACGGTCAAGGAGAAATTTGTTTGTTTGATTTTAGCTCCTCAATTTCATATTTTTCTTCCATAATAATTTGTTGACTTTGAACAGTAGATCATTGTGGCATAAAAACAATATTTTTGGCATGATTATTTTATTGGAGGTCATAATTATCTCTAGGATTCCAGCTGTCTTGGAGTAAAGGATGTTAGCTTCATCAATCATTATACAGAAAGCCCAGGCGAAGTGAATGCTATAAATTATGTTGGTATGACAAAAATGATTAATTTGATTTTACTTAAGCTAAAAACAAATAACGTTATTACGTTAAGCCACCGCAGAAACGGCATTTACACCCTCGTTAATCATCCATTTCACTACGGTGACACTGACAATATATAGATCAAGTGCATGTAGTAACTGTATGTCACGTTCTTCTGGCTCTTCGGAGAATCAATAACATAAATTGAGAAAACCTACAGTTTGAATACAATGCCCTAGGATATACCAAACGCACCATTTAAAAAACTGTGTCCATTACTGCTTAGTATGGGTTGACCGGATAGAAATGAAACCATTTGAGGTCAGATCAGAAGAAGTCAGAATCTTGAAATGGACTTATAGGAAAGTACGCGTAGTATACATGGATAAGGAACATTTTCTGAAATGTGGGCATGTTATATTTACAAACTGTAGAACATGAACCTGCTTCTTTAGGTTGAAAATAATATAATATATAAATGAATAAATTGCTGTCAGATGTTGGTCGCAGTTGGATTGTTTATTTTCTTGATTTCACTTTATTTATCCTAATGCTGATGCACTCCTGTAATTCATCTCTTTGACTCTTTTGAGGTTTAAAAATGATTGACATATTTTTTATCCTTCGTTCACTTCAAAATATGATTGGAAAATATAGAAACAAAAATTTCATTGCCCAAAAATGTATTAGCCCCCAATTTCTTAATTTGTTAATATAGTATTTACACTTTAATTGCAATGGTATTAACACAAAGTGTTAATTAGGTTTATTGGTAGTATAAACACTATGTAGTATATTCTTGCATATACTATGGAAATATTAAGTGTTTAACTCATTTTAAATTAGAAAATAGAATCTGGGAATTGAGTTAGGTAATATTAACGTTTGGCTTAACACGCGGTAGGTTTTATTTAATAATTTGCCAATTGTATAATAAATATTTTATTTAGAGTTGTGGAAACATGTTGTAGTCAATACTTGACATGAAGTAGCATACGTAAATAAATTATGCTTTCCATCTTACCATTTATTCTTTATTAGGTTTGAATGAAATTTAATTTTATTACTGTATGAGATTAAAGATGCAGTAATTCGGAGGCATGAATGAATGAAGACTAAATAAGGTATGAAAATGATATGGTTAAAAAAATCATTATTATACATTGTTTATTATTAATCATTTTTTTAACTGAGATAAGAATAGATGTGCGTTTCACTCTCAGAAGGTCGGTCAATGATTTTTCATCGGTCCAAGAATGCATGAAAACAAAAACATGCACAATAACACCCGGCTTGAATATGCATGAATCTTTTGATACTGGAATAGATATGACTTTGCGTTAAAAGTATCGTGGTAACAATTACCTAAGCATGCAAAATTAGGCAAATGCTCAAAAAATTTGGTATTCAAAATTATTTGTTATCCGGAATTGTAAAATGTAACATAATGCTTCTGATAATATATGATGCAAGAATAAATTTGGTATGACTACTTCAAGTGGAGTTAATTACTGGTCTCTTATTTATCGCAATAGCTTTTTTGTTTTAAAACAAGTTTTATTCTTTCTTTTACTGCTCCTCTTAAACCCGAATTCTATTCACTCACTCTTGATTTAGATAAAATATTTCATTATCAACTTGTGAACTTTTAAATGAATATAGAAGTTGGCCTCATGAAGAAATAAGGGTCTTGCCGCGAGTAATTGGAATTCTTGAAGCGAAGACCGCAGTTAATTATATATTTTTAAAGTTGAAATAGTATTTTACATGCGGAAGTTAAGACGGAATGCGATTAAGCATGCCTTAAATTTTGACGGAAGCGTTACTAGTGAGCCTAAGTGAACTGAGCGTTGTAACGGACTGAACAAGTTTTGAGCACAAGTTGGAGAACGGAACGGTGGTGACGATGTTAAGAGAAATGCATTTGGAGAAATTTCCAGGAGGAGAAATAAGTCTTCTAGCGGATCGTCCTCCACAACTTGCTCTCCCACATTTTTCTATTGTTCCATCGGAAACTCCTCTACTCCGGCAGTAGAAAAGAGGTATATTCCCGCTTCAATTGTGATGGAGAACCTCCAGCGAGGAAAAAATAAAAGAAAAATTTACTTCACTCCCAAATTCACTATTCTCCCGTCGATGTATGATGTCGTACTACCCACGGTCTTAAAAAAAGAAGGTGGATACTTTAGGAGGGGACTGATACGCTTCCCGGGAGGGAGGAGAAACAGAAGGCGCTCGAGGGTGCGGGTTGGAGGGAAGGTGTTGGTGTATTGGCGCGGTGTGGGAGTAAAGGATGGGTAGGGGCCCGACTCTCCGATGACTCTTATAGTATGCCGTCGATTTGGACCTGCACACTCTTTTCCGCATTTCCTCGCCCTCTCGATTCTCTCCCGCGATATCCCGAGCACCGGCCTGTAGACGGCGGCCAACTCTGGCGGATGCCAAATCAATAAATGGTACCCCCTTCATTGCCTTTTCAGCCCCTCTCCCCGGGCTCCTCCCCTGTTACCACTTGCTCCCCCCCGGCTGATCCTCTTATTTGTTCCTTCTCTTGTACAAGCCAAACAGCTCGAGAGCACAGAGTACACACGCTCACGTCCGGTGCCATACGATAGCTTGCAGGGGTGGGGCGGGGAGTTATGGCGCGGGGTGGCTGGAGGTGGGGTAGGGGTTGGGGGAATGAACCAGTGGGGTTGTGTATAAATGTATCACTCGCCTGACTGCGAATTAAAAAAGGGGCGACTCCTTCTCCCCTCCCCTTTTCCCTGCTCCGAACTTTTTCCATCCTTCCCACCCAATACCTCTCTCCCCCACGCGCCTGCTCCCATCTGCCCGATGTAATTTTTTGAGTGCAATTTGGAGTGTGTTACGAGAACCGCACGACAGGGAAAAAAATTAATAAATTTTTTCTCGGGAGCGATACCTCTTCGCGGAGGAAATCACTTCTATTTTTTTACCTGGAGCGAAATTGTGATATCCCATTTCGAAACGTGGCACAAAATGAGAGAAATCTCCATAATTTGAACGGGATTTAATAAGAGAAAGGAAATAGAGGTATTCATATCATGTTTTCATGTCAAATTGTGTATAAGTGGATTTGGAAGGTGGAATTGTTTTTAATCGGATATAATTGAAACCAATTCGGTTTAAACATCACTTTTGTGTAGGAAACTTTTTGGGGATACCATATTGATTTTAGCTCGTGATACACGTATCAACTAATAAATACCTGCATCGGGAACAAAACTGCTAAATACTAACGAGCATGGGAGAATTATTTTTAGGTTGGAAAACGTACTTTGTAGAATATTGATTTAGCTCTCATTCTCCATATTCGTAAAAATTTGAAGTGTTTCAGTGTTTAATTGGTGGTTGAGACCAGGTGCTTATGAATGAAAACTTTTACTTGTTTAATATTCATGAAAGGAAATAATTCAAAATGAAGCTGCAATGTAAAATGTAAAATATATATTTTCATTTAAGGCGTTTTTATTATTTTTTAAGACTCAATAAGCGAAATGCTCATTGAGAGTGTGGTTAGTGTAAGTATTGGTCTGATTTTAATGTAAGTACGAAAGTTTATACTACCGGAATCTCATAATAATGGAAACGAAGCATAGAATTGTGTCTTTGGAGATTAATAGTGATTACTGTTAGTTAGGAATAACAATTTGGCATTACATATTCAAGCAACTTGATATACTACTTACTACTTCAATGATTCGAGCCCTAAATGTCGGTTAGTTATGAATGTTCTCCGATTTTTTTTGCTTCAGTTTGTTTGAATCTTTTCGTTCATCTACTTTCATTTTTGTCCTTCTGCTTTTTGAAAGAACGGATAATAAGTAAGGTTCATTAAATCCACGTAATTTAGGTTGACATGATTATTTATAGCACATTATGGGATAAGATACACTTTGCTGACCCTGCTATAGGAGTTTTCCTCAGGGTTGTGGTAAAAAATGCTAATCATATGTAACTGTTAGGTGTATCTATTTATAATCCATATGCACGTATCTATTCTGGGTGGGAATAACTCGGGTTTATCCTCTTGAAGAAAGGAGTTTTGTCCTTTTGTCCGAAATGAATCTGCCAGACTCAAATTTTAGGCCCTTCCCTTCTCAAAGTAATTCTAATGGATGCCATTGATTTAAAAGCTTGAATCGAAGCTAAAACTTTCACCAATTTTGTTTACCATTCCCGCACTCGTCCGCTGCCAAGTCCACCGAAGGGGAGGCTGCGTTATGCACTGGGCGTAGAGATCCACGGCGAGTCAAGCAGAGGTAACCATTTTCCCGGGGACCCACTCGAGCCATTTTAGCTGATCGCCAGAAGCGATTTGATTTACCTACTTTCCTCCCACCCGAGGCACTCCTATGCCGCTCCCACTGTTCCTTCGCCGCCTTCCTCCCCTGCTCCTACGTCCACCTCTCCCTCCTCAAAACCCCCGGTCCCTACCCCGGCGTTCTCAAAAATGCCGATCGTGAGATTTATTAGCGATCCTCCTTCCGAGTTTTTTTCTTCCTCCTCCTCCTCCTCATACTCCCTCGTTTTAGTTTTTTACCCTTCTGGCCTGGGAACAGTGAGGAGAGCATTTATCCAAGGCTTCTAATGGAAAAGTCCGACAGATGTCTGCGATTAAAAGAATCGTGGATGTGGCAGTTAAAAGAGAGGAGGGTAAAGGGTGGAGGAGGACAAGATTTACAGTGCTATGCTGCTTTAAGGGATATATAACGCGGCATATGGAGTGGAAATGCAGCACGAGGAGTACGCGGGGTGAGACGATAAAGGGAAGGGATGACACGGGTTAGGTGTACTCGGGTTGTTGAAGGGGTGCAGGTGCAAACAAAACTACGGACTGGAACAAGACAGGAAAGAAAAAATAACTAAATTAACGAGGAAGACCAATCGCGTTAAAAAACCTTGGGGTAAATGTTTCCGTGTTTTAAAATTGAGCATGTCACAGGCATTTTTAAACAAAATTTATGTATATAGGTACCCAAACCTTTTGCTTTGCATTAAATGAATTTATTTATTGTTACTTGGTTTGATTAAATTAAGGGCAAACAATAAATTAAACTATTCCTTTCTGTAATTGTTTGAAAATATTTCCGTGTTGTTTAACCAAAAAAATTTCTAGGAAAGTAAATTATTTTTCGTCAATAGCTAGGAAGATGCATTATTTACCATGATCAAGGTCTATATAAAGATAACCATCTGGAGACGGTTTCGTTATTCCCGTTCTATTTGTAGTAAACTTGCAACAATTGTAGCTTAAATGAGCTAACCTATTTCATAAATACATGTAAAAGCTGTTTTTTAAGTGAGCGGGAATTTAGCGTTATAGAATTAACATTTTACGAAGGAAATGGAGTTTTATTTGGGTATAAAAACTTTTATTTTTTCTCCATTCGTATGCATTCCATTATATAACCTGGATTCTAACAAGTTTTAAATTTTCCTGTAAATCCATGAAAATTATTATTTCTGCGGAAATATGACGCCATAAAAGGAAAACATACTGTATAGCCACAGCCGTATGTTTATCACTGCGAATTATTAACGGCATTTTGTGTCGTCTACATGAAGGGGAATTTAAATGAAGTGCTTTGTGACTTCTTTATTTGGAAAATTTCTGCAGAGAAAACAATATCTTTTGCAGAATGTGATATATTCCCTGTGGTGATAACGAAACCTTATTCTAAAGGGAACGTATTATTCTTAGATTCGTCGCAACAGCTAAAAACATATTTGGTTAAGCGGGAGATGTATTGGAGGAAAAAATCGTACATTGATGTAAATAAGAAAAGCAAATGAATTAAAAAATAGAATGTGATCAATTTAATTCGCACAAAAGTTTAAATTTTGGCTGGACCTTTTCCTTGTATGCTTGTAAGCGTGTATAGCAGTGAAATGGTTCATTGGGACGGCCGAGTTAACTAGGTAAGCTGTGTGCTCGTATTCTAACGCAAACGTGGTGGGTTCAAATCCCGATGAAATGTAAAGCAGTTTCTCTTGATCCTAGCTCTACTGCTAATATTGACAGTATTATTATCAATGAAATCAAATAACTGTGGAGGTAATGAATAACTGATCGTAGCACTTTTCCACTTTCCACTTGACTTCCACCACATCACGCCTGAAGCTACTCAATTTAACTGTGGAGGTGTCGTGTTATTAAGTTTTAACGAAGTCATTCGCCAATGTATATTAAAATTCAACTCTTTCAAAATGTAAAAAATATGCGACTTGACAGAAATACGAACCCAGATCTCACGATTTCCGGTCAATTGCTTTGCCAATTAAGCACCTGAGTTGTTCTCTTTCACTGTTAATGCATTATGCAGACATAAATGATCAGTAGCCCTGGGTCTATGTCCATGTGGTCTAGAGAAGAATCTTTTGTAGCACTTGCTGATGAAATCTAGACAAGTAAAAAAAAAAAATATAACTCCAAGATGTTGCCGTATAAGAAATTTCGTTTATGATTCATATTTTTTTATTGTCAAATTTGTTTTAACGGATTTGAGTGGCGAAGTATTCAGTCTAAAAATGTTTCAGCTATAATTTTTTCAAATATAATTTTAGGACAATAATTATGTTGATAGTTATGAAAATATCAGTTATTTAATACTTAGAAGATGAAAATCAAGTTGAAAGTGATCGGGAAACAAATTAGTTACGTTAAAAATAACCGCGAAAAGTAGTTAAATATTTAGAGCAAATATAGCAGTTATTGGTATATTTATCAAAATAAACTGAATTCTAAAGGAGGGGTTTTGATGCATCTACAGTGTGAGAATCATTTTCAAGTTTATATTAGTATAGATAATGATAAGGAATTCCTAGAAACTTTAATTTTGGAGTTAATTTGCCTAATAGGTAGTTTACTTAGATCTAACCACCAGAGGGGACGTTCTGTTTTGCAACTTAGGTAATGGCCTTATCTGAGGTACATCTTACATTAGTCAAAATAGTATTTCAGTTTTAAATTTAATGATATTTTGAAATTAAATATAATTCATTAAGCCTGGAGTCATTAAAATCCGTAGTTGAGATAATTCGAAATTATATTTCATCATAATAACACAACCTCTTATTGCCCTGTCAAATTTATTATACATTAAATTAATATGGTTTCTCAGTCTAAGTGACGCATTTTAATTCTGTATAATTCATTTTAATATATTTTGAAAGAGTTCCAGAAACATGTAGCTCTAATTATGTCATTCAATTTTGTAACATATATTCCTCATTTCAAATTAACATCCCGCAACACAATAATTTCAAAATATTAATGACCAAAGAACTATTTCAATTCATTATTACATAATACGATGGCCCTCTCATGGACTGCAACCTTGACGTGGGGGGAGAGCTTGTGCGTTCCAATGACCCCCAGAGTTGAGCTTGCGGAAGTAATGATAATTTCTCCTTGTACGGTCACCCATTCCAGGTTGTCGAAGGTAAGGAGCAAAAGGATAGGTAGTTCGTGCAGCGTTTGTTCCTGGGGGCGGCGACGGCAAAGGCGTCTGACCTCAGTGGGGCGGGCATTGATTAATGTTATTACGTTGAAAATACTATTGAGGAAGGGAACGGGAAAGCACCTCAAATATTAATCCCAAGGTTTTCATTATGGGCAGTATTGAGAAAATGAGTCCTGTAAACTACGCGACTTGGGCTGCGGGAGGGGTAAGGCTTCCGCGGTCGTCATCTAGCGAAACTATTGGGAAGCTAGAGAAGGATAAATTAGTTAGAATAGAAACTTTGAATGTTGGGACAATTGTTGTGGGCAGGTAAGTTGGAGAGGATAAAGCTTGGGATGGAAAGAGCAAATGTAGATGTTTAGGTCAATGCGAGGTTAGAAGGATAGCTGGGATGCCTGAGGTGAAAGTTTTAAAGTAATACGTAATACGCGTAGGGAACGAGAGCCAGCGAGGGGCCACCATAATATTGAATGAAGAGGCAGAAGCGTAGTGAACATAGAACAAGCAACGGATAGAATATTACTAGTGGAGGTAAAAGGATATGAGGAACTTGGTCATTGGTCAGGTATACATGCCACCAAATAATCATAAGGCGGAAGAAGAAGATATACCATACTATCAGTTAGATGATAAAATAGGAAGTATTCCAGCAGGGATACATTTGATAGTGATGGGGATTTGGAATGTGACGGTAGGCGAAGGAAGGATATGGTGTCCAGTTAAAGGCTTACGGTTGAGGTTCGAGGAATGGCCATGGGGAGCAAGAAATTGAGTTCTGTAGAAGACACGACCTAATAATCCCCATCATTTGGTTTGGACGCCACAAGAGGCGTTGGAATATATGGAAAATGCCAGTTGGCTCAAAAGGTATCAGATAGATTATACGAGTTAATGGTAAGGTAGGGATTTGGAAATAGCATGTGATCAATTCACTGTTTCACGGGATTGGATGCGGACTCTGATCAAAATGTAGTAGTTATGTAATGTATCGTCTGATTCAAAAAGATTAAACTGGGTAGGCGGGTTAAAAAATAGAATAAACAAGTATTGACTGGATTGACAAGGAAAGAGTATTAGCAGGATGTAGTAAAAACCATGAGAATTGCAGCAGACCTGATTACTATCGAGGAAAAATGGGAATAGAGGAAAAAAGGATATCGAAAGCAACAAAAGAAACTATAGTCAGTTTTAATAGGAAAAGAACAAGGATGAGATGCTTAGACAGATAGATTAGGGAAGGAAATGGAAGAATGTTAATACAGAGCTAGATAGAAGGAAGTTCAATGGGTTAAATAATAAATGAAGAGACGGTATTAAATGAAGAAAAAGAAGTATGGTGGAAGACACAGTGCGAGGATATGGAATGATTGTAGAGGATGGGTTAAATTGATGGTTTACACAAAAAGTTAAAAATGCTATCGGAAAGTGAGAATAGAAAATTTGTGTACAAAATTAAAGATAAATCGGTGAAAAAACTAGTTGATCTAAGCGAGATGGAAGGGATATGTACAACAGTTCTATGGTAAAGAACATAGGCCAGCAAGGTTTTGCATAGAAAGAGAATGCAATGAAAGACGAAGATACGTTAGGTCTAAGCTACCCCGACGATGAGATAGAAAGGTTATTAAGGGAAATGAAAACATATACGACCGTGGGGGAAGATAACATTCCTGCGCAACTACTAAAAGGTTTAGGAAAAGGTTGGAGGAAGAGTCTCTATGGACTGATTCGTAGGTTTTGGAAATTTGGTGGCCTGAGATCTCTGGTCTCTCTGTTCATCCATCCAGCGTCATGCCTAAGGGTAAGTCCGAGACAGAGTTTCCGGTCGTGATCGCGCAGCCCCGTGCTGTTGCCTTTAAGTTTGCTTAAGGGAGAGGAACATGGACAGCCCTACTCTTTAACATCTTCACCTTCAGGCCTCTCGGACTAGGCCTTAGTCTTGCAATAGCAACAGGCTTTTTTAGCCGAGGCTGTGGCGAGCCTGCAGACGCAGTTCTTACTGTTGCAACCGCAACCCTCAAACAATCGCACTCTGGCTGCCATACCTCCTCCCAGTGTTGAGTAGCCCGGCCAGGTGCCCGGGCCCGCAGCGGCGTCGACTCTCTCGATAGCCGAACTACCTACCTACTACGGTTCTATGTGCCAGCAACCCGCCGGCACCCTTCCGCTGCCCCCCGATGCTGAATGTTGGAGTATATTTATCTTCTTGCATAACGCATGGTGGATCTTAAAACGGCCAGGCGGAACTTTTATGAGGCATCTTCCCTGTTGTCTTTGGTGGTCGATTGGGCCATTCTTCCCGAATCTCTTCGGGACATCTACAACCAAGTATCCTGGCAGTCGCTATGAATCACGGCTGGGAAACAGCCGCCAAAATTACAAAATTAAAAATGTGTAGAATTCCTTGATTTATGAATAAATATCATTGAAACATGGATGGGTGGATGACTCAGTATAATTTAATTATTATTTAAAATGTTGTAGAGAATAAACAATTTTAATCAAAGTGCCTATAACAAATGATCAAGAAATCAATATTGGTGTTCACAGGGTATTCAGGTAAGGAAATAAAAAGAAACGAAATTATCCTAGCACGTATGCAATTAACGTGTTAGACTTGTGTATAAAGTTGCCTAACCGCTAGGATAGACTTACACACCCTAATTTCCAAATTACTATTTGGTTATCTACTGTTCAGATAGGATAGCAAATAAAATTTTGTTTTAAACACTTCCAATTTATAATTGGTCCTAAATGGAGACAAATTTAATGTACCTGTGGTTTTTAGCTTTAGACAAAAAACATACTGAACTTTCGTTACAAAAACCCAGCCCTAAGTCTGCATACTTTGTGGCTCTCATTTCTCTTTCAAGCTTTCCTATCCATTTCCTCCCTCTTCCTCCCTTGGCTGATATTCTTCCATGGGATAAATTTGCTTACGTTTCATCGTATATCCAAGTACTGTCCATTCTGCTTCCTATGAATTTCTCCTAATTTCTCCCTCTCCTCCCCCTCCAAGCGTAGTACTTCTTTGTTTGTTTTCCTTTCCATTCAGTTTACTTTATCGATTCTTCTCCAAATCTATATCCCGAAAGCCTCAAACCAACGTCTATCATCTTGCCTCAGTTACTAACATTCCGTTGGAAACCACGGTTTATACAAGTCCCCGCCCATCCCTTTTTTAAAGTATTTACTCAGCATCGCTATCATCAGTTTTCTTCCTCGGAAACGCTTTATTGACTAACTTCTTTTTCTTACATCTCCCCTTTATTGATTATCCTTCCCCTTGACTCATGTTCTACCTGCTTTTATTCGTCTATTTTAATTTAGAATTTATCCTTCATTCTCCATGATAACCGCAATACGTTACGTTTACTTAATTTGATCTTTACTCTAAATCCATCGCACTAATTTTTTTGAAGCACCTAGCAATGATATACATTTTTGGTGGAATGACTTACTCATGCTGAATCTATTTATAAGTTTTCACCAACTAAGTCACTTCTACATCCATTCTTTCCCACGGTTCTAGCCAAAATTGATCTTTAAATATATTACGTCCATTATGAAGAGTAGGTGATAGTGGGCAGCAATGTTTTACTCCTCTTTCAGTCGTAGCGCTACCACTTATGACTTTCCATCCACTTTAACATGTATACAAGGTGTGTTCAAAAAAAGACAGGACTGATTTTATAATTTGATTTTCTAGACGAATTGAGCTTAATCGAACTTGTCACCATCAAAATACATGCCTTGGCTGACGACGCACCTTTGCCAAAATTTCTTCCAGCTCTCGAATCCTGCAATGAGCAGTAAGAGGGATCCTCTTCAGGTACGCTGTACAATTAGTTTTAATTTCCGCAATGGAGTTGAATCATTGCCCTTTCAAGGGGTATTTTGACTTTGAAAACAAAAAAGTCATAAGGAGACAAGTCACATTGCCTATATACACATTCGAACATGCACTGAATTTTTAGGGGATTTTTTCAGTCAAGCGCCCCGATTCTTAAGTTAAGAGTTTGCGTTAGGGAGCCGTTTCCTTCAACCGTAGTGTAGATTCCATTTTATCGATATATCAAGTAGTTACGGCATCGAACTGGTTAGTCAAAAGATCCGGGTTTCAAGTCCAGGCCTGGGAAATATTTTTGTACTTGTAAACTGCTGGTTTCCATCTTTGCCACCACTTCTGTCTTTGTGTTTTACACGTGTTTCTATCCATCTTTCTTTTATCTGTGTCCATGTTAAAGAATATCTCTTCACCATGCAGCGGGTCTAGAGATTTAAATGCTTTAATTCTTATAGTATTATAATATAAAGGTGATAGCAAAACAATATTAAAATGCCTTTCTTGATCAAGAACTTTTTAATTTATTTTAATTTTTCGAGTATTTTTTTATATATTATTAGTGTTATTTATTATTTATTATAAGTGGCAATATATCCAATTAATTTGTACACTGAAGTTTTATTAGTAATCTATATTCTGCGTATAAGTTTAATAATATAATACTATAATTGAGATTCAATTATTATGAAGAATTAAAAGCATGTGATTATTGCCTCATTACTTCATGCTTAATAAGAATTTTGAATAAAACATCTATGTTAAATTTCTACCAATTTGGAATAAAGTTTAAATTAGATTGTCTTTTGGCACAACCGCATGATTTTCGAGACAAAATTTTACCATTTAAATAAATATGTTTTATTATTCATCTGTATCATAGGTTGAAACTTTCTTACTATTTTGCCATTGAGTTTACATTATTACAAACCTTGCAATATGACAACATTATTTTTAATAGCCAGACGTCTAAAATTATATTTTTCGCCCCTTTAATTAATCTTATTAATTCCAAATTCATAGTATTATAGCGATTATTTTTATTTTATTTGCCTTCATAGGAAAAATTGACTCTTCAAATTTATCAATTAATCGTGACATGCATAGTAAAACGTAGAATAGGTGACGGATCCTTTTAAACGGTAACAATTACAAATGTAGAAGTAGAAGGTTTTAATAATATGATGGAGAGATGGGTTACGATTGTGTCAAAATGATGCTTATGGATACAGCAAAAGGTTCAATTATTTATTAAAGTGAATTTAAGAGAGACGGGAGACGGGATAGAAGGGAAAGTTAATGCAAAATAATCTAGGAATGGGCGCTTTGAGGTAGGAATGGTTGCGGGTTGGTCTAGTTGGTGTTATTAAATTGATTGTCGAAAGCAGTTCATGGCTATCAATTACTGTTCAATAAGTAGTGATATAAATGAGCTTTAATTGTTTAAAGTTCGTGATTGCAAATACTACGGACGGAAAATGGAGATATAACGGCATCAGTACGTATTGTTTGATAAAGTGGTGCTCCGTATTATAATTTTTTAGTAAAAAAATTAGTGACTCTGTTTTGAGATTAGATAGAGTTGACATTGACAAAATGGAGAACAGTTGGAAGGAATTGGAAGAAACAGGTTGAAAATATGATTTTTTAGTGTATGAAGATCTCTGAATTCCATTAAACAGTCTACAAGAACTTGGATATGGAATCGGATTAACTGCCTGGATTTGGTCAGAGAAATTTAGTTTGCTAACTGTTATTCTGCCAAGATTCTGGCTGATGACACGTTGTTCAGTGGTATGGAATTTCTCTTATCATATGGAGGGAAGGACGGGGCTTACATATGTTGAGGTTCTGTTTACAGTCATAGCACCATACTGAAATTCTATTCAAAGCATACAAATGATTTTAATCGTTTTAAAACATGTAATTGTTAAAATATTTTGCAGTCATCAGAGTAAGCATGATGTAAACCTAGGAGGAGAGAAATAGCTAGGCTAGGTTATTGATGTAAAGATTAAGAATTATGGTCCTAGGATGCTAACCTGGAAAAAAATGCCGAGTAAAAAATGTCTCACGCTATATTACCCGGTGGGTTTTTGAAATAGTAATAGTTAATATCAATATATTTATTTTAATATTTAATAATCACATCTATTTTTATTTACAATTGAGTAATAATATTAACTATCAATATATTTAGTCTATTGACATGAATAGACGAGTGAGTGACTTGAAGTGAGTGAAAAGAAAAATAATTTTTACCAAGACTACTTATAATGATAACTAGACAATTTAAGAATACTGTTTGCATTGAAAATAAAATGCGTTATATTAGACTTACACGTAAAGCATTGTTGATTACATAATTAACTCCTCTTTAAATATACTGCTCTCCATTTGTGCAACTAATTGTCGTGATTTTTGGAAGGATGTAAATGAACCATAAACAGATATGCCAGGTCACTCAAGGATTAAAATGAAAAAGTCTAGAATTACATTTGAGATAATAGAACAAAGAACCCATATTCAATGAATGTGAAACAACAAAAAAGACAAGAGAATATAGTGCACTAAAGGCACTGAAATATATTTAAAGGTTTACTGGTGCAATTTAAAATATCATATTTGTAGAAAATAGAAGAGGCAGGTTAGGCCCGTCTTATGCTAGGTGTATATTTGTTAAAAGACTCTGTGGAAGTTAACTCTGGGTATTATTATATGAGCGATATTATGAGCATTAAAAGGATATTGACTGAAATCTTTAATGAAATATCTGCATTGAGTTGTGCAATTCATAATTTACTGCTTACTCCGTATGCTTTGGCAATGCTACAGGACGTTGCTGAAAAAATCTCTAAGTTTCATTGCCATTATTTTTTTTTCAGAAAATACCATAGCTCGGATAATATTAAACGTCTACGCAATTGATGAAATATTATACTGGGATATTAAAGGCCACCATTTGATCGAGCCGAATTCCATTGAAATTGTCCCATTCACCCTTTAGTACTTCCTTTAACCATAAAATCGGTGAAGCACGTCCACAGAAAGTACTTAACCATGAACCTTGACGGAAAAATCAATTATTTATGTCCGCTAGCAACACCTCGTCTCTCCTCGAACCCTCCTTCCTTTGCGCCTTCACACTCCTGCCTCTCGACCTCGACACTACTCCTTGGCACTATTTTTCAGTGTCTCCACGCGTCCGAATTTTTAATTTGAACGTCTTCTACCTCTTCCTCCCTTCGCAACCCTATACTTCATTTCGATCGCTGGAACTCCATTTCTCCTCTCGAAGTTCTTACACGTCCTCTCCTCCCTTCCATTGTTCAAACTCCCCGCGAGACATTGACACCCTGTCTCCCGGAGGCGGTAATTCTTCCTTTTGCCGCCGTGTGTCAACTGTTTTCAGCCTTCGTGCACGTAAGGGGGGTAAACGAAAAGGGGCTGGGGAGTTTCAGGAGAAGATCTGTTCTTGGTTGTGGGGAAGTAAATGGGAGGAGGAACCACGGAATAACAGGAGAAAGAGACTAGGGGAGAGAATGAACTGGAGGGGTTCGGATGGATGGGAGGACTCTCACCGTACAGGGAAAAGGAAGCTTAAGAAAATAAAAATAAAAGGTGATGGTCGGTTTGACGGAAGGATGGTGTGACAGCGTCTCCTCTACCTCTCCATTTAGCAACGTGGGAGGACAAATGGGACTTGATCCCCTTCGATGCCCGCTCCGTTCTCCAGTCGTGGCATGATTCTTGGCATCGGTCGCCTTTCTCCTTGCCCCACCACTCGCGAAAAAAGATTCATAACGATAGTTATATTGGGAACTGGGTAGAGGGAAAGATGTTCGCAAAATGTGAAGTGGTGTGGCGAGGCATTAGCAAAAGAAAGGAATGGAAAATGTTTCGTGAGGGTGGTGAATAAAAAAATGTGTGAGGGAGAGAAAGAGAATGAGTAGGGCGATGGGGACTTTCATTGAACCGGCAACGAAATCTCGCACGCCTGACTGGTGAAATGTTAAGTGAGCGTTTTGGAAGAATGGTAGGAGGTGTTAAAAGTGATTGCCTTGGCTTTATGATTGCAATATCGTGGAAGGTGAGGAGAGAAATATTTTTTAAATCGAATTATTGTCAAAATATTTCTAAATCGGCACGTTAGACCAAATAGGACTATGATATGTGGAAGATATTTATGACATATGATACCTTTGATGTATTGAGATCTGTAAATAACATCTCAAGGTTTCCAGAATTTATGTCTGATTATAATCAATTATTTAGTTACTTGTGTCATCTGATTTGAATTAATTTTTATATGGCCCAAGTTGAAAAAAATAACTCACTCAAGACAAAAACTGTATCCTATCGTTGTTTCATTATTAACCAGTAGAAAAAAATCAGCAGGAATGTAGAACATTCTGTTCAAAATTGAATTCTTTATTAATGACCCTATTTTTTATTTCAATTACCGTTAAAAGTATTGAATAAGTAGAAGTTGTATTACAGTATATTTATTTGTAGTATGTCGAGTACAATTATTAAAGCAGAGCAAATATTTTTATGACCTGCGTCTTTTTCTTGTAAATAAATGATATCTGACTATGATAACTATTTCTGATTGTTTAATTTAATATTAAAGGTTACAATTATGGAATCAAATACGTTAAGTCTCTACAGACGGGAGCTCTTAGATAAGAGTTTTTCCATTTCATCGAAACATATTGTCTATTATTCTGATTAATTATTTTAGCAATACTTTTATTTTTTATGCTTTAAGTTTTTATGTGGGTATTCTCGAGAAGGCGTGAAACTTAGTGATTCATGCTTTGGGTTTAGTGGAGGGATATAGGTTGTGGAGGAATATACAGGAATCATCGAATGCTATTTTCCTTACCTATTTTAATGAATAGGGTCTATGTTAATAAAATATATTTGACTTATTGACTTTTGAGCTTTGTTGTTACTTTGTCAATGTGTATTGAAAATGAAAGAAATAAGACTTTTCAAATATTTTATTTAAGTGGATTATCTTAGACATGTTTTGTAATCATAAAATCCCATTAGACTTGACCTAATCTAGACTTGATCCAATTAGACATTAATTGCTTAATATTTATTTATATCATTTAAATGATTCATATCAGTATATTCAATGAAGCAAGAGCTCCAATATTCATTGCATCGTGTATTATTATTAAGTATTAATTTTGGCGCATTTGGAGTATATTTCATTTTCATTTGCATTTATATTGCATTTGGAGTTTATTTGCAATCAAGTGCTAACTCATATAATAATAGAAATAATAATATTTAGCGGCTTTACCGTAGGGTATATAAATATAAACGTTTACTATTTGGTAAAAAATACGTGTGGACATATTTTTTATATATTCAAAATGTAAGTACCCAATCTCTAAAATAAATTTTCTCTCTTTGAATGTATGTTGATTTCTTGCACCTTGTTCTGCAAAAAGGGTGTATAGTATCATCTCATCAATGATTTACAATTTGATGTTTCATATATTTAAAAAATAGGTATATGCGTGCTCATATATTCACAATTGAACGCAGTAAGTCATCACTACATGCAATCAACTTTTCACTACATTTACGAGGGTTGTCTGAAAAGCTTCCGACCTCAAAATTTTCAGCAAAAAATGTCTTGTATCTTTGTTTGGTCGGAAACCTTTTTCAGGCCGCCCATATATATGCGTGTATACATGTATGCGTGTGCAAATGCGTTGTGAGAATAAGTAACGAGAGAGAATAAACAAAAATATCAACAAAGAGATATTTGTGAATACTTCTAGTAAAACATTTTATATGCAGGATTATTAATTATAAACATTAATGTAAAGCCTATATCTAATAAATACAAATCTCATGATAATATAAATATTGATAAAACGACAACAAACCCACATAAATCAAACTTTTTAGTTCCCTTTGGAACAGAGCTCAATTATTTTATTAACTGTCAATTTTTCCAAACGCAATGTAGGGGAAGTATTATTGTCATGATAAAAAATACAATTTTCCACGGAAATCCACATTTTCAGATTCCCGTGACACTTTTTACCATTTTTGTAATTGATCTTCCAATTTCACATAACTTTTTAGCGGGTGGGTTAACTCAAGAAATACGTATCAATAAAATCTGAACCCTAAGAGTTATTATGTGTCATATTTAAATTGGGATTATAAAAAGTTTCATTTTGTTCGAAGTCCGCCGTTTGGGTCCTTTTTTAACGTGCTGCAGTTCTGGTGACTAGTTTTACTTAAAATGATACAAATTTCAAGAATAAAGGAAATAACCGTTTAACGACCATTGTAAGTCAAACATTTAATTATGAATGAATTTTGTTTTTTATTTTAAGACACCAACCAGTGCACGAATAAAGTATCGTCTTCTATTATATACTCATAGTTTTCGTACGTTGCACAAAGTATATATCAAGGCCGCATCCATATTGGGTTTTTTATGGTGTTTGGTCGCTTTCTAGGCTGTCAGCATAAAAATCGCTTCGATGACGCTGACCTCCTTATTGACGAGGGCA
The DNA here is from genome assembly GCF_022747635.1 of Hetaerina americana. Taxonomy (NCBI): domain Eukaryota; kingdom Metazoa; phylum Arthropoda; class Insecta; order Odonata; family Calopterygidae; genus Hetaerina; species Hetaerina americana. The sequence continues at coordinate 65,476,940 of NW_027286069.1, forward strand.
ATGGCATTTTCATTCCACCAAGAAAAAAAAGTGATTTATATAAAAAAGTAGTTTTTCTAATAAATTAGTAAATTACTTCGAGTCTGTCTTCATTTTTTCCTTCATGGGTACACAGAATACCATTACATAGACGAATTTGAATGCGTCTACGGAACTTGAGATATGACTATGATTAGTTGGTAAAAATAATTTCTCTATCTTCATTTAGTATCAAATATCAAAGCATTTTTAACAAACCTGTACGCTAAGCTAATCCTTAACAGCTGATCTACATTGCATTATAGATCAAAACGGATAGTTATTCGGTCAACATATTTTTTCTCAATATTTTAAACATGGAAACTAATTGAGTTCACACTTCCATAGATATTCCATTTGGAGCTTAAAATAATATTTATGAATATATTACATAGGCTGCGAAGATAATACCTATTAAACGCCTCTTTAAATTGACTCAATATTGAAATGAAATATTTTAGTTGCTGTAATGAAGAATAAAATAGTTTTAATTTCCTCGAAAACTTTAGTTCACTTTATAAACATTCATGTCCCTGAGTTGGCTAGTCATAATCCCTTATATGAATGAAATTGCTAATGCGTAGTGAATATTTTCTTTGAAATATTTTAATTTACGGCATTAAAGTTCAACAGATTCAGGCTTGAGGTCGTGGAAGTTCATCATAATGAAATAAGGACAATTTGCACTTTTCCACAGTTTATTTAACGTACGACGCACGTACCGTATTTATGCAGAAATAAAGACAAGTTGGACCCCCTCCTTCAATCCGGTGTGTACAAAGTGAAATGTGATTCCTGTGAAAAGTGCTACATAGGCCAGACAAGGAGAGGTTTCATCACGAGAGTGAAAGAACATAAGAGATGCTGGACATCAGGGGATGAAACGTCTCTCCTAGCCAAACATCTAATAAGGACATCACATGAGTGCAAGTTTGTTCCGGAAATCCTCCACCTGGAGAATAAGGGGATGAAACTGGACACATTGGAACAATTGGAAATACTGCAGGACCACAATGTTCTCCTAAATGAACAAATTTTTGTGAACCATTCACCCCTCCTCAAGATCCCTTTCACGATTAATAAACTCAAGAATCAAAATCCTACTGCCCCTCCTCTTTCATGACTTCACCCTCCTACCTTCTCCTCTCTTCCCCCCCCCCTGTTAGTGTCTCTCACTGCCCACTACCACCGGTCATCATATTTTCCAAGAATTAACTAGTGCATTCCCCCCCCCCCCTTTCCCCCCCCTCGCAGCACGTGGCTCATCCCTTCCACTAAAACCAGCAGTGGGCTCTGCTTCCCAGAAAGTTACCTGTTTAACCCATCTTCCCCCCCCCCTATTTCCTACTGATAATTCCTTCCCTATGTCCTTAAGCCTTTAACCCCCTGCTATACAACAACCCGCTCCCAATACTCCAGCCCCTTGTCCCCCACTTTGCGGTTTTTCCTGTCATTAACCCCCCATTTTTCGCTCTTTATAACCTCTCCACCTCTCCTCCCCCCCCTCCTCCTCTCCCCTACACGACTCTCCCTCCCCAACCACATCTTCTGTACATATAAATAAGGTCTCCTTACTATTTAATTTGTCTTGTACCTGATGATGACTCTGTGAGTTGAAACGCGTCGTACGTTAAATAAACTGTGGAAAAGTGCAAATTGCACTTATTAAATTTTGACCTTTCATTTCCCTAAAAAATACTCTTATAGACCAATAAATAAAATCGTTTGAAGGATATTTGAAAAGAAGAGGCTGACGTTTGAAGAATTTCTGGTGTATCAAGCAGAAAAGAACATTGTCGCGACTATCATTTGGGATTCAATGCGCGAAAAATTAACCATTTTTTGCTATCATTATTTAATAGGAAAAAATATTCTTAATGGTTGATAATGGGGTATACTTAGTTCTGAGTTTCTCCTTTTTACTCTAATTCAATTTGAACTACACATATAAAAAACTTTAATGGAACCCGCTGTAAAAACGTCACAAAATTACATTCATTTTACAATGCGCCATGAATACTTCTTCGGTTTAATTTTTTCACTTTTTACGAAATTTTCTTCAATGCTTATTATTGATTCATAATGTGATGCTCATGGTTAAATACTGTTCTACCTTAAGCAATGACGCATAAATGTATTTTCAGATATTATTTGAAAAAATGATAAGTGCCATATGATGAATAAAAAATAATATTTGTTTTTGCTCAAAGCTCATGGCATCAGTTGCTGATTTTGCTTTGTAATCCGCCGGAGGGTTGTTAGGAAACGGTCTGAATAATTCGCGATAAGAGAGAAAGTTGGGGATCTATTTTTTCAGATCCAGAGAACATACCTCTGAATCCCCACCGCGGTAACTGATAAAATTCGATTTTCTTTGGGTATGGTAAGTTTTAACTTTTTTCCTTAAATTAGTGAGTAGTTCGGAGATGTATTTTTAGACCGTTTCCCCAGAATTATTTTTTTAAATATTCACTCACGGAAAGTTCTTATATACAGGTATTTGGCATTGGATTTCTGCAGGTAAATTAATGAAAAACTAATTTTAATTCTCATCCACATGGCTAGTGGGATCCTTTTCATCGAAGAGCGTGAGTGTTTCTCGAATTTATTACTTGATTCCTATGCTCATAAAACTCCTGGGTATTGAGTATTTATATCATAGAGGAAATCTGCTTTTGAAATTTAATTAGTTCTGGTCTTGGGCTTAAAGGTCATATTCCAAGTAAAGGCAATTAATGAGACTAATAAACTGGCCTCAAGCCCTCATTTGTCATGTTTTTTTGCCTTCAGGATTCATAAACTTATTTAACGTAATTTAAAATAGCTACAGAATCAATTAATAATTCTCATATAATTTTAATTCATTCATTACTACATTATCGGAAAATTATGTTAGTAAGCGGATTTTTTGGTTATTTTAATCAATTATATAAGTTTTTAATTTTTAAATGAACATTGTCACAATTGTTGCTTCGTGAAACCAGGTCATAAATAATCACTTATAAAATATTAATTTCATGAAGAAAATAATTAAATTTTATCTAAGACATTATGCCTCTGCATATGAAAATTATTTGGGGACGTTGTATTAGCTATACATTTCTCCCTCTTGACAAAGCAATCTTTATGATTGGTCATTTCACTGGACTACTTTTAAGCCTTTATCAAAGGCCTGCTTCCCTTTGGTATTCTTCCATGTTTAAACTTAAACATTGGAGTAGCCTATTTTATCGAATGCCAATGAGATTATTTTCACCACTAATGGGAAAGTTAATATGACTCTTGAAATTATCCATTTCAAGTGAATTGAATGTAAATGTTCCCGTGATAAGGTCTGACATTCAGCTCAGAGGAGAAGACTACAAATCATCTTTTTTAGAAACATGGAAGCGGATTGTGCCCGTGGAACTTGGGCGACGATATTAAAAGGAAGCTTTGATAGGAAGGAAGAATGAAGGAAGGAGAAGACAAGGGGAGATTCAGCAAAGAAAATTGAGGAACGATGAAACAAACCTAGGAGGGGAAGTGGCAGAAAGAATGTACAAGCAAAGAGAGTGGGCACGGTCGAACGATGAAAGCTAAAGAAAGGATGGTATTAAGAAGGCTCATTCCCTAAGGAGTATTAGTAGCTAATTCCTTTTATTTTAAAAGAGCGTCTATGCGTACGGAAGAAAAGCCAAAGCGGAGTTCTCTAATTAAGAAAGCCCAATTAGTGGGAGCCGCGTAATGATTCCCTGATAATTTGCTTTAAGTACCAGATTAATCAAAATAAACACAGCCTAGATATTTTTTACCGTTATTGAGTCAAGAGTGAGTCTACCCAATATTTCATGAACACTGGGCGAATGAGGTAATAATTTAACATCTTCAAAATTTTGTGCCATTTTTCCTTATTTATCGATTAAGATTTTATTGTTTACGCTAGAACTCAGATATAGATAATTATTCTTTCTCTCTAAAAGTCGGAATTGAGTTTTTATTTTCATTAAAACTAATGCAAATGCGCATCCATTTCCTTGATTTAGGCCATCATACAGATTGTTTTCATCCAGAGAGGAAAGGGGAAAAATTTATAATGCAGCAATTGGCATAATATGAGAAATTTGTAATTATTAACCGTTGTCATCCATGCTGTAATATGTTGCTCGAATTATTTATAGAACATTAAATTGTGCCATTTTATTGTGGTCTCTAGTGCATGGAGGCTAATGTTATTATTGGATTACCTATCAATACAAGTAATGATAAGTGAAATTGAGACAGTCATGTTAATTAAAATTTGTTTAATAAACAAATAAGTAAACCAATAAAATTACCTTTTAGCTTCATTTCCCTTGAAATATACATTTTTTCAGTTAATGACTTCATTTTTATGTATTTGATTAAAATAGAATTGAAATATTGAAAGGTAGAGATAAGGAATGCGATTTTGACCGACAGAGGAGTGGGATCCTTGAGGCAAGAACAAGTAATTCGAGATTCATTCGAGAAATTCATTGAAGAAATTTTCGGTAATATCATTAAAAAATGGAAAATATTTATATAATAATACAGTGAGGCTGTTTTATTGGAGGAATGGTATAATAATACGTACAAAAGAGCAACTCAGGTGCACGCGCCAGATATGAAATACATGCTGATGTACAATAATAATGTGAAATTTAGGTATACACATAGTTAAGAAAAAACAATTTAGAACATCATCAAGTTAGGAAATTATTTCAGGAATATAGTTTAAACCAGAAACACTGAATTAACAATATGAAGCTATAAATATTATATTATCTTTGTGATCTAAGTTTAGACAGTTACTTTCGGTGTAATATATTAAATATTTTGGAAAAGTCAAACAAAACTCGACTGCTTTTTCATTTAACTCCCCCATACTTATGTCTAAGAATGGATACAAGGGTATGTCATAACATGTACTTCAAATGTCATTTTTCAACTATGGTATCATCTTCCATACAAACAACCAAATTGCATCTTCAGTCTTCCACGAAAAATACTGTTAAGTAAACTCAATCTGGCATTTTTTTCTTGTTTTCAAGCCTTATCAATCAATCATCTCAACAATCTTCTTTATTTCACATTCTCCTGCAACTAATTTAGCATGTTCTCAGAACTTTATTTTTGATTGAGAGAATATATTGAAGGGGTCTCACTTTAATTACGTCATATTAGTTATCACAGTCACTATGGTTAAACCACATTCTAAATTTGGCCTAAATAAACTGGCATATGCTTTCTCTTTCGTTGATTTTGAGAATTATATGGGTATTACACTCGTATTAAATATTCTTGACATACCTCTGTAGCCTTTGCTAAATATATTTTTAGCTTGTTACACCCAACGAAGATAAGTGTATTATTTTACCAAGGTGTTATCTGTCTACCCTACTCATAATTTAATATTATTTTTTTAGTTGATTTTCCTTTCTTTTTGAAAGTTTATGCTCAGTATGTAAATCTAAAAGAATGCATTTTCTATTTATATAATTCTGCTATAATAGTCAGGATGAAATTATAACACATAATTGTCCTTAGAAAAAAAGCATTACCAGCTGTAACTTATGAATAATGCTATTTCTCCTCTAATTTGCCATACATATTCAACCTGCAAGCTAATATGAAAGGGGTCAAGAGGGATGGAAAATCCTCCTCTTTCATCAACACCACATTGTAGAAAAATTCTTGAGGCATCCAGGGAAAGAACTCGAGGTAGAAATGAAAACCAATGTGGACATTATAAAATCAGTTAAATTTTCGGATGATTGCGATTTAGTTTATCTGCAAGCCTAGGGTTTGCAAACATTTCTTAGCGCAGTTCGCACGACACTTCAATGAGTATGAGATTAGAATGAATGGAAAAAACGAAGGTGATACGGTTTTCGATAGGCAGATAGGATAAGTCAAATATTAGAACAGAAGTTCATAAAATGGAGCAGGTAAAACAATTCAACACTTGCAAGTACTCTGGACCTAAAAATGGTAATAAACTAGAGAAATTGTAAAACATTAGGCTAAATATCTTTCAGCAATAAAACGAGTTAGAAAGATTTGATAACCGGGATTTTGAGTAAAAATGTAAAGAAATAACTCATCCAAACTTATGTATGGAGCGTGGTTTTCTATGGGGTGAAAATATGGTCTTAGAAGCAAGGTTATGGGTGTAGATTGAAGGCTTATGAAATGTGGGTGTGGAGAAGGATGGAAACGGTAAAATTGACAGAAAGTAAAACGGACAAGGAAGTGATAGACATGGTGAGGAAAGAGAAAGGATTGTTGGTATAAATCTAAAGGGGGCAGTAAAAATACATCCAGAGCGTTTTGATTCACAATGAAACAGAGGAGACAATGTTAGGTAAACGAAGAGGGGGAAGGAATAGGATAGGCTTATTGAGCGGAATTAAGGGAAATCCAGAAGAGGGAGAAAGCTTGGGCAGATATTAGGGAAGAGGTGGGAACCCAAATTTTATCGGATGAAATGACCACAAATTCAGGGTAAAATGCCGGGCATAAAGAACATAAAAAATGTTATTTTAAAAATAATACAACTCTTAATTGGAACACCTTACCTGCAAAACTATTCGAGCCCTTTCCTAACAGAAGGCATACTTTTAAGAAAAGATATAAGGAATTTATATAATAATTTGATTGATCTGTGGTGTAAAATTATATGTAACAGCTTAATTATTTTTTTAATTTATCGTTTTTTTTTCTTGCTGATGGATTGATGCTAATGAGATTTTCTTGTTTTGTGAAAGAGATTCGTGTTTTGAAGTTTTCTTTTTTTTTTTAGTGTACTTTTAAGTACTTTTAAGAAGTTTTTAAGTGTACTTTTGTTTTGCTGACTGATTTTATCTATTATCTTCTGTGATTACTAGGTACTTGTGTGCCACTTGACACTGTCTATCTGCACATATGGACTTAAATAACAATAAAAGAAACGTATGAGTAATTAAAGAAGAACTTACTATCGTTTCCGATTTCAGGTTGTACTTTTTGTCAGAAGTGGAAAGTAAATATACTATTTTACAATTACCTAGGTTGTTTCCTTCCTAAACGTACCTTATTCAGCAGAGCACAAATGTAATTATTATGAGGCCCCTTTATCTAACGATTCAGTTTTGAATAAGTTCAGTTTACAAATTAATGACAACAATCTAAATTTTCTAATTTTAATCAATACCCTATGATAATTTATTGGATTACGTTTCTGTTTAAATTCCTGTTAAAAAATTATCATTTTCATTATTGGCCATATTATTTACATTTTCCGAGCAGCCGTACCTCAGCCCATTCCGGTATTTTGTTTTCAGCCTCTCTTAACGCCCTTCCGGCCGGATAACGGCCCCCGTATCTGCTTCCACGAACATTTCCTCATTATTATCTTGCTTCATGCAGTTATTCAGATTATTTTTCCTCAAACTCACCATTTATATCTCACCCTGGACAATTTAATCCTGTATACATGTTTTAGTTCACGCGCAAGAAGAATGCCTATAAATATTTCACAACTGATAGTCCTTCATAGTCTAACAAATGTTTCACTTCCTTTCCTGGCGCATTATCTATAGATAATTCCAAGTAAAACCCTTAATAAATGATTTGGTAAAACCAATACCTAAACCTTTAGCTCAATACTCGATAGGTAATAATTTTTGGCTTTCTTAATTTTCTTTGTAGTTTTTCACATATGCTATACTAATCTACGGCATGACTCTCCGTCTTCATACCCTCGATATAATTTGTTACAACATGTCCTTTCATCTCTTCATTTCTCCCGCAGCCCATATTTTCCAGCCTGTATTCTTCCTGGTCAGGTTTCATTCCAGAGAAAAACACTTCATGATGAAACCCTTCTTCCTGGAATACTAGCTGGGAAAAGGCGAGCAGGGAGTCAACCATAATGACCCCTCGTCCTTCGTCATGACTCTCCTTCTCACTATGTACATTTCCCTTTTCAGCCCTTACCGTTTCACAGTCAGTCCCGTCTAAATTGCGCCGGAATGAGCCCGACTTTCCCTAACCCTTTGGCAGGTGAACACAACCCAGAATGAACTGGGTTGTGTTCACCTGCCCCCTTTTTTCACTGCCCTTTATCTATTGCGATAGCTGACCACTCATCTTCCTTCCTCACTTGTTTGGTGAAGCTTGAATGCTCATTCACATGGAAAAGGCGGGTGCTTCTTCACTCGCCCCTTGTTAACTAATTAAGTCCTTTTTCCTTTTTACTAACACCAACACTGCGTTCGGGTTTGAAAGTTTTCTGTTTCTCCTTTCATACAGCTCCTTCTGTCATATTTTGAGTCTGAATAGCACCGGAATTAGTGACGTAGTTCCATATTAATTCTTGCTCATAGTTCATAATGAATTATTTAATTCCTTTTTAATACATTCGGAGCACAAAGGGGTAATGAAAGTAAGGCAGAAGTTCCTAGTTCTCCCCTTTCGGTTTTTTTATTTTTCCCAATTCCCCCATTTTTGTTTAATTCGGAACATTGTGAGTTTGAAAACCACAGCATGTCTTACCTTCAATTCTCCGGTTGACTTCAAGGGCCCTCTTACCTCAGCAATGGGGATAAGTCATTCTGCTTAAAGAAGTCCTGGCTTACATGGAGTATAGAGTGAAAAATTGTGTCTAATATCGTACGTTATTGGAGTGGAAATTAATAGATGCAAAGCTTCATTGATAGAAATCAATAGATAGAAAAGGACCGTAAAAATATTAACACATAACATAGTGAATAAGAGGACTTGCGTGGTTTCACGAAGGATTTAATCTCTCATCCGGGATCAATTCACGCATAAGTACACGTGTACCCACTCATACAAAAAAACTCATTATATCATTTGTTCACTGAAATTATACTTTCGTGTCTGTGAAAACTGCTGAAAATTCCATTTAGGAGTCCAACATTTTCAAAAGTAGTTTCCAGAAAACTCAGTTCCGTGCAAAGAATGAATTAATATTCGCGTGCTCACTCTAACACAAACTCTAAGTAGTTTTTGCTTCGCATGAATGGGGTGAGAGCTTATTTTTATAATTAAGTCTGCCCAACCAATCTTCTTTGTCACAAATAAAGGGTGCATTCCTGATCGTGTGAATCTAAGAAAGTATACCAAATAGTTTAATCTTATTTTCAAATATACTACATTGGTCATATTCCCAAGATTTTCCCAATTCGAACTGTACAGTTAGAACATGAATAAGTATGATCCCATATCTTCTGCTTTGATGACTGGCTCATTTACACTTATGGTTTCCCTGAGTATTCCTCACGAGAGTATTGACATCAAGAATAAACGTTTTGAGTACATGGGTGTCCATCAACGAAAAGCGCGAAGAAAATGTTCTAAAACAAAGAGACATTCATTTCCAATCGACGCATGATTGTAAGAATGCTTAAGGAAGAGTGCAATATTCAGAGAGACACATTGCAATCCATTCTTACAGGATATTAGCCATTATAAAGATATGTACTAAAATGTTACCCAATGTACTGTCGGAAGAATAGATGTCCGTTCCAAACTGCCTTCTTAGTGACCAAGTTCAAGATGGTAAAGCTGCCACAACCGCCCTACGCCCCGATGAGGCACGGCATGCAGATTTGTTCCCAAAAATGAAAATGATCTTGATAGGTAGTCAATTTTGAAAGCTGAAAATCGCAAATAAGGTCAGAATGAGGTTTCCGTCAGCGTCTTCCAGGAAGCGTTCCGCGACTGGCGAAGGCGCCGGTATCTGTGCGTTGCCGCACTAAGGTGCTGTTTAGAAGAATTTTAGAAAGTGGCCTGTGGATTTATTCTACTTATTCTTGTTTAAAGAACCAGTTTATATAACTGCTGGTTTAGCTATTAATATAATTTTGAAGCTGAATCAGATACATCTTGTAATTTGAAAAATGTCACCAGGTCTGATAATGTGGTAGCCCACAAGCCCACTGAATGTAATCCGTAACACATAAAAATAGAAAAACCTAAATAATCCCATTGCTCAAGATTATTCAGTAATAATAAAAAAGCAAGGGTTTCGCTCAGATTTAAAACATGATTCTTACTTCAAATAATGAGGTAGAAACAAAGTTTTTGTGTCCACACAACATCAACTTTAATTGTACCATGGACTATCGAGAGTATAGTAAAAAACAAGGGTTATCATCTTCAATATTTTACAACGGAGTTGCTGCTGTGGAATATATGGTTGCGTATTCTTCTGTTATTGTTATTATTTAATACCTATTGGTTAAATACTAAGGTTATATAATTTTCGGATAGGTGAGTTTCCATAAAAATTTGGAAAATGTTTTAAAGTGATAATAGGCTTGGTTGGGTTACAAAGCAAATATTAAAGCCAGTGGAAATGTAAAATCTCCACTTTAACATCGAATTACTTAATCAAAGAGCAGAATAAACCTACAGGTCGGTAGATATATTCTGTATACCGACTGGAGGTAGTCAAATCTATGATTAGATATTATCTTTCAATTATTTGGTGCAAAATAAAAGTATTGAAATAAATTTGACTCTGCACAATATATAAACGATATCTTCTGAAGGTGGAGGAATATTTTACACCAGCACTAATTTGTTGTTTGGACAAACACTGTTTGTCCAAATTTCAACGAAGTGGATCCCTGTAAAATTGCATTTATAGGATGTCAGATAAAATGTTGAACATTAAACACAATCATTTCCGTTAAATATCGTATTATTAATGCTATGGTAATCTACCTGTTAAGATAGTTTAGCGGATGAAAACAACCACTAAATAATCTCTCTTCTAACAAAACATTGCCCAATATTCTAGGCTATAACTAGTCCCTCTTCATCTCCGTATCCTTGTACTTCCTACCACCCTTCATCTGGTCTAACATTCCTATCGTATATCTGCTCTTTCCTCGTTTACCTGAAATTCTCCCATCTTTCACAGTCTTCATAATCCAACTGACAATCATTTGTTTTACATTCATTTTTCTTGTCTTCTTATGATTTTTCCCAGCGATACACTCTTCTGCCTTACTATATCTAGTATCTCTTCCTTTCTTCTCCTTTCTGTCCACTAAATCTTCTTCTTTATCCTTCTCCATAACCGTATTTCAAAAACCTATCTCCGTCTATCATCCTGTTTCAAAAACCATGTTTTAGCATCGTAAATAACTTTGCTCTATAACAATTTTTTTATAAGCCTTTCCTTAACATACTTACCCTTTCCCTATCATCAATTGCATTCTCTTTTTGAAGGCTTCTTTGCCTAGCACAATTATTTTCCTTGTCCCTCCCAATTTTACAATTTTGGCTCAAAACAATTACGAGATATGTTAACTGTTCCATCCAGCCTAGTTTTTACCTTCTTATTTTATTTCGTTTCTCTTTCTGCAAAACCGCAAAGCCTTTGTTTTAATGATATTTCTTCTCATCCCTTATCCATCGCACTGAATTTCCAATTCAATCTGCAGAAATTGTAACCTCCTGGGTGACTGACAAACTAGAGCACGGTAATCAGGAAACCTAATTCATTGTATGAATTTCCCTCAAACATCAATCTCTACCTCCAGTTATTTCCATGCCTCTTTAATCATTGCCTCCATACATGCACTGAACAACACCGGTAATAATGGGAAGCCTTGCCTTACACCTCATTCTAACACTGCTCATCTGGGGTCCCCGTTCCCCACTCGCACCTGAGCGGTCTGAGACATATACAGGTTACGTATTAGCCTCCTGTCCCCCCAATCTATTACTAATTCCTGCAATATACTCATTGGTTTTTCCCAATTTCCTCTTTTGAACGCCTTTACGAAATCTACGAAACAAGTTAATACGTCCTCATTGTAGTCTTTGTTCCTCTCTCTTAGTGGCCTCAACACAGCAATGGCTGCACGAATGCCTCTCCACTTCTTGAACGCAAACTGATTATCCCCTAAGTAATCATTTGACGTGCTTTCCATCAACTTGTTGATAATCCTGATAACCACTTTAGCTGCGTACGAAATCAAACGTACAGCTTTCAAACTTAGTATAGGTGGACAAGATGGCCAACCAAAGCATATTAGAGAGGCAGTATAGTCGGAGATGGACAGTTGGCTAAATTGGCTGCCGAGGGGACGTACCGCCAGATCAAATCTGTGACAGTTTCTTAATTTTCATAAATGTCAAGTACAGATTAAGGAACAGGAGGCCTCTTCCGTTGAGCAGCGCGGCTAGAACAACCCGATTTTCGAAATATATAATAGTCGGCGCATAAAGGTAGAACATTTGATAAACCCAGAAAGTCAGCTGTAGCTTCTGCCTAGGTAATACGCGTGGGAATCGGGCATTGCATTCGTGGTTCAGATCGGGAGAGATGACTGCCCATTGCCAGGGCGTGGCGTCTGTATACGAGTGAAACTTTTAAATTTAAATTTCTCTTAACCAGATCTGTTTGCAGGTACTATAGTGATATTTTCATCCTGGACTGTCCATGGTTAGCATTGGTTACCTGCAAACAACCAAAGAACTTGCAAATGTGAGCCGCTAGTCATTCTTTCATGGGGTCCACTTCAGCCTTGGTAAGCTACCACTGGTAGTTGAGATATTTGTAACATCTGGCTTTTTTTAACGAGTGAGTAAAATTCCCGGAAACACTAACCGGGAGTGGTTTTGTTGAATATTTTTTTTGAGTTGATATATTCTTAAGCTGATTCCGGGCAAGGGGTTTACTTCACCTCAAATCACGGTGAAATGTGCTAGGTTTTTTAAGTTTGGTGTTATGTTATTACGGTCGTCGTAATTTTTTCTTAGTTCATATAATGTAATTGTAAGTTTATTTATTTATTTACACAATTACGTTGCAATTAGGCGATTTTCCTGTTGGAAACGGTCAAGTTGGGTCAAAGATAACTCTTGCAACGAAAATTACCTACGAACACATAAAAACAGATAAGAGACTAAATATTTTCCATACAATGACACTTCCACATCACATACAAACAAACTTCCACCTCACATACAAAATGCCGTCCACATCACATAAGCATATTTTCATAACTATAATGAAGTTTATTACCCAGTGGCTGCTTTACATTTAAACTTAAAACTTCTAAAATTGGATGGAAAGGGCTCAAAAAAACCTCCAGGTAGCTGGTTCCAATCAATTATAGTTCTATTTAAAAAAGAATATTTTTTCTTATTTGTTTTTTGAGTCCTTATTTTTATTTCGAAGCTATGGTCGTTTTTTCCCTTAAAGTTAGGATTTTCTATCCCTTGCCATAAATCTCCCCACGCTTCGTCCTTTTGAACGATTCTATACATCGCGCCTAACCTACTCCTTTTCCCTCTATTTTTCAAACTCTCCCATTTCAGTATATCTAACATTTCTGTGACACAATCTCTTCTTTTGTACCTTCCAGGTACATATCTTGCTGGCTTTCTTTGAACTTTATCCATCTTTTTAATATGTCCCACCTCATATGGTTCCCATACTATGGAGGAGTATTCTAGGATAGGGATAACCAGTAAGAAAGTTTAAATTTTGCTCAAAAGATATTTGCTCATATTAAAAAACTGTTTTCAAGAAAGAAAGTTGAACTTGAACAAAAGGAGATGAATAAAGCAGATAAAAACATGGATGGAATTTGATTAAAACAGGCGAATGCAAATATATAGACTATTTCCGATAGTGTGAAGATCTTTAGAGTAACTTGCTGCGTTTAGGATTAGATTTTAGAGATTTCAGCTCAATGAAAATTTGAACTCATGTAGCAACCTTTCGTTTCTCTTCGATTCCCCGAATTGAAATTGATGTTCCTCTGGATTGTTTATCGTACGATACTGATAGATAAAAGCGTGTCCCAGTGCAAAGTGATCCAGAATGCGAGAAATCAACTGTGGTGGCTGCTGTCCACAATTTAAATTCCTACATACAAAATTCCAATTTAAATGATTTTCAAAAGTCTCATTTGAACTCTCCGTTTGCTTTGATACCCACTCCTAACTAAATTGAATGGTAAAATCAATAAATTGTCATAAAAACTAGAGTTAGAGGAATTGTTCTGAAATTTTGATGGAATACCCAGTTAATGACTAAAGAGATGGTCGAGTGAAATAAAATGTTGAGATACTTATATCTTTCAATTCGCGGTTATCAAACTGAAGTGTTATTTTGTTGGGTGAGAATTAAGCTACTCCTAACTCAGAACAAAGCCTCCAGGCGTGAGAAATTCCCACGTTAAATGTTGGAATGGCTTTCCTTTTTCTGCGACACTCCGTTTCCCACGAAGTTCTGGTGACCAGAAAGTCCCACGGCATGAATTTTAAATGAAGGGAACCTAAGGCATCAACTGGATTCAGACTTTAGCCCATTGCTCTACCCAATAGGCTAATACGCTCACACAAATTATCTAAGTGGCTTGTAAATGTTGACTAGTAACGAATCGGAGCAGGTATTTGTCGCAAAAAATCTTCAAGAATTGTAGCAATACAAATATAAAAGTTTGGGAAGGGTACTTGAAAGTATTGTCTGCATATTTTATAGCCAAATATAGCACAAGGCACCGTGGTAGCCGATAGCGGTAAAAGATGAACAATGCGAAATATAAAGCAAACTACGTTCAATTCATATCAGTTTTAACTGAAGAGTGGATACGGAATTTCTAATACGGGATACGAAACCCAAATAGTGACCTGAAAATGATCCACTTTTGATCGTAATTTATAATATCTTTGTCATAGGTGTGTATGGTTCTCCAGGTTGGTACCAGAAGGAAGATGGACTCGGACTTGCGGCATGGAAAAAGGAATAGTTTTTTTGTCACAGCAAATCGGTTTACCTTAGACTAATATTAATTTGCAATAATCTGCGTGAACTAAAATATAAGAATTAAATAATATTTTAAAATCTATTTTTAATGATTCTTTCTTGCAAAAATGAATATCCCACTCTAGCTTATTGGATCATGGGTATTTTGATGTTAAATTTCCATTGTAGATTCTACCTTTAGAAAAAGCAAGGCGCACCGTATTTAATTTTAACTGTGCTAATAAAACCTAACTCAAAGATCAAATTTTTCTTTTGTCGATTTGATCCTATCACGTTAATTAAAGACTAACAATAATTAAGACTTTGCATTCTTCGGATAAAATTAAAACCTTCGTAGTTACAGTCGAAGGTGTTCAATCAGAGTCACTTATGAAATAATTTGATCGCCACCCGTGTGCGCACGTCTACCCACTCGTGGCATCCCGTCATTAATCCCGGTGCCCTCTCATTTCCTAAAGAGGCACGAGGCATCAAAGATACGATCCCTTTGTGATTTTGACAGCGGTGGGTAGGTACCACGAAGAAGAAAGGCGTACTTGTAGCATGGAGCAAGGGATAATTTCTGGCAGGAGAAGAGCGCCTTCCTCTAGGGTATCTCTACTTCTCCCAAAGGACCTTCGGGCCCTCGGGAATGAAGGAGGGGATTGAAAGGGATGAGCAGGGGACGGGGGAGACGCTGACGGGAAGGGGGAACGGAAAGAGACGTGAAAGTCAAGCTCTAAGAAAGAGATCGCTTCGGAGATTTCCGGAGACGTGCAAGCGGAAGGGGATTTCTCCATTCTTCCTAGCGCTGCTCCTATCAACGGTCCCCGCTATACGTACACAATAGGGGCAGTACACGAAAAATGCTCTCGCACTTAAGTCTTTGGCATCGAATAAGAAGAACGTCGAAACGGAGCCGGGAGGGATATGTTGTGCGGTAGGAATCGGTTGGAGGTAGACAGCATTTGAAAGCTAGTCGAGAACAGTGTGAGAAAGATATCAGATGATTTTTTGGAGTCGGAAGATTGTAAGTTATAGAGAATTATGGGAAGAGAAATTGGATGGGTAGGTATAAAAGGGGAAGGGAGTTAATTGGAGGGGAGTGACGGAAAAAAATGCGGGTGGAGGGCTATATTGGGAGTTTGTCTGGTGGTGATAAACGTAACCAATGGTGATAAATGACAGCGAGAGTCACCTTAAGGTTTCAAATTTTTCAAGAAGGAAATACATTAAAGAGGAACGAGGCTTGGAAAAAGCGAAAAGCTCCATGACAAATATCCAATGAATGACGTATGAATTCAGACTTAAGCACACTTATAATAAACCAGAGTCTTACAGAATGGTATACATTTATCGAAAATAAAAAGTTGGGTGCTGCTTGGGACAGTGCGATAGGAATAATCGTTGAATACTCGGAATGTATATGTCGAAAACGTGTCTTCGAGAAAATATAAGGTGTTGCGTGGTCGAGTAAAGAAATAAAAGGTTAAGTATGCATAAAGGAAGAGGATAATTAAAACTGAAGCCGAGGAGGCATTACATGCAATTGAAAATGACTAGAAGAAAATAAAAACGCTGGTATTGTTAAAAAATTTCCCAAGAAATACAACAAAAAAGGAATTAATGGAATGCAGAAAAATACTGGTAATATTCTGGGTGAGAAACGGAGTAGAAGACTGGCGAAGGAAATATTTTGAAAATTTCTAAAATATTGTTTCCACTATAAAAAATGAATTGTAAATAATGAGCAAATTGTACAGTGGCAAAAAGAAATGTATTAATGTTTTTCATAAGAAACTTATTGATTTAAATGTTAAGGTTAAAGCTATTAATCTTCAGAAACTAATGCGAAATGAACACATCTCATTCTTTAGACTTAAATAGGAAATATATACATATGATATAAAATTATTTTTCGTTTGTTAAATCAATGAAAAACAATTGTGTATAAAAGTAAAAAAAATATGAAGAGAAAAATTTAAAAGAAAGCTAAATGATGGTGAGCTGATTTCTATATGCTATGCTCGTTCATAACTACAATAAATTATTAAAACCTGATATTCTGTCAATATTGACTTATATGAATATGATTGTAAGATTTACTATAGTAAATGTTTATGGGAAAGACAAAAAATATTGAATGCTATAACCTATCGTGTATGGAACGAGATAATAATACAAGTAGTGTATGTTTACTAAAGTTTGGATGTGTTATAATATAATTATTAAATTAATTAAAATTTTCAAAATCCCTAATTGCAATTTATGCAGTATAAAGAAGACCGCGAAGGGCATAGCGCTATCAGTGCCTGCTTATAAGTCGTGCCGTTCGGCGGAATCCGATTGGATGAAATGGATGTGTGCCAAGTCCATTTTAATTGTAAAAAGAATATTTACCCGCGGGATTTCAACACAATTTTATATTTGTGGAGTCTGGAAATATATTTTTTATTGAAATATTCAGATGTGAACATACAGATTTATTGGAAATTCGCTGACGAAATTTTGACCTCACTTGCTTACTTTTTATCTGATTTGTACATATTCAAGATTAATTAACAGAGGAGTGGGGAAATCAGTATGATCACGCTATGCGACGAAATGGGTGTCCTTATTCCATAGATACCCAAACATGAAGATCTAAATAGAGGAGGAAGTAGGTAAAAAAACGGAATGGGAAAATTGGTTTGCGAAGGTGGAGTCGTACTGTAAGGTGAGGGATAGGAAGATCTCGAACGAAGTGTGTCGTCCTCCCCTTCAGACGAGGAAGGTCGCTTCCCAAGCAAAAAAGAACGAGACGGGAGAAGGAACGGGGGAAGAAATGGGGTGTGCGAAGCAAGAAGAAGGGTAGAGGGTGGAAACAGCCATGGTCAGTGGAGGGGAGGCGGGCGATAGGGCCAGCGCGGCAATTCTCGAGTGGGGAAGGGACGGCCCGGAGTGGCTCGGCGAGGAAAATGAGCAATTCAGCGCGGGCACCCAGTGACTGGCGGCGTGGCGGGCATCGGGACCCAGCCTCTTGTCCCTCGAGAAGCGGTTGGCTGCAAAGTGCCTCCCAAGGGCTGACTTAACGTAGAACGACGCCGTGTGGCGGCAAATGAGACAGACGAGCATGGGAGTCATGCCGTCCTATTTGCGACCGTTGAGTGCATCCAGGGAAGATGGACCACTTCGCGCGATGTGCGGGGAGGTCGTTTCGGGGGGGAAGGGGTTGTACGGACAGAAGTGGTCGGTGGAAAGTGGAGAAGTATCACGCGGGTGAAGGGAGGACATCTAGAGTGCGCGTTGCGCCTTCTCTTCCTTTCTCATGCCGCACCGTGGGAGAAATTTGTGCCGTGCCGCATGAAGAGAAAGGGATGGACGTTTTTGGGTCTTTGTGGCCGCTGTTTGCTCTAAGATGTGAGTTTACGCTATTTTGAGAGTGGTCTTGGGAAATTTACGTATTGGAAAAACCTGGATGCCCGTAGGATTGGGGGGTATTTTGCAACGTGTAGGAATGAATATAGAAACAGTGATGGACGTAGACTGTCAGACTCATTGGAGTCTTGCAATTCAGAAATCAGCTGACATTTAATCATCAGTCAGAGTCAGGCCAATTTTAATAATTCTATATATATATATATATATATATATATATATATATATATATATCGCTACTTAATAAAATTTTAATATTCATTTTAACTATTAAAGATAATGCGAAATTTTTATGAAACTATGTTAACAGTTCAAAACTTATATTTTGTTTCAACTCATAGCTTAAAATTAAGATTAGAAAGTTAAAGTTATTGTACAAGTACAAATGGTAGCCTTCAGTTCAACTGTCTTTGGCTCTGGTGCGTTTCCAGCAATATCTCATAGAGAAATAAGCATAAAACTCTCTTGATTTTGTACGGTACTTCTAATATGATTTATAATACATCATATCATAAATATCATTAATTTGAAGATGCTACTGAGACAAACCCCAAGTCATGCAAAGTTAAAAGTATTGCGGAAAGCTAAGTTACTTTTGTGCTAATTTTACATGAAGTGTTCCCTCCAAGTGTTGACTGATACAATCATTTTTAATTTGTTCAAAGACTTTTTTAATGAATACAAGAAAGTTACTCGCAAAAATTATGAAAACTAATATTTTAGTAGTTATTTTTACTGGAATCCAATTTATGAAATCAGGAAAATAGTGGTACTTTTAACAATATAAGTGGAAGATCGCAGACGATTTATGTATTCCGAATGCAATACTCCTGCAAAATCTTCCAATAAAATCACAATTTTCTATCATAGCGCAAAAGTATTTTTGTATTATATGTTTTTAATGATAATTTGAGCTAATAGTAATCAATTAAATAATGTTTTGGACTTAATGTAGGAGCTCATCTATCAATGCGGTGAAATCTGTGAAAGCATGCATAAAGTTTGCTAAATGAGCATAATGGAATGAGCAAAAGTAGTACATGGGAATAAGGCATTAAAAGCGAAGAAGTATTTTGAATTGGAAGTCAGTATTTCTTACGATTCGACTTCCCGGTACCCAGAGAACGAGATGCCTTTAAGATCTTGACCTGAAGGGCAGCGCTGGGGATGTGAGAAGTAGGTAGAACCTATTGTAGCCGCTTCACAATAGCACTGTAACTTTGCCCAAACTGGGTCAAGAAGTCATAAAAAGATCACATTTAATGCTTTTTGGTCAGCGTAACCCTTTTGTATCACGCCTTATTAAGTGCAAAGCTGTTTTTTTATAAAATGAAATATCCGTAAAACTTCTTGTTTTCAGGAAAGAAATAGACTAAGGGAGGCTAAAACCAGTGCTGAAACTCCCTGGAGGTGATGTCATCAAAAGCTGACCTCACTATGAGGTGTTGCGTGCGTGACAGAGTCAAAGGGGTCAAGGTAAACGCTCTTCCTTCAAATAATTTAAAAGAATTACGAAATAACATCATTGTGAACCTGTTGTTAAAATATTTCGGTTGCCCGCTATTAAGATAAAGTTTTAATATCACCAAAAATAACGATTACTATGTCTCGTCGTAGTCCATTGGAAATAAAAGAATATGCCTCGATTTTTTCAATAGCCCCGGTTTTCAAGAGAACATTCACTTAGACCGGACATCTAGTTGTGATAAATTTAAATTGTCCAAGTTGTAACGAATTTAACTTTAGAAAGTTTTAAAAATACTATCAACCTAAGGAATTATGATTTGATCGAGAAAAGTCAAATCTCTTTTTTACATCAATTTCTCTCGTTATAGTCCTTCCTGTAATTAAAGATGTATGAAGTTAGAGATTTGCTGTAGTAACGTAGAGGACCACAGATCACTTCAGAACTGGATGCTAGGTAAACAATATTACAATTATTTTGACTACTAACCGCTTCACTACCAACTCATTCCATGTTATGAGAAGGAAGCCGATGAAAAGTTGTTTGAAATAAATTCTAATGATTGAAAATCCTAAAATACTTTTGTAGCGCTCAATGGTCTCTTATTATAGCTACATGATAAGTAATTGTTGTACTATCACTGGCTATATGAACTTTAATGTACGGAGGCGATTTTGAGTGGTGTAATACCACATTATCATATCTTACATGGGTCAAAATATTATTCTGGGCAGTCTGATAATGTCCATATTCAACATGAAACTTCTGTTCTAGCTTATCTCGCACCATTTTATAGGGTAGTTCTGATGCTAAAATAATATGATGGAAGAAACAAAAAAGAGTTAGTTTGTGAAACAGGAAAAATATAAAACAGAATCAGAATGGAAATTACTAGCTGGTTAAGGGTAAGGAATCGAGAGTTTTAGGGGAATATAATGAGCAGTACAAATGATTTTTGATATCAAAGGTGCTAGGAAATTCAAAGATTACAAGAAAAAATCTTTAATGATTCTTATCCGGGACGCGGGGTAATTCTTTTGAAATAGTGAACTGAGCAGATCTAAAAGCAGCAATATAAAAGAGAACAATGATAATCAACTGACAAAAATTGTTTTTGAGTACATGGAGAAATACTTTTGAAAAATTAAATTTGGTAGTACGTAAATGGTAAGACTAAATAGAGTTGTCACCAACGATCATCAGCTTTGTACTATACTGAAAATTCAATCAGATGACATTTTGTTTAAACCAATAAAGAGTGACATTGGTTGATAAAATATTGAACTATAGAAATATATTTAAGTGCATTATGAAAGGAAATTATTATGAAATAAGGACAAGGAGAGAAGTATCAGATGCCTTAGTTTTTATTTATGAACGCTTTTAAGCGATAATAAATTGACGAACTTCGTTTTTACTTCCTAGTTTGGGTTCGGATAAATGATGACGGCAACGCTAGTAAAGTATACGTTGACACAAAAGTAAAGGGCTTAATCAGAAAATGATATAAAAGTGCTAATTTGCCTTCATAAGCAAAATCAAATAAGTCGTTCATCTGAGTTCTACTTTTAATGCCCACGGGAAAGCCCCGAGGGTGAGGTATCAGTGGAGTCCTTTCATCGTAATCTGGAATTCTGCAACAGAGAGAATTTAATACCCTCCATGTCATATTAAGCCCTTGAAGTTCCTCTAATGTGAAATGGTAACGAAGGAAACAGAAAAAAATTTTATTTCCTCAGCAAGTAAATAGCAAAAAAACCCCTAGCCTTCCCGAGAGATGAAGTTGATGTCGCTCAATGTCCACTACTTTCCTTTTTCCTCTCTAATGAATTGAGCCAACAGACTCATAGAGCAGTGAGCGAGAAGTAATCATTGTGTAAAATTGAGGAAGGAAATTGAAGTTTAACCTCGCTGAGATCGCTTCTTGAAACCAGAGAAATATTTTTCCCCACTGTATGATTTCCAGATTAGGCACCGTGTAACTTCCAGTAGGCTCACCTTAGCTTAAAGAAGCCTTCTATTGCTTACTTACTGTCTGAGTGGTGACACATTATCTTGTCCTTGCTACCAATCAAGCGATCTATTATAAAACCTTTTACCTGTGGTGATCTCTTGTCTAAACAGAAAAAAAGCAGCGCTGCGGTCGATTGCTTCTCACATGTCATAGACGTTAGTAAACATAATTGGTTCGTTATATTAAACGACGAATGACTTTTGTAAACTGTTGTTTTGAATTTTGGGGTGCTAGTTAGACACGAGGCAGGTGGAAATGGCTTCCACAGCCAGGATCCATCTCCTTGAAGGTGTGCTACCGTTTCATACGATTTCTATATCCACAATTTATATATCCCCGAAAAATTAATTGTTGCTCTATTCATATCTCAAACAATGTTATTCAGAAAACGGTGGGATTCCACGGGATATATTGCATATAGTTAATTCCTAAATATCGATTCAAAAGGAAATCAGACTGGGATCAAATAAAAACCAGAAATTAATCCTTTGAATAAATTGAAAATATGGAATTCGAATGTTCTTTCGCTCTTCGATAAGTTGGATTAAATGTATGGGATACAGTTAATAAAATTTCTCTTTCATGAATGATGCTTTGAAATTTGATGTCTGTTTGTAACATATGTTGATGCTCTACTTGAAAAAAATGTGCAAAATTCACCCCTTAAAGAAGAGAATTTGATTATTTTGCCAGTAGTTTCCCTTGTAATGTCTGTAAGGGAGTTATTCATATATTAAATACATTTCTGGTATTCATTGAAACGGTCAATTCCTCCAATTTATGATAAAGACATTATAAAAAAATTTTGTACTCGTTCGACCATCATTAAGGGAATACTGCTTCGAAAGAAATTAATTGCTTTCTTAGAACCAATTGCTTGTGATTTAAACTACCGGATCTTGTATTTTTTACGCATAAATATCATAAAGTAAAGACAAGTGATAGGAAAAGTGAAGAGTCAGGCGTGATATTGTGGAATCTGAAGATGATACAGTGTATCGAAACCATGGTCGGCAATAAAGTTTTAACTGTGGAAAATTGCAACGAAGCAAGTGATAGGTTTTTAGGAAGTGTTTGTACACGTGTAAATCACTTTTAATGCATTCATTGGCAACAATATTAATAATCTGGTATCAAGAATGCGGTTCTTAATTATTACGCATATCTTAAACTATGACGCAAATATGTTAATATTTCGCATACCTTAAAATATTACGATACCAAACCTAATGTTCATTTTTTGTGAAGTATTTTCTTGCGATTTAGAATTTTGCTCAAGAAATTGATGGGACTAAATTCCACTGATAAATGCAGTTTATATTCGAAATATGATATATTTTAATTGATACACTCCATGGGAATAATATTTTCTATGGTCTTTCCCTTACAAATTCTGAAAAAGCTGCAAAATGTCTGGCTATGAAGTAAATAAACTGCGGTATGAATGAGTAAAACCATTGGCGGAAAGTCAACCGAAGTATTTCATAAATAATAAGCTTGATTTCATGATATTTAAGTACATGCTGTCAATACACGATTTCTATACCAAAACGTAATTCAGAGCGAATTTAAATTTCTTTTATCTGCTGTCATTTTTATTGAATCCATTGATGGGAGAGAATAAGTATTCGTTGGGCCAGTTTCTATTTTCTGTTAATGGAGTTACTGCAGCTCATGGGCTTCTATGCTTTGAGGTCTACTTGTGGATTAATGAGATAATGTAGTAGTTTATCAAAACAGTGTCGGGTTATTCACTCCCTTATTTGATTATGATACATTGACGTTAGCGCTAGGCCAATTAACTAAAGTAATAAGGGTCTAAGTCATGGGGGAGATTAGATTAATTCTTTCTCAAAAGGTTGGTAATAGTTACTAAATCATTAGAAGATGACTGAATTGCCTGAAGAAGATGAATAACTTGAGTCCAGTATAATTCCATAATGTTTTAGGTGCATTCGCAGAATGCACACATGTCGTACCATTACCAAGTTATCGTTTTATTACATTTGATTTTTTTCAAGTCTTCATTTAAATATGTTTTAAAATTCATAGGGTTATATTGGTAGTTTCCCAATTTTTAAACCTAACCGCATATATCAATTCTTATGTGAAAAATATCATGAAACCATTCTTCATTTTCTCTCTGATTAGATGTAAATACCGGTTAGCTTGTATGTTGAGCTGATTTAATATTTTATAAGACTTAGGGTAAAGTTAAATCATTCATTGTTATGTTTTCAATAAGTTCAAAAATAAACGTTTAAAGCATTTTGATTATGAGCAGTATGGATACGCATACAGGGTCTGTAAAATAAGTATCGGGACTAGTTCCAAAAATCAAAATTTATTGCAGTTATCATTATAATTACTTAATAATCTTCAAAATACATTCCTCCTGCATCGACACCCTTAGTTCGGCGCGTCTGCCACTCGTCAAAAGCCCGCCGGAAGTCGGTCGCCAATTGATCCGCCTCGATGGAGTCGAACCGATATCCTTTGAGCTTCTTTTTTATTCGCGGAACCAAGAAAACGTCAGGTGGAGCCAGGTCAGGGCTCTAGGGGGGGGGGGGGTTGAGGCAACGTTGCCACGCCGAATTTCGTCAGCAGCCGCCGCACAACTTTCGCACCGTGTCACGGCGCGTTGTCATGGTGAAGTTTCCAATTCTTCGCAATTGCTGATCGCACGCGCGTCACGCGATTTCTCAGGCGTGTCAGTACTTACACGTAAAATGCAGCATTTACGGTCGTTCCACAACGTAAGCACAAACTCCTTGTGAACAATGCCCCGTTGGTTGAAAAAACAATCAGCATGATTTTGATTTTGAATTTTGACATATGACCTATTTTCAGATGCGGTTACCACTCTGTTTGCCATTCTGAACTTTGACGTTTGTTTCCGGGTCTACCTGGAACACCCACGTTTCATTTCCGGTATTAACGTTGTCCAGGAATTCTTCATCTTCCTGGACGCAGTCCAAAATTTCTTTGCGAAATTTCCACCCGCGACAGATTTTTTTCCTCGCTCAAGACTTATGGCACCAGCTTCGCGCACATTTTCCTCATCGCAAGATCCTCTGCTACAATGGTGTGGACGGTTCCGACTGAAAGGCCGGTCTACTCACTGATAAGGGCGATGATTAAACGCCTGTCAGAGTCCAAAACTTTTTTCATTTTGGCCACCTGAGCAACGATTCGAGCGGTCGTCTTGCGTCCGACGCGGTGCTCGTCTTCGTCGAGCTCCCGGCCTTCCTTAAACATTTTCTACCACTCCAAAACTCTTGTGCGGCTTAAGGCATCATCTCCATAAGCCTATTTAATGAGTCCAAGGTTCTCCGACAAGGATTTCCCGAGTTTAACGCAAAACCTCATAGCGTAGCGTTGCTCGACGGTACGCGCCGTGCTGGCGCAACGGCACGACAAAAAATGACACGTCACAAAAATCCACCGCCTGTCTCAACGCATGCCCGGAGGCGACTGAACTAAAGTGCGCCTGAGCGGTGGGGTACCTACCCATACCTCTACCAATCCGACCGGTTGGGCCACCATCCACCACTCAGTTAAGGCTACAGCGAACCAGTCGCGATACTTATTGTACGAACCCTGTACATGCATAGAAGAAATGTATGGTAAGCAACTAATACCAACAGGGTTTGACGTAGTAAAAGAATATAACGTAGATAAAAATACTTTAGGTCAAAACTTACTCGGCGATGCGAAAAAAAGGGTATTATGGGAAATAAAATCAAATAACGGATCAAAACGAGAAACAGTGCGCCATCTGACGACTAAAACGATAGATAATGCGTGTGTTTACATCGAGTCGCTACGCAGCTGCAGCGGTACGTCTAAACCTGTTAGTCTTAGCGTGCAATGGCAGCAATGAAGGAGCTAGAGGAACAGCGTGTGTGCGTGAAACTGTGTTTCAAACTGGGTGAAAGTGCTAGGGAGACATTTGGAATGATTCATAAAGCCTTTGTTAATGAAGTTTTGAGTTGAAGTCAGTTTTTTGAGAGGGGTAGTCGTTTAAAATCGGGCAGGACATCGGCAGATGAAGATACGCGAACGGGGCGTGCTTCCACTTTGACAGGCCCCAACCATGTCAAATTGGTGCGGGCAAATCGCCGTTTAACTGTTGGGGAGATAGCCGTGGACGTGAACATTAGTTTTGGATTCTGCCAGACAATTTTGAAGACATATTGGGTATAACGCGCGTCGCATCAAAATTCGTCCCGCGGGTACTGACTGATGGACAGAGACAAAAACGTTTGGAAATTCGCCAGGAACTCCTGTATCGAGCCAATGCCGACCCAGAGTTTCTTAACACCATCGTAACCGGTGACGAAACCTGGGTTTACAGTTACGATGTCGAGACAAAGCCCCAGGCCCAGTCTTCTCAGTGGAAAGATCCCCATTTTCCACGACCAAAGAAAGCTCGTATGTCCCGGTCAAAAGTGAAGGACATGCTGGTGTGTTTCTTCAATTGCCCAGGGCTGTATCATTTCGGATACGTCCCTCAAGGTCAAACCGTCAACAATGACTTCTACCTAAAGATTATGAAGAGGCTGACGGTCGCAGTAACCCGAAAGAGGCCAGGCATGTGGAGAAACAATGCATTGCGTTTGTACCACGATAAAGCGCCGGCTCACTCGGCGCTGATCGTGACAGAGTTTTTCGCCAGAACTTCTGGGATCCCGCAGTCACCCTACTCTCCAGATGTGGCTCCATCAGACTTTTTTTGTTTCCAAAGTTAAAGTCAACCTTGAAAGGGCACTAATTCGACTCTATTGCGGGCATCAAAACTAATTGTACGGTGGACCTGAAGAGGATCCCTAAGGCGGCTTACCAGGTAGGGTTTGAGTGCTGGCAGAAACGTTGGCAAAGGTGTGTCGTCAGCATGTACTTTGAGGGCAACAAGTTCAATTAAGCTGTATCCATCGAAATAAAAAAGTTATACAACCAGTCCTGTCTTTTTTATCACACCTTGCATACAGGAGTGTGGAGGAAAGAATTAAATAGGCATGGGAATAACTGGAGAGAGGAATGAAAAAAGCCGGGGAATTCGTAAAAACAGTTAGCTTTACCAAGCTTTAGTTTCTCTGTCAGCCAAGGGGTTGCAAGCGTTGCTGAGTGAAATGAAAAGGTGGTGCGATTGAGATGGGATAAGTATGAATTTAAATAAAACAAAGGTTTACGTTTACTAGAAAGAGAAAGGCAAGGTTGAAATTTAAAATAGAAGAGCATAAACTAGACCAAGTAGAACAGTTAAAATATCTTATTTTGGACCAAAATGGCCTAAGTAGGAGGGAAATAAGGAAAATAATGGTGATAGGCAAAACAGCTTTCACATAGAGGAGAGAATTGATGACTGGGACGTTGAGGAAGGATGTTCAGGAGAGGCTCGTTTAAATTGTGTTATAGAGCGAAGTTAAGTGTGGTGCGGAAACATGCATATTGCGTCAGGATGACAGGTATAGATTTGGAGGTTTTTAAATGTGAGTGTGGGGAAGGATGGAGAATTTGATGTGCGCAGAATGGAAAACAAATGAGGAGGTGCTAGGTTTACTCGAGGAGGAGAGGGAATTGCTGGGAAATAACATAATTAGACAGGAAAATGGATAAAAATGTGGGATATTGAAATCTGCAATACAGGGGAAAATTTAAGGCAAGCGAGGAAGGAGCAGAAATGGAATAAGAATGTTTGGCGGAATGAAGAGAGGAAGGAGGTATACGGAGATGAAGAGGGGCATATTGTAGAGTAGGATGTTTGGCTGTGTTTTCTTAGGAGAGGCAAGAGAACTACGTGGTAGTTATGGCCATCCACAAAACTACTTTAACCGCTAAGTCAGCCTTAATATTCGTTTTTGAATAAAAAATAATCCATCCTTACACTACAGCCAATTAGGGCCTTTACTCATTTCTTTGGTAGTTAATATTTTCTCCTTATGTAGTTAAGCATTATATATTCTATCCTTTGCTTTTTATAGCTTTTGCTCTCATTTCTTTCGGATTGCAGCTATTGCCATGGCTAAGGTGAATGATATTCACTTCGTAGTTACCCATTTATTATGTTGTTCTAAGTGTTTGCTGGTGGATACTATTAACCTAGTACAGCATGGTAAAACTGCAGTTAAAGGGATTTTTTAAAGGGATCAGTGAGTTATATTCTGCACTAGTCCTTGAAAAACCAAAAGAAAATATAAGTTAAGGTAAGAAAAGTTTCTCAAAATGTAAAGTATATTTTGAGAAAATTGCTAAACCAAAAATCTGTGAAGAGAGGAGTTTTGCATTGGCGTAGAATTTTGAAAAGCAATCATTTTCAGCCTTAAAATCTGATCTCATATAAAAAATTCGCTTATGCTTTTAATGCGCCTTAAAGTGAATTAATTGCTGATTGGTCGCAGTCGAGTGCAAAAGTGTATCTTGACATGAGTGTGGATATGCGTTTGGCATTCCTTCGAGTTGTTTCAACTTAAATTAGTTTTATTAACTCTGACAAGAGGCAATAATACTTTCTAATTTCGTCTGGTAATGATAATTTCAGTATGAATTTTCGTGTGATTCGATAATGTTACTGCTGTCCACTTGTCTGTTTTTGTCTGCCTTTTTATTTGTCTGCTTTTTATATTCTGCCTTTGTCTACTTTTTATATTTTATAAAAGTAAAAGGGTTCAAGAAAACCAAGAGGTATTACATGGCTTAGAAAATTTACTAGCTCAACAGAAAAAAACATTCGCTCAGTAATTTCCCTGGTTCATAAAACCTATGTTCAATTACGGGTAATCACTAAACTTTTCCCTTTTCTGGGGAAGCCATCTTAGTTACATGATTGTACTCATTTTCAATGCTAACGGATTATGTCGAATTCTTATTCGTTAGGTTTTCCGTCATACTTTTTGTAGCAGACTAACCCTTTGAGAATATGTGTAAAAAACCATTAAATTGAATCATTAATAAGCTGATATTTATTGTCACTTGTAAAATTTTCATTTTCAACATATGTATTTTACTACGTCGGTGCTTTTACCGTCAAAAATAAAGAACCACGAGCACGAACCTCGTGCTTTGAAATAAAATAATATACAATAAAATAATCACAATATTTAATCGCAAAAGAACTAATTAGTTTAAAACATAAAAACCATATTTACTGCAACTAAGAGTTTTATTTAAATACTAGCTTTTTGCTTTTTCTCTTTTATTACACGGTATTGTGTTACCTTTTTTAGACAGAGTCTAATTTTCTCATTTCCACTCCTGGTCATTTGAAACTGCAGCAAACATGATTACCGTGTACTTATTTGTGATTTACATTTGTATTTGAAAAAGTATAAATTAGTACACGGTTATCGTTATTGTTAAGCAACTTGAATGTGAGAAGTTAAAGTTTAAAATTAAAGATTTACCTAATTTGATCCGCACGGACGTATCATAGTGAAAACTGACAATAAATAAATATACTTAATGCGTCATACAAATATTAATGAATAATAACTATGTTTTTGAAGAGGATTAATTAAACACAAAAGATAAATATTATAAAATGTTCCCAACGTTGAAACTTAGGGGATGTTGAATATATTGTTGATGAAATTGCTCCACGGTTTAACTAAGTTACAGCTCTCATATCAAACCCAGGCTCTACAGTTTAGTTAGGAAGAGGCTCATTTTCATCCTCGCCGTAAATGATATTGAATTTACAAAATAAATTTTCCATAGATGTAACTATCTTTGTCTATTTATAGGTGTTGTTTACTAATTGATAATGGCTGCATGAATATTACTCTTCCTCTTTTTCCTCTTAAGTAGAATAATTTTAGCAAAAATATTTTGATTACTCATTTTGGTGTCATTTTAAAAGTCGACTACTGATTGTTCTTTAAAATAATAGATTTAGCTGTAGTTAAAAAATGTCAATCTAAGCTGTATTATCGGTCCTTTTTATCATTTTATGCAAGTAATAGATTTCTTTGCCATTAGCAATTATGGTTTTCAATAGGCTTTTTAAAAGTTTCCGAATGTCCCTTGATCATTTTCACCAGTCAATAAGTTAAATAAAAACATAGTATGCTACCACAGTTTTACGTACTTGTTCTATACCTCAATGGATATATCTGATGAAAATATTGATAAAATCGTGAAAAAATTATTATTTCCTAATTTTCCTTCAAATTGAAAAAAGAGTTTGACATTATTTATTCCAATTGTGTCGGTTTTCGTATATCAGTATAATTAGTAGCATTTATTTTATATTCAGTAAAATACTTGAATAATTTTTGCGTCTTATCATAAAAACTACTCTCTATCGCAATCATCTTGATTCGTTTCAATAGTATTAAGAAAAATATAAAACCGTCTGCTAATTAAATACGGATTCATTCACCGATCCCCCAAAATACCTATGAAATAGAGGAAATGAAATATTTTACAAGAAATGAATGGAAAAAAATTTTCATATTCCACCTACGTTTGAAACGTTAAAAACATGAATGTCATTCCAATTGTACGATATTTTATTCGTGCTGCCTCTGGAAATGGCTTACTTAAGGTATCACAAGTCAGTCGGTGGGAGCCATATTAATTTGCACTATTTTTTACGACATGGTTATTCTCTGATGGTCGAATGTCTAGTTAAGTATGCGTTTTACGTCCTATGACTATCAAACACAAAATGTATGACAAAGTGATGCTTGTACAAGGATTAGAAAATATTACTTGGGTAATATACGTTATTCTAAATACCGCTGTATTGTAGTAACGAGTTCTTTAGTGTTTATCTCTTCATATTACCATTGTAGTCGGTATTTGGTACAGGCACGATCCAAATTTATGGTGTTAGAAGTTTCTGCACATTTAGAACCATTTCTTGCTTTTTAAGAAACCGGCTACAAGTAAAGTCAACTTTTATTTAAAGCGATCAAATTTTGGAATGGAACAAACGAAGTTTTATTCGTTAAAGGGTGAATGACCATTCACAGCTAATCGATGGGAAAAAATATAATACACGGAAATTATAGAAAATTGAAAGCATATGGCAAATTATATGAAGGGTATGCGTATTTTCAAAAGTTATTTAGAGCAAGAAATTATTAGGAAATTTTAAGCAAAATGCGAGTAGATAGCGAGGAGTTACTACTATGGTATTGTGGGAAAGATATGATATTTTTCGAAACGTTATTCTACGAACGGTTTAACGTCGTCCATGAGTGTATGCGTTGCTGATATGACCTTTGCTTCGGATTCTATGGTATGCAATGAAAAGGTCAATCATTTTCGCTTTTTCATCTGTTCAACCGACGGACGTCCTGTAAATCCCCGAAACTTGTAGAGTGCGTCGGATAACATGATTATGGTGGGTTGAGAGTGCTAGAGAATTCTATATTAAAATATTCCTTGGAATTTTTACATCTTTGATTGTACTCTGACTTAAAGTGAAACAAGATAAGACAATGTTTTCAAGAAGATTTATATTTTGTACTTATCTTAAATTGACTCCTGCTATTGCAGACCTGAATTATTGGCCACTTCTAACCAGGGTCAGACCCCAGGGGAAAAGGGAGAGAAATAGTTTCATTAGAGGTCAGAGACTATTATTATGTGTCACTACTAAAACGTCTAGATGAATTCAGCCAAGTGCGCTAGCTTTACATCCTTTGAAAAGAACAGTTGTATATTTATTTAAAGAGAACATTTATTAACAAAACATTTATTCAAAATTTGTGCTTTCTCTACACTTGAAGTCAGGGATCTTGGTCATGCCATAGTGAGGGTTTTGGGTATGAGTTCATATGCGCATAAGCTCATATGAGTTTCCTTTAGACTTTGTTTGCAATCAGACACCCGCAATCATTCGCACACAACCAAACAGAAACGAGAACAAGAGTTTCATTATCCCCAGTTGGCAGATAAGTTTCGGCTACCAAGTAAAAATAATGGTTAAAGAGGGTATAAGACAATGTTAACTTGTTGATAAAAGTGCCCAAAATTAGTCTAATTTGGACTAAAATATCTTTAATTGACATGTACTAGAACTTTTCAGACAATGTGGAATGAGACCAGTATCCAATTCAATTTTGTTCTCCTTGACTCTCAGAACGATCTTAGCTTATGGATACGGTCAACGTCTACCACCTTCCCCACATACGTATATTTCTCTATATCATTTTACAATTACATTCGTATTTCATATTTCGACTTCAATCTCCTAATAAAAAATTGTGTATTAACTAAATGTTTGGCAATTAGTTATCTAAATACTAGTTCACGTTAACAGGTAATCATTAATCCCTTTCTTTTACCTGTTTGGTTGCCTGCTTGACATTGCACAAGTAAATGCATTTCTGTGCCCTTCACTGAAGTCCTCTCCCTCATGTGCTAGAGTTCACCGTAGTGTCAAAATGTTCCTTACGGTGAGACGGCAGTGTATTTGAATACGAAGTGCAAGATTTTTAATTATTGTCAGATTTGTTATCCACAGTAAAAAGTTAGCACTTTTTAGCTGAGTTTGATATTTTTTCACTCTTTTAATCCAAAAACCCCTCGTAAACTACTGGTATGAAAGCGTTAAGAAATTTCGATATCGTTTCCAATTGTAAGAGCTTTTTAATTTATTTCATAAATTTCTTTTTGGAATGACACCTAACACGCATATTTTTGCTTAATATATTTTCCACGAATTTCATGTATTTACCTACATCACTAATCCTATTGACGCAGGTTTAGAGTACCTGATATATATACTAATAGGGACTACCGGCAACCAGCGTTACAGAAGTCCTCGGTTACAATTGGCTTTGTTTTTTTTTCACCCGCTATAATTGCTATTTGTATTACGCTTGACTCCAATTCTCTGTTCTTTGATATAAATTTAATTGCTTTCATTTTCAATTAACCTCACTCATGTGTACATTTCCCTCATGGAAATTGTTCCTCCATTTTATTTCATTTCAGATCTCTTTTAGTTTTCAACGAGGTTTCCGTTTTTCATTTATTTGAGAATAATCATAAATTATATATTTTATCTTATTACTGCTGGGAAAACTTTACATGAAACTATTGGCCGTTATACTAGGGTAGGCTGAAGAGTAATGCACACCTGCTTGGAGAGCGCAAACAAAACCAAATAGCAAGATAGTACATGAAATTACAATTCTTGAACTACACTTTCATTCTTTCAATTCTTAAACTACAAGTTTCAAACTCATATTTATTTTTTAAAATAGTTTCCGATGAGGCTAACAATTCTCCCAACGTGTAACAATTGTTTTCATTCCGTTACTCAACTCTCCCGACTTGAGAGCTGCCTTCACCTCATCGTCGGAACAAGAAGGGTGTGGAATCGGTTCAAATTTCAGGTTTTACAAGGCCTCTCCAGTTGCACGCCAGTTGTGTGGATGAGCGTTGTCATGCTGCAAGATTATTGGCGCCAGGCTCCCTTAAATATGGCAAACTCTTAGTCTGTATACTATATACTGTCTTAGTGTCTTAGTCTGTATATACTGAGAAGAATTTACCGTTGCCCCTCGTTCCAGAAAATCGGCCACATAAACTCGGTGAGCATACCAAAATACATTCAATACGTGTTGCATCAACAATTATGGCTTTTCCTGGCTTTTAACCACGAAATTTTACTACCCATCGATTTAAAGTTGACCGATCCATTTAAAGTTTACCCATCGATTTAAAGTTATCAACAGTATCGTCCCCATAAACATCCTTTAAACGACGATGAATCTCAGTAGAAGTCACGTTTTCAGCTGTTAAATATTCGATAACAACACGCTGTTTAACTCGTCATACCAGTGGACGCCTCCATAATTCCGCTTCTCGAAATACATTGGATGAACGCAACGACCTCAAACGTGCGCATGTGCATTGAGAAGGGATTTTACTTCCACGTGCCACGTTGCGCGCTTCAGAAGGTCATGTTGTTGGTGGTCTGCAATCATGTGTGAATAAGTTTTCAGCCTACCTCGTATGTCACATCACATGTCGTATCACACGTCAAGTTGTTTCAGCTTTGTCGTCTTAAAATACTATATTTAAGACAATTTGCTTAAATACATGAATAACCCATCACCTGGGAGCTTCAAGGAGCAATACTTTTGCGAGTTGAAAACACTTTAAATTATAAAATCATCATATTTTAAGTCTTTCGGTAATTCAGGAAGGCATATTATTACGGAACTACACACACTTTTGAATGGTTAAACTGATGAATAACTCCTTTGAACAAATTATTCTGTTTGCATAAACTTATTAATATGAAAAACAATAAGCAATCCAAGAATTAAAAAAAACCACATTAATGCCAATACTTCGTTCAAAGTGAAAAAAATTATAACAGCTTTGAATGAATTTGGACATAAAGTAAAAGTTCGTATATGTGTAATTCTGATTTATTGCGGTTACTTCAAGCTAGAGGTTAAGAAGGTTTCCTCCTGAAGTGAAGCAAATTATTTTTTAATTAATTAATTAATTATTGACGCTCTACATCAAGATTCTAATAGGCATATTGTAACCTAGTCTTCTTCTATTCAAACTACCAATGCTTCTAAGTTATATTCTGTAAGCCACGGTAAGGGTTTCTTGGAGGGGGTATCACGATACCTGCCTTTAAATAGGTAGCGGGTATACCTCGCCGTTTGTCTCTTATTTCCACCAAATATTAAATGGTATTTCCGACTGCGGTGTGCATTAATTCGGCATACTTGACTTCTAGGTAATGAAAGATCTGGTGCTTTCCCGACGTATTAGTTGGGTGAATTCTTCTCGGGTCTTCCACCGGGTCAATGGCTCCATAGCTGCCTATGGAGCCATTGACCCGGTGGAAGACCCGAGAAGAATTCACCCTTGACTTCTAGGTGTTTTACTATGCGATAGCGCTACTACATTTCCATCGCTTCACATAGCCAGGCGACTTTCCACCTAAGTCATACAACCATCCTTTAAACACTGAATTTAATTAACGTATCTAATAGCTCAACTTTAGAAATTTGGTTGATCCCAGAGGTACCCTTCGCAAATAAGCTGCCATCGCTTATCTCCCTCAATTACTTGACATACAAAAACCAAGCTGGGCTACCATACGCTGATTCAGATCCTCGGCACCCAGTCGTAAGCAAATATAGGCTATTCTTAGGAAAATAATTTACCGGAAAAAAAACAATGGCTACGTTACTGTCCACTAAAAAGTAAAAACATCCGCGTAGAAAGGTAGGAGTTTGTTTTATACTGAACTTAGGGCTCGGAGATAGATCACCTTATAGATCAGTTTAGTCCCAGATTAAAACCCGAAAATCAGCGACTCCAGGTGGATCTTGATGCACAAAACTAACTGCACCCGGAAAGGAGGACTATTTTTGAAGAGCATACAATCGCGTTTTGTTATTCCGGCCAGGATAACGTTTCAAATGCCCACATTGAGCATTTTGGTCGTTAGTGTGAGAGAGCCAGGTTCGTCAATCTTGAAAACAACCTTTGCTTTGAAAGCTTATAATTTAGTGACATTATTCAGATTTTAATAATAATTTTTATTAATGGAGAAAATATTAGTGGCAGTCTTTGGTGAGAAATAGCAAATGAGTATATTTTGGGCCTTGGTCCGCGTGATGCGCCCTGATCGAAACTTATCATCGCTCCCGCTGACGAAATAGCGCTGACCAACTTGCGGCTTAGTGGCGAGGAAATGAGGATACCCATTAATGAGAGAAGAGGATTTGATTCGGCGGATATGACGGATTTTTAACACCCTTCAGAAGCGTTTTCTCATTAGTCGGCCCAGGCGGCCGTTCGTGAGGAAACACCTCATTTTTTCTCGCAACCCTTGTTTAACCTGATATCCTTGCTTGCTCCATCGTTGCATTATGCTTTCATGGAGCGTTTCTTAATACTCAGTCTAAAATTTATTTCCTTATTTTCTTGATAAAGATGCAGGAATTGCAAAATTATAAGCATGAATATTTTTATTTACTTATGACCAGGTAATGGTTGATAAAGTTTCCATGCCAGAATGGGGTGCAGGAATATTGAATTGCATGTTTAATTAGAGCAGTGACACATGTCTTAACAGTTACACCAAATATTTTCGATGTAAAACTTTAAGATTTAAAAAATACTTAATCATGTTTTTACCTCAGTCGTAATTAAATATTCTGTTAGTTGTACAGTTTGACATTCTTTAATTAGTAGAATTTGGAAATTAACTCAAAATTGCAAAATTATAACGTTTGAATGAATGTTTACCTATCAATACGTATCAGTATGCACGAGGGTTGCTTATTTATATTTTCAGCCTGATAATGAAAAGACAGTAATTTATTGCTGAAAATGGCTTCATTGTTTTTCAAAGTATTCTCCATGATAATCATTACCTTTTTAAATTCGCTAGAACCAATTTTCGTAACAATTTTTAACTGAGATTGAGGTACCTCCAAAATATGGTTTTTAAATGCATCAAAAGCTTCTTCAGGCGCCAAAAAACGTTGGCCACGAATTTTTTCCTGGTTAAACGGGAATAAAAAAATTAATTTGTTTCGAAATCAGGACTGCACGGAGAATGACCTATCAATTCGACGTTTTGGCCATTCAAATACCTGTAGGTAGTTTTTTCAGCCGAACTGTGAGAGCTTGCATTTGTCTTGATGAAGGATGATCCTTCGTTACCGCTTATTTTTCCGTATTTCATCAAGCACTTTTGGCAAAGTCATTATTGTGTAACATTCAAACTTCACGGTTACACGTCGCTCTAACGGTCTGGTTGCCACATGTCCAGTTATTTTGAAAAAACAGGCGATCATTTGCTTCGATGTGCTTCGTGCACGAATCACTTTTGTCGGATTTAGCTCGTCTTGGAAGACCCATTCAGTAGTTTTCTGTTTTGTTTCGGGCTCATAAGCATATATCCAATATTCGTCACCTGTGTAGATGTTATACGTACACAGCTTTTGATGCACCGCGATTGTATTTGTTGAGCATTTCTTTGCAACAATTGACACGAGCAACTTTTTGAGCTTTTGTCAAATTATGCGGGATCCAACGCGAACAAATTTTTTTCAGAGCTATATGTCCATGCAATATCTTATCGATGCTCGTCATACTAATCCCCAAAGATGCCTCAATCTCACGATAAGTCACATGAAGATCTTCCTTTACTAGTTCTTACACAGCATCAATTTTTGCTTGATTAACGGATTTTGGATGACCGTCATGACTTTCGTCGCTGAGCGAACGGCGGCCATGATGGAATACGTAGCTTACGCGCCAGAAGTGGAAGAAAGTTGATCAATGCACTCCTGTCTTGATAATCGAAAGTCATAAAAAATCATACCACGAAAGTGTTCTCGAGTTAACTCAATTTTTTCTCTGAGACAAAATTTTCGAGTCACTGCAAACAACACATGTAATGATTAAACGACAAAACTTTCTGAAGACGGTTTGGGTCAAAATTTCAGATGGAAAGGTCAGATGGTGCCTAAACACTTAGTGTTGTAAAGGTTCAAAATATAAATAGCAATACTCGTATAAGCTTGCATTGAATACCTTTCATGAGAACCGCTGATTTAACTAGAATTTTTTCTTTTCAAGGGAAAGAATACTGGTCAATCACTCCAAGTGAAATATTTTGAAACATGAAATATTCACGGGAATTGTAATATGGTGGTATGATCTGAATAAAATTCATTTTTTTAACATAAGTTGTAATTGCACATAGCTATTATCTATTGCTCAATAGTGTTTGGATTTTAATAATAGTGAGGTTTTGATCTTCTAGTCTTTCAAACTAATGTTATCACATATTGAGTAATGGAAATATGGTCTCATTGTTGCTCATAGTTGATAAACAAAGACTACACAATAGGTGAATAAATTCAGCAGACCCAGGTCCACATCTTCAAAAAGAAAGACGAAATTTTGTAGCGAAATATTCGTTGTCATGGGAACCAAATCAATTACTTAACTTAGCATCTTCGTGATACCCGAACTTCATAGTGCATATTTAGTGAATGCTAAAGGGCATAATCCAAGAATAATATCAGTTACTTTTAACCCTTATTTCTCATTAAACCACTGCTACGTACATGCATACTTGAAGCCCAATTCCATTTATTAATCCATTGTGAAGATTCATGCATTCGTTGTATATGGCTACGCATCTTATGTTATCTGTAAGCTCGTTTATAAGGTGGATGATAAGTAAAGGTGGGGGTTGAAGGTGAGGGCTACGAAAGAGCAGCACCTAAATAGTGTTTTCCTTTCTGCGAAGAGATATAGGTGGGGGAGAACTGGTGATGAGAGAGGCGTGGAAGAGGACTTTCGGGGCTAAGCCGTGGAACTGAGCAAGTGAGGGAATGCGCATGTGAAACGCGCTCTCTTACACTTGAGTCCACAAAACTTTGCGTTAATCGCCTCGGGAGTAACATGTATAATGCATGAGCAACGATGGAGGAGTTGTAACTTTATGAATGACGAAAGCAGGCAAATGCCCATAAGGGTGTTTGCTATAGCAACGGGGTATATGAGAGTATACGGGGCCGTATATGAACCCTCTGATACGTTTTTCTTTGTACTGGAAATAGTTATGAGTTACTCTTGATTCCCTCGTCGTTTATATACATATTTCGAATCCTATTTTGATTTTTTCCTTAACTATAGTTTTACACCTACCGTGATCCCTTACCACAAGAGCCAATTCTGTCATATTTGAATCAAGTTATCTACTTTTCTTAAAAAATGCTACCATAATTAATCTTCCGTAGAATAAATCTA
This sequence comes from Hetaerina americana, assembly GCF_022747635.1. Taxonomy (NCBI): domain Eukaryota; kingdom Metazoa; phylum Arthropoda; class Insecta; order Odonata; family Calopterygidae; genus Hetaerina; species Hetaerina americana. Next base: position 65,515,397 of record NW_027286069.1, read on the forward strand.
TGGATTACTTTATAGATGCATTTGCATATTCTTGATTATTCTGTTGCTGACATGGTACTTTCTGTATTCTTTTTAACCAAAATCATGCTATAGATATCGTCATAATGTATCGGATTCTCTATGTAAGACTAAGCTAAATGTGTGCTCCTCGGGACTTGAGAAATTTCAAAGATATTGGGTGACTTAACTGGCATTGCTTCCTCAGGATATAAAAAGTAAGTCGACGTTCCTTTTCCTTAAGTACTCGACATAAAGGTTACGATTCAGCTCTATAATTATTCATCTTAAATTTCTTTTAATGGTACATTCGCTGCATACGAAATTTAGATTTCCATATGAAAAGCATGTAAATAAAATATAATTTAGTTGAAGTAAATCAGAGCTACATACTGTTAGGTAATGAAGTGAAAATGACAGTTTTGACTCTCCGGCATTGGACGTACGTGAAATTTTTTATTTTCAAATTGCGTCCATTTATGAAATCATGGTTTTTTACGCAATGGAAATGAACCAGGGAGCTTCTCCGAATGTTCCAAACTACAGATATTAGGGGGTCAGAAGGGAGAGAAGGGTTGGACTGACACTAGCTAGTTGTGGGCGGGCATAGGGAGGGTGGGGACGGGAGGGCACTCAGTTGCGGCTGAGAAATCGGAAATGAGGCTATCCCTTGAAGACGTTTACCCACACCTCTTCCAACCCTCAAGAGAAAAGAGCCTCACCCCACCCAATCTTCTTTCGCCAATCAACTCCTCCCTCTCTAAGCGGGATTCCCGTCCCTCTCAGACGGATTCCATCTCTCTTATTCCCCATCCCCAAGCCCTTTCTTTCATTTCCGCAACGGCGAGTAATGGTCCAGACTTTACTTTAACTGCTCCCACGCATTAGATCGACAACGGCGTTCCACCCTTGGATCCTTCCAAGTCGAGGTCTACCCTGCAACACCCACAGGCTAAATATAAAAGCGCACGGGTGAGGACAGGCCCCCGGGATTTCGGCGGCGAGTTTGCGGCGCGAAAGGGCAAGAAGGTGAGAGAACCTGCTAAGTTTGATGATGATGGCCGAAAGAAGATAGGACGTGTACGAGTGAATTTTTGAGCAAGAAAACCAAGGAGAAAGTGGGGGATAAAGAGAGAAGGAAAGGCTGTGTTTGACGAGCAGCGGAGGCAATATGAGTTGGGAAAATTCAAATGATGAGTAAGGAAAAATAAGTTTACGGAGAGGGCAGAGACTAGTAAATAGGGTGCTGTAAGTGGATCAGAATCTGGTTAAAAAGGGGAAAATGGTATGAAGGAATGCGGCGAGAAAAGCCAAGCAGACAGTGATGGCTCTGATTATATCTGGAAACCTGAAAAGCGGGAGGATCGAGGAAATGTGAAATGTGAGAAGACTCGAAATTGCTATTGAGCTCCCATGGCGTCTTTGTGCTAAAAATATATGTTTCTGAATTTCTCATTTTAATGATTCCTAGAAACAAATATTTAGTCAGCATTAAAAAAATCATGTACCATATAAAAATCTGGGGATTTGATGATGCAAAGTATCATTTAAAATTTATCCTATCGGCGGATACCAGAACTTCTTTTTATGTGCAACATAACTATATGCTCGAAAGAATTCAATGTAATGGCTGGAGTAGAACAAAATTAATGTTATAGAAGTCCATAATATAATTAGAAATAAATTTTCAAAGAAAGGGCGTGGGTAATTGTATTCATTTAGAGAGAGATGTTAAATATATGAGATTAAGTACTGGACATATAAAATTTTAGCGGTGAACTTCAGACGACTCAAAAGAAATTCCTCTGCCAGTTGTATGAGAATAAATTTTACTGTATAAAATTTATACTATTGTGCAATTTCTGGAGAAAAATATGTATGAATCGAAATAAATCGATGTACGAATGCTTTAATGTCTTCAAAATACTATCCCCCTGCATCAATGTACATGCGGAGACGTATCTGGCACGCCTCGAAGGGACCCTGAAACTCCTCGTCGGGTGTGTCTCTCAGGAACGTTGTAACATGCATTGGGATGTTTTCCATGGTCTCCAAATGCTTTCCTTCACAAAAGTTCATTGACTGCCCAAGCGGGCAAGTATAAACCGTCCCGGTGAGTGAAGTCCTTTACCGGTCACCTTTACCGGTCATTGTACATAAGAAACGCATGGCATTGAAGAAAGAAATATGGCTGAGGTGGAAGTGCGGTTTGCGAGAAAGTGAAACTTAAAACTAGGAATAAAATATGAATTCTTAATCTAACAAGAAAGGAAAGCCGACAGGGAACGGCTTTTTACAAAAAAGAAAAAAAAAAGTACGTCACTAACAGCACTAACTGCCCACCGGCGCACTCTGAGCATAGAGCGGTACAAAATGGAAGCGGAGGCGAGGGTCGCCCATTTCCCACAGCGGGAAATTACACTTGGGCTTGAGGAAGCGGGTGACAGCAAGATCGTGAAGCGGATAAAATAATACTAAAATAACTTGGAGGACGGAGGAAGAGATCCGTCCGGCCGTGAAGCGGCTTAATACTACGAAGAAAATTTAAAATTAAAAGACATAGTAAAGACTCATAGGCGAGTAATATCTTTAGGCAGTGTATAAGTGTGTTTCTCTCCGGGATCATAGTCCCAGATGGTTTGTAGCAGCGGATTTCCAGACGGTGCGAGGCGGGATTTGAAAGACGCGACTTGCGAGCGAATAAATTCCGCGACGGATGGGAGTTTATGCGCCGCTCGCACGTCGGCCATCCTAGTGAAGCGACTCACTTGGAGTAACGACCGAACAGCCTTGTTTTGGATGGTTTCAAGGTGACGCCAGAGCATTTTCCGGATGGCAAACACGGGGCAAGCGTACAGAAACTGCGGGCGAATGATTGACCTGTAAAGTCGCATCCTGTCGGCGTGATTCAGGGGAGAAATCACGGAGGAAAGGCAGCCGAGACGGCTCCTTGCAACCATTGCCTTCTGACGGCAAAAGTCGAGGTGCGGCTGAAAAGTGAGCTGGTTGTCTAGAATGACACCAAGAAATCGGTGCGAAGAAGCCCTCGGTATAATGTGTTGGTGGAAGAAAAGAGGAATGTGGGGTGTGCGTTTTCGTCTGCGGGAAAGGTGAATATGTGTGCTTTTGTCAGGATTGATTCGTATTTTCCAAGTCCGTGTCCACCGGTGCAGTTTGTCAGGGTGTGCTGTAAGTCGTCTGATGTTCGCGGAGCGTGTTCGAGATGTGGTGGCGATAGCAGTGTCATCGGCGTACATGTAAAGGGAAGTGTGAGGTGTAGAAGGCAGATCGTTGACGTACAAGTTGAATAACAGAGGGCTGATAAGAGAGCCCTGCGGCGCGCCCGCCTCGGCTCTCTTTACAGAAGAGAGGGAATCACCCAACGACACGCGGAACGTACGATCGGAGAGGTAATTTCGGACGAGGAGGAGAAGGGGAGGGGGAAAGTCGAGGGTATGCATTTTGTAAATGAGTCCCTTGTGCCAAACGCGGTCGAAAGCACGGGCGACGTCCAGGAAGACGGCGTCCGTCGTACGGCGAAGATTGAAGCCGTGCGAAATTTGTTCACTGAGGCGAAGGATCTGATGAAACGCGGACACACGCGAACGAAAGCCAAGCTGCTCAGGGCGGAGAATACCGCGGTCGCGGACGTGGGTCTCTAGGAGGGTCAGAAGGACCCTCTCGAAAATTTTCGAGACGTTTGAAAGAAGGGTAATCGGACGACTATTTCCCGGGGTGGTGGCATCTTTCCCTGGTTTCGGGAGGAAAATAACTTTCCCTGACTTCCAGGGGGAGGAAAATGGGAGGAGAGGTAGCAGTGATTAATTAAATCTGAAAGGATGAGAGGAAAAGCGGGGACAGAGGCGGCGAGCTTGAGCTCGCGATTTGAAACATTATCTAATCCTGGCGCCTTATGGTTTGGGAGTGAGGTGAGGATAACCTTAATTTCGGCCGCAGACGTAATCAAGGGGAGGAAAGGAGGATTCGGGGGAATGTTGGAAAGGAATTTACGAATTTTTCGGTCAGCAGGAGAGGGAGCGGGATCGGCGGCCATGATTGACTCCAGGTGGGTTGCTTGTATCTCCGCTTTGCGGCTAGGATCGAAGATTAGGGCATCATTAAATTGGAGTGGGGGTTGGTACGCTTGGGATAGAGGCGAAGGGATTTTGAAGTACGCCAGAGAGAGTTATCCTCGAACGACAGGGAAGCAACGTGGCGCATCCATTCCTGCGATGAATAAACCGCAATAGATTTCTTAACTTCGGCCGCCAGGCGGTTGTATCTGGACTTGTCCCACGGCAGACGGTCTCTTTGCCAAGTCCGCCGGGCGGTATTGCGCGCTTTAATCATGGCAACAATGTGAGGACGGAGGGGGCGTCTCCTTACCCTCTTCTTGGGAGGGATTAGCGAAGTAACCAGGCGCCTCGCCTCAGTAAAAGCCTCTGAAATAACCCCGGCACGGCGGTCTAAGTCCTCGGGAGAGGGGGAAATGAGAGGAGCGATTGGCGCCAGGACGGCGGAGAGAGAGTCGGGAAAGCGGTGCCAGTCAAAGGACTGAATAGGAGGGGGAAGGAGCCGTGGAGAGGAGAGGGGGAGGTGAAAAAGAATTGGATAGTGATCTGAGAAAAAATCACGTACGACTGAAGGCGGCCTGTCGAAAGGAAGGTTTACCGATAGACCGAAGTCTATTATTGACACGGAGGAAGGACATCTTGTGACGTGCGTCGGCTCCAAAGGGGCAAGGATGCACGCAGACTTGTGCGAAAGGAAGGAATGCAGGGTCCGACCGTTCGTATTTGTTCTTGAACAGTTCCACAGCGTGTGGTGCGAATTCCAATCTCCTATGTACAAACCGTTCTTTCGCGGTGAAACCAGCCGCGAAAGATCACTGTTTTTCAAAGAATACGCCTTGCCTATGCGTTGGTAGATGGAGTATATGTTAAGGTCACCCTGTGTAGTGTGGACTGTAATACCGAGAGCTTCGATACAAGAGAGAATGGGAACATCAAGAAGAAAGTGCGGAAGATCGCGGCGAACTAGAACAGCAACCCCTCCGCCATGTGAGTTACGATCGAGTCTGTGTGTAAAGTAATGCGGTGAATAGAATGAGAGGTGGGGTTTGAGCAATGTTTCCTGTAGAAGTATGACGTCAATATGGTGCTGGGCGGCGTAGTGAAAAAGTTCATGTTTTTTGTTCGCAATGCCATGGCAGTTCCATGCAAGGACTTTAAGAGTGTCAGGTGTGTTAGTATGTGCTGTGTTAGACATAAATGCGAAGGAGCTGCTCAAGGATAAAAACTTTTTTGTTTTCAATGGTAGGAGCCTTCTGTATCTCCACCATTATGCTACGAAACCATTGCAAAAGTTCCGGGGCGTCCGCAGGAGAAGGTTGGAGTGGAGGGGGCGGAGGGCGAGTAGGGAACGGCTGGGTAGCTTGCGGCTGGGAAGAGGGTGTCTGTGGGAGGGGAGGAAACTCAGCAGATTGGTTTGCCACCGCGGCAAAGGGACGGGAGAGGGGGGGAGGGTTTGGGTTTGCCGCCGGAGAAGGGCGAGATGTCACGCCCTTTTTTCTGTCAAACTGCAGTCTCTTTGCCTCCTTGTGGACTTCGCAGCCCCTATAATTCGCCGGATGCACGTCACCACATAGAAAGCATTTTGCGCGCTCGGTCGGGGATTTGGTGCATGCGCTGCTTAGGTGGTCACCACCGCAGCGGACGCAATTTTGGTTGAGAAAACAGTGGTTCTTGGTGTGGCCGATACGTTGGCATCGGTGGCATTGCACCGGCTGATTTGGTTTTTTAAAAATAGTTGCGGAGACACGGAGACCCGCGAGAGAAGAGATCGCGAGGAAAGCCTCGCAGTCAATAGTGCTCTCCGCCATGATGTGGCTCGTGCGGGTCGGATATCGGGGAACTTCGCGAGTGCCGTCGGCACGCTCAATGTCGGAGGGACGAGTGGAAGTGATACGGCGAACCGATATCACTGGAAAGCCAAGAGACTGGAGGTCGGACAGGATCTCCGATTCAGGGATGGAAGGAAGGACGCCTCGGAGGGCGAATTCGCGTCGCCGACTTTCTGGGAGTTGGTATGTCACGAAGGGTACCTCCAATTCGCGTAAAATAGAGCAGACTGCCCGGTAATCCTCCGGATTACTGCACCGAATCACCGCAGTATGGGCGCCCGTGGAATGCGCAATCGGAGGAGTGTTACAGGCCCGGGTCATCCGCGCGTGAATCTCCGACCACTTGGACGTGTCTGCCAAGCGGAAAGGCGGTATTCGGCCTTTTCTATTACCCGGAGAAGTAGCCGGGGCCGAAGAAGAAGGGCGCGGAGGATGCACAGACGGAATCTGAGAACTCGCCACAGTGGGAGGCGGCGCAGCTGCATCGGATAGCAACGTGTACCGATTGTGAATGCTCACTAAGGGGGCAGGTATCGCCGAGAGAGCGCCAGACACCATGTGACGGCGACGTTTCCCCGTCACCAACTGGAAATCATCGGAGTCTAAACCAGCGGAGCCATGCGTAACGGGGCGTTCATCGCCCGTACAATTTATTTCTGCGGCGGAAAACTGACCGGCAGGGTGAGACACACTCACCGGAGGTGGCACAGATGCAGCAGCGGCCGGGGTGCTGATGTCCATCGGCTCCGGGCGGGAAGGAGGAAAGCAGGTCGGACCGGATGCTGAGGAGGCGGCTGTGTCCGGCGTAGGCGTCGCAGTGGAAGTAGAGGAGTTCCGATGGGAGGCAAGGGTACCAGACGTTGAAGCACGAGGCGTCGACGCACGAGAGGGAGGCTTAGCCATCACGGACGTGGTGGCATCGGATCCGCGAAAATCCGCGAGAAGGGCATCGCGTTCACTCACCGATAGCGCGGCAAGTGCCGCTCTCGCCGCTGCCAGCGAAGAATCCACGGCATTCGCCATGCTAGTGACGGAAGGTTCGCAACGAGGAAGCACTGGCGGTGGCTGGGGAGGTTTAGTGGGTGGAGAACGGGACGAGACTGCACGTTTCACGACTGCAGGGTCAGAAGCGCTGCACCGTGGAATCACATGTGGATGCTGGGAAGATGTCGGGAGTCCAGAACTGGAGCGGCGTATAGTGCTGCGACGCAGTTTAGAAGCACCATGGTCCAATACCGAGTCGCGCGAGCTCCGAGTATGTAGGTAAGGACCGGCGACAGGATGCCCTCGAATAGGCAGTCTATAGCGCATCGCCTATTGGTAATACTTCCATGGAGGAATCACGGCTTGGACGAAACGGGGAAACAAGGGAAGGGGGAAGGGACGCCCGGGCGGGCGGCCTGGGAGCACAGCCGGGCAGGCGACGCGCTGGTCGGGCCCAGGGAAGGGAGAGTGGTTTCACGCGAACGGCCCAACTGGGTAGTCCGTCGGACGGAGGCGGCGACCGCCGGGGTAAAAGTCCCGACCGGAGGCACAAAGAAGAGCACAAAGGCGGCTCGGGAGCCCCGTAAAACCGAAGGGCACGTCAGAGAGCAGGGCAAAAGACAACCTTCTCGGTCGACGGCTGAACGAAGTCTCCATGCTTTCCTTTAAGCACTCTCTTCAGTCGGGGAAACGAAACAAAAGTCGCACGGAACCAAGTTCGGACTGTAAGGGGACTGGGGGACCAGCCTAGGGTGTTTCCCCGGGCCAGGAAGTTGGTAACGTTTGGTAAGAAAGTCATTTATTCAACAGGATTGCACATACAATCGAAATGCTTCAAAGTATTGTCTTTGGACCCCTTCACTTTTTTCCGGCGACTATAAAATGACCGGCACGCGCCCTGGAAGACGTAGTCGGGAACCTCTGGCAAGGTCTTCTTCACGGCTGATTGGATCTCTTCTATGGAGGAAAAACGGATTTCTTTCAGGGCTGCCTTAATCCGAGGGAACCAAAGGAAATCTGCTGGGTGACGTCAGGAATAAAATGGGGTGGGGCAATGTTGCTACCTGGTGTTTGACCAGAAACTCTTAGCGCGTTGTGGTAAGGCACGTTGTCGTGATGGAGTTACCAGGTAGTGGAGATGTCTTTTCTCGTCATGCTGACTCTTTTAAAAGTCTTTCCAGCACATGCACTTAGGTGTCTGTCCTAGAGAAACAAACTCCTAATTGATCACTCATTTACTATTGAAAAAGACAATGAGCATTGCTTTCACTTTTGATTTGCTCATTCTTGCCTTTTTGGGCCTGGACTGGTCGGTGTGCCACTCAAAGCTTTGGCTTTTTGTTAATGGGTCGTATTAAAAAACCCAGGATTCCCAATGACGACGTTCAAATAATAAGGTTCAGTTTCAATACGTTGCAAAAGTTTATTTGAAATTTCCGCTCGGTTGGTCTCCTTGTCCTCTGACAACATCTTGATACGAGCTTGATGCATACCTTCCTCATCGCTGAATCTTTAGTAACACAACGGTAGACGAAAAGTTGAGTTCATTGGCAACCATTTTAATACTCAATCGATGGTTAGAGCTCAACAACTGTTGAACGCGAGCCACATTGTTGTCGGTTTTGCTGGTTGACGGCTGCCAAGAGTGTTGTTCGTCTTGAACTTTGTCCCGGCCCTCCTTAAAGGCCTTCAACCGCCTCACAACTTGTGAGTTGGACAGTTCAGAGTCCCAGTAAGCCTCACGATTAATTTTGTTAGTCTTCTCGAGAGATTTTTGCAGGTTAGCACAAAACTTAGTAATCGCATTACGTTGCTCGATCGTCGAATCCATTTTTTTCGTGACGCGGTCGGCGCACAGAGGTTTACAATAATTGGCGTTCTGCTACTTTCACACCTTGCACAGCACTGAGATTAGTTTCTTGGCAAAGCTTAGCATCCTCCCCCCCTACTCCAAGTAATTTGATTCCACTCCAACCAATAGGAGCGGCGCGGGAAATTTAATTGCATTACTTTCGGAACTTACTCTGTATATACTCCTTGACTTGGATATTTTAATAGGCATCTAGGGCTCGATTGGCTCTACTAATTGCTTACAAGGTATGGATGGGCGTGTCGTTTGAGATGGTAAGCCGTATCCAATGTAGGGGAAGGAAATAGAGGAAGAGAAGTTTGCGAGAATGAAAATCGGCAGTGCTGTGAGTAAGATACATGAAAGTTATCTTTGAAATTTTTTTAATCCATATGTGGCTTATCTTTAAGCTATGATGAGCCATGTCTTAGATATTTGTATTATTCTTTGTATGATATTTCTCTGTAATCATTGTCCGAACAATTTTTTCTTTTCCTTAAAGCCTGTTTAACCGGAACTAACATCGTATTGATAAACTCACCATGGAATCTAAATCTGTCATTGGTACATGTTTCATCCTGATGACAGAAAATTCATTTGAGGTCCAACCGCAGGAGACGATGGCTCGACGTGCTTATTAACCATCAAGAAGTGTATTACGAAAATAATCTTCGTTTTAGTCGTAAATTAATTCTTTATTGAACTTCATATTAATGGTTTCTAATCAAACCTACAGTACGGTACTTTCATTCATTTTGGATAGATACTTCTCAAAAGTTTTGTTTTTTCACTACTGTTATGTGGCCGTTAAGAATGATATTTTGAAATTCGTTACTTGTTTTCGGTTGGATTATTTGTTTGGTCTTTGGTGATTGTTACTCTTAGAGAAATAGTAAATAATGTAATTTGGAGTCCCCTTGTTGCCTGTGACATTTTTTGTAATACTATCACTGAGCCTAGGCAGGCCAAATTATTTCATAAATATATGAAAACGTTATTTATTTCTTGTTTTCGGCGGTAGATGTGTTAGCTACTCCGATGCGCTATGATGCATAGGTAGCTTCATTATTCTAGGTAGAATTTTAGCGACTGTAAATAACCTATATTGGAGAATTTTTAAGTTTTTAAACTATAAATATCAACAAATGAAACTAGAGAAATCAGCAATTTAGTGCAGTTAGCTTTACCTTACAAGAATAACTTATTTATTTTATTTGGCTATTTACTAATTAAATATGTGTTGTATGGACAAGGAAATATTATTCTGCATCTTTTAGTATGAATGATTACTTTGGCGCTGTTGATAAAATTACCGTCGTAGCAATGATTTATGCTTATTATATGTGTGCCTGCCGTTAATAACTCACTCTCTTGACCTTACTTCCACATGTATAGTTAGGAGAGGTAATTTGTAAAATGAGTACGAAAACTCTTTTGTGGATATCGTTGATTTTCCCTAAAGTTGTACGTTATAACAACTGCGTCTTGTCTGCTCCGTTTAAAGACTTCCATTTATTAACTTGTTTGTTTTCTAGTTAATTAGTCATAAGTTGATCACTTAGTAATGCTCATTATAGTTTAGGAAAAAATTATACTTTACAGGGAGAAAATTGAAGGTATTATTTACCTCTGTACAATACTATTGATTCTATTAGAATATCTATAAATTGGGATTAGAAAAGTAATCAAATGATTTTGACTTGAAAAATTTGAACTTGAGTAAGGCATTCAAGCAAAAGTTTCATGAAAATTTTAGCCTCCTCCATTTAGAGCTAGAAGGGTTGCCATTTTGTAGGATTAAAGCGCATGTGCATCAGTTGGTGCGCCAGATCCTGACGTCAGATTGCTCTCTTTAATGTGGTGGGTCATCGGCCCATCGTCCTTTCCAGTAAATCCACTCGACCACTCGAATGGGGTTATGGAATGTTCTTAGCAGAAAAATTTTCTCGGTTGGGATTTAAGCAATCCTCGCTCGAATAAGGGCTATAACTCCACCATTTTACCAGCCGATCTCTATCTGGAAGCAATGAAGAACTTTCCATTGGATGCGCGTAATTCACTCTTGCTTTATTCATTGCCTTTCATTGCTTTTTGCTTCCTTTAGATTCTCGTGATTCTCCCATAGTGTCATTATTCACCTCTTCAGTTTTTCTTCACATAATTCTCCAGAAAGAATGAAATTAGGTTAAATTTAGCATTTTATAAAATTTCATATTTTGAATTTGGAAAAAAGCAGCTTTTCTGAGTAAAAGAACATGTTGAAGTAGTCTATTTTGATGCGATACAGATTAATAAAATTTTATAATAAGGTTTAATTACTGCAAGAATTTCCTTACTTCAAAGTAGCTATCCAAAATATTTACACAGCCTTTACACATACTTACTCAATTAACTTCTTCTTGAGTAATCAGTAGTAGCAAGTAAAAATCTTGAGCAATGTTGAACGAGTCCATCACTTATGAAACATGAGATTTCAGTGCATAAATAATGGTTCCAAAAGATACAGGTTAATTCTCTTGGTTAAGGGAAAATTTGGATGTAAATAAAACCAGAAAACCTTAGAGACGTATTGAATTCATACGTAGAAATTAGTTGTTACTTAATTCGCACTGAGGAGACCACGCGCAATGGAGCGGAAAACACCAAGAAAAAATTTAATATAAAAATACTAACTCTACGGGTTAAATTGGTAACAAATCAAGATTTTTAAGTACCTGGTGCATAAAAATGGCAGTCATGAGGAGATTTAAATTCAGAATGGTTCCATCGATTAAAACAATGTAAGTTAGTTTTTAAAGCTTGGTAACTGCAATTTTACTGAAGAGATAGTAATTAAAACATGCCTACTTCAGCTTTACTATGGGACCTTATCAGATACTTGGTTATTAGAATTAATTCACTTGGAGTACCGTGACTTTAATTATAAATAATGGCATAACAGAGGATCCTGTAGTCAATATTTTTATATATGATGCTAAGCGTGATTAATAGGGCAAGAACATTTTCAAATAAAACAATATGCATTAAATATTATTCCTAGCAGTGCCACACTTATGCCACTTAACATTCTTCTAAATGCTGTCTAAATACGGTTACATCGTATGCTAAACGTATAAAGAGGTAATTACTTGGTCTTAACAGTAATATTTTATTATTTTTACTACAAAATTAATATTAGTATTATCAAGGGTTGGGAATATAAGTTGTCAAACCACATCTTCATCAGATGAAAATGGCACTGATGAGGTCATTTCTTAGTCTTCCTTTTATGTACAACATTCATCAATTATAGTCTTTCAGTCTATCCATGTTGAGGAACGACCTACTTCTAGGCATAATCCAAAATTTCATCCCATCAATGATGTTTCCTCACTTCCTAAATGCCCATCGCGCTATAACTTACCGTCAAACCTTCGGCCATTAAGCCTCCGACCCTTTCTCTTCCACGCACACCTCGCCACGGCTTTTAAACGTCTTCCTCTCATAACACCCCTGCTCCTCATTCCCTCCCCAAACTTCATCATGTGTACTGCAACAGATTCTATCGAAACCGCTATTTCACGACACCTCCTTAGGGAGCCATTACCCGAGTCCTGACCGCAAGCCCATACAAACTCATTCCTTGTAACCTCCTCTCTCCATTACCCTCCTTTTCCTAGTTGCCTATCCTAGTATGTGCCTGGCCCTTCAACCTCCCTCTCGTCTTTTATTATAACCTCCGTCTCTCGCTATCTCTCTCTCTCTCTTCTGCTCTCATGCATTCTCCCCGCGCCACCAGCCATTTGCACGAGGCCACACGAGGACCCGTTAAGCCGCACTCATTCGCAGCTCCTCTCTCAATTTCTACGTGGACGGAAACGGGAGAGCATTTGTATATACCAATGCATGCATCCCCTTGTTTGCATTCCCTAATTGACTCTGCTCTTGAGAGTTGTTTGTCCATGGGCGGATTCCGTTATTCTAGTCGCACCGTTGTTATTCTAATTCAACTTGTTTGAGAAGAAAGAAAAACATGGGTCTTATGAGACCTTTATTAGGTCTTCATGTGCAAAAGCCTGATCGAAGCAACCAGTTGTGAGATTGAATCTGTAATCTTTGACTGATGAGGTAGACGAATAGCTATTTGGAATACATTTAGAAAAACATTCAATAAAAATTAAATCAAGTTAGCATCGAAAAAAATGTGAAAGGGTGAGTTCACGAAATGTTTTTCGTGGATCTATATTCTGCAGTGGAGATTCCAGGAACAAGAAAATCTCCCATCGTTAATGAAATACAATGCAGACTTTGGCAAAATAGAGAAATCAAGCTCCCGTGATACCTGTGGAAACTTTGGCGTGATTACTTCTGTATACCTAAATGGGAAAATACGGTGGACTTCCTGAGGAAAACCAATTAAGTTAATAAAGTTTAAGAAGTGTTCTACAAGGATGTGTACTTTTCCATATGTATTTTTACAATTCTCAATGTAAATATTGAAAAATATGAAAATTTATATGCATATATAAATTTATATATATATATATATATATATATATAAATAAATAAATAAATAAATAAATAAATAAATAAATAAATAAATAAATATATATATATATATATATATATATATATATATACAACACTTTTTGAAAGTCTCACGGACGTGAATAATAATGTATAACACTTAGCACTAAGGGACACAGACAAAAACACAGAAACACACAAAAAGAGACTCACTATTTTTCGAATTTTCGGTGGTCGTTGCCACCTTTATCAAGGAAGAGAGGGACAGAACTGACAGTTCTGTCCCTCTCTTCCTTGATAAAGGTGGCAACGACCACCGAAAATTCGAAAAATAGTGAGTCTCTTTTTGTGTGTTTCTGTGTTTTTGTCTGTGTCCACTAGTGCTAAGTGTTATACATTATATATATATATATATATATATATATATATATATATATATATATATATATATATATATAAATCAGAAATTTGAAAAAACTATGATTCGGGAGCTGGGGTACCAGCTATGAAATAACGAAAAGGCAAAGAAAACTTAGGGAAATACGTGTCTTTAGGTGATCAAATATCTTCTAACAAAATTGAGTTAAACTCTTGACATTTAAATTAAATTACGCAAAAAGGCAAACGAACGGGAATAATTTGAATTTAAAGTGCTGTGCGAAATGGTGGTTATCATTGATGAGGGATGGGAGATGGAAAAATGGTAACAGTGGAAAGGTATTTGCCGGCAGCAACAGTGGCAGGCAATGTGAATACATTGACATGCATAAGGGCCTAAAGTTGCCTTAATTGAAATAAGCAATGTTAAAGATTCCTCAGGAAGTAAAATTTAAATATTAATTCAAAGGATAAATTTAGAAAACTAACTGAAGTAAAAACTAATCTTAGACTCGTGACCTGATATTCATAAACGATTGATTTGTTATGTTGAGGTGAATAATTAAAGACGTTCAATATATTTAATTTATTGTAAACATTCAACTTAATTAAAACGGTTTACAATTTATGGAGCATTATCTTCCTCAAACGATGGTTTTTATTGGATAAATAAAATTAGAAAATCACTATATAATGTAATAATTACAGGTTAGATAAATTACAGTATCAATTCAAGTCTTAACAAAACTCTTCGATTATTTATAAAATGTCTTTATTTTAATTTAAAAATATCGACTAATTTGGTTGGAAATGAATAAAATTTTTAAAACGAATCAACTATGGTGTTTATCAGTGACAAATATTACGTCTTCGAATCTCAAGGGCATCTTTCTAAAAATAGTAGTTGAGATGTTTGTAAACAATGCTCGAGGAAAAAATTAAACTATTTATTTATTTAGTCACATTAGTCTTTGAGGACACCAACCTCTGCGCCATCACGCTAAGCGTGAGACCATCATGCCCAAGGACATCCATCATGACTATCAAATTCACCAGCAAGAAAACTTTTATTGTGACATGCTTTGTTTATGTTCTTAATTTTGCCAAATGTCCATATAATTACTATCAAATCTTTATAGAAATCTAGCAGTTAACCGTCTTAGATATTGACCAGAAAATTGCTCCAATAAACGTTTTGATAATTTCACATATTTTTCCCTGCTTATAATTTTCATTACACGTGTTACAATATCTCATCATTTTCTTGCTTAACTTCCGCTTCGAAACTCCAAACTCCATCAGAGTAGCAAATTTTTCCCCAATAGGCCATCGATTTCTGCTAAATAATGTCATTACATGTGCAAGAATGGCATTTGGGATAGTCCTCCGTATAAAATCGGTTAAAAGATCTAACCAACCGTCCCTGTTTAGTTCATTGCATCTTCTAGGTAAAGTTTTAGGTACTAAAGTAAGTCAAATAAAGGTATTACCATCTAGAAATTAATGAGTCGCCCTGTTCAATCGATTTTAAAGCTTAATAGACACCAATCAGTAAGATTTTTTTCCTGAAAAAATACTACTACAAAAAGTCAGCTCTTCTCAAGATTTTGCCTTACTTCTATTTTTTCTTGATCAGGTTTTCGAGTTACCCCGAGGTTGATTTCCTAGTTGCCGACAACGTTTTAACTGGATGAGTTGGAATCGTTTCCCGTCGGTCGTGATACAATGAGCGGCGCCCCATCTAAGAGAACTGCCGTGAGGAGTAGATGGGCCGTGACCAAGGTGTCGGCGTGGGGCGACCCGAGTCACGAAAACGGCTGGCAGGAGGGCGGGTAGGGACGGGAAGGGAAGAGACGTCGGGAGGAATTTGCGCGGTCGAAGTAGCGTGTAACTCGACCCGCTTAAAATGGTTTAGGCGGGAGATGGAGCCAATATCCGAAAGAGGATTTGAGGCGAAAAATGAGGAGGGTGAGGGCAGCTGGGAGGCTAGAGATTCCGGACCGAGGTGGTGGATAGGCGGGGGAGAGAAGGGTTGAGAGGGGGGGGAGGAGTCAACCTCGAAAATGGGGAGGATGGTGGGAGGCGTGGGAGTGAGAGGAGTGTCGTTGTCGCAGGAGGCAAGGGCGACGTAAGACAGTTGTAACGGATTCTGGCGGAGTAGTGAGAAGGCCTTGAGACGTCCGAAGGCGGCGGCGGTCAACCCAATCTGGGAGCGCGGTCGAAAGCAATTGAGGGGAGTGCTCCGTAATAATCACGCCAGGCGGGATTTCAGGGGAGAAACAAGGGACAGAATGGGTGTGTGGGAGAGGGGGCTGGCAAGGGAGAGGAGACGGTCGGGCGAGAGTGGAGGGGGCGATCGGAGTTGAAGAGGGATTGTGACCGGGTGAATTGGGGTCCTGGAGATGGGAGTGGATTCGGAGGGGGGGGGATGCAAACGGGCTGTGAAGTAGTGGATTAAAAAAGAAGGTGACTGGCAGTTGGTCGAGTGCGGACAAAATCGAGAATATTTTTCTCACCCTTTTTTTTTAGGTGAGCGGTGGCCTTACTGTAAAAGGGTGGGAATCGCTTTCGGAGACTGCGGCGTGACTGCCATTGGGCGGGGAACCAATCGATCGCCGACAATGCTGGATCAATTACTTTGACTGCGACCGCGTCCTTGTAGCAGTCGCGAGGTGCAATTAATCACCACCATGGTAATGAGTCAAAGGAATAGTTGGTCAAAACTTGCAGTAACGTCACCATCTCATAATTAAGTCTAACTCGAATCTATATGCACAACAAATTTTAAAAAGATATCTTTTAATTCACGCACAATGCAGTTTTATATCTTACTCTTTTGTTCAAGTGTGCCATCGTTTCATTTCGGTATGCTTTGCCTTAGCTTATTTTTAGAAAACGAGCTGTTAAGACTTCTAAGAGTTAAAGAAAATTATAAGGATGTGTGAAACATGACTATTTCTGCCAAGGTGTTTGATTTTTTATACTTTGAACTTGTTACATTGCAATGCGAATTAGGGGATGAACTTGATAAAACTTAATGTCGCGGCATTACACGCAGTTTTTTAAAAATGTCTTTTTAAATTTATGATATAACTTTTGGTCTTCCCAATTTGGTGAAATACTATAATCCAGTTGTCAAGTAAATCGAAGTTGTAGACCATTATTGGAATTTCACCGGCAGATCGGCGGTTCTAGTGGTTATAAATCATAATTACGTGCGTTACTTGGTAATAATAGGAGGAAAGTTCTCTTTTATAAGTTATTACACACTTTTCTACCAAAGGCAATCAAATGAAAACGAAGCACCCGCCATAAAACACAGTCCGCGCGAAAGGTGGCAACACTGTTGTTATGTATCGTTACAGTCATCGTGCTGGTAGGAGATCTGCACTATACAGCTCAACGCCATTTTTGGGTGATGCCCTTGTTGCTGCGCGGACTGGTTGTTGTGGTGTGTGTTAAGTTTGAGTTTGCCTGCACTCATTTATAATCCTCTTTTTGAGAGCAATATCAGTTACCAAACATACATCTCCTTGTTAGCCTATGCCAAATTTTTGCATGGTATTCTTCATTATAGAAAATCGTTCATCTCATTGGCAAAATGGTACTTCTATTAACAGTCTGAAATTTTGCTTTTGTTTTTTGTCTCATTCTTTATTATATTAATTCAATGAGAAAGATTTCCGGCACTGTTATAAAACTGTTTCGTTTGAGAAAACGAACAATTCACGGCTTGAAGTGTTTATTCATGGACAGTCCTCAAGTTTTCACTTTAACTGTTTTATACCCATAAAGACAAGAAGCCTTTGATCCCCTGTTTCGAAGAAAATGTAACTGCTTGTTTGTGTTCCTTTAAATTTCATTTGTTCAGAATTCGAGCGTAAAAGATTAATCGATTCCGAGCGGATGTGTTCAAGGGAGGAGGATTAACATATCTACCCTTGAAGCGGCAACTTTATCCGAAGAAGCTTTCCCATTTGAATTGAATCATGGCATTTTATTAAATTGGCTGCATACCGCCTTGCGTAAATTTTGAAGAGAAAATTTCGACTCAGCTTATCAAGTATTCGGTGAAACATAAACCCGTTCTTCAATCCATTTTAAAGCTTTCTCCCCTTTGGGCCTTTTATCGGTCTAGCCACTTGGCAGTTTCTTGATGAGTTATGGAGCAGACTGATTAGTGTATCTTTGCTCCATCCAAAGGGGGCTTCGGCTCATCATACCCCCTCTCCCGCACCCTCTTCGTCGTTCTCCGTTTTCTCTCAGCCTATTTCTCGGCGCCTCTCGCGAGTTCCGTCCCTAGCAGCATTTGAACTTCGCCGTCGTTGATCCCTTCCGTCTCCAGCATGTCTCCCAAACCCACGCCGTGACCCGCATTATCTCCTTTCTAAGGTTTCACCACCCCTACAATCTCCCCCTCTCTGAGTCCTCTGTCCTCCCTACCTCCTCCGCACAAACCTTTTAGCCGCCCATCACTCTCCCTCTTTCCTCCTCCTTAGCCGAAATCCGTCCTCTCCTCGCTTCTCCGTCATCTTATTTTCACCGCCCCTCCGCGAGGATTTCATTAATGGGTGCCGCTACCCACGTTCTTCCTTTCCTCCCGTAGATTTATACAGAAGCGCTGGGTTCGCGTCACTACTTTTCCTAGTCTCTATATGTCTCGAAGTGTCTTCGTAATATATTTAAATGATTTTGAAATAAAAAAATAATCCGATGTTAGTCGCTACGGACGGGAATGTATTGCAAATGTGGTGAGTGAGTTCTAGTTTAGACAAACGGCAATTTGACCGTGAAGGGTCACGATATTGATTGATATTGGATTTTGATTATTTTGGGTAGAAACCGTGTGTCAGTAACTGATAGACTATCTTTACATTATTAGAGTGACATATCCTGGATGGCTTACGATGCTTATGATGGTGAACGAGGAATTTTAAAGAAATCGTATAGATTCCTTCCTGTTATTCCATGATCATTTTAAAAATAATCAGATTATAGGTATATCCTTTTTGGAATGAGCGGCGTTCACATTTACATAAAAGTTTCATTAATTTTCGTATATTATCGAAAGAGTATAAGTGCTTAATATTTTGCTTGGAATTGAAAGTGTACATAATATGTATATATATATGTATATTATATATATATATGTATATAATATATATATATATATGTATTATATATATGTATTATATATATACATATATATATACATATATATACATATATATATATATATATATATATATATATATATATATATATATATATATATATATGGACGGCACAATAGAACACAAATAAAATAGTAACACTAAAAAGGACACACATTGTAAATTGTTTAAGCTTTCGGCCCACTTCAAGTAAGACTATATATCTATTATTTTTACCAAGAACAACAATGTTAAAACTATCAATTGATGTGTATGGAAGTCTTTACAACGGTTGGAGCTGGAGGGAATGTTGTCTACGTGCCAGCGGATACGTAGAGTTAGACATATTAATATCCTGGGGTTACTCGGAAAGGGGGTGAAAAGGGTTTATTTTTTACAGCAGCGTGACAATTTAGCTCAATAAGATATCCATAAAAATCCTCTAATACCTAATTTAATTGTTTATGAAAATATTTGGGTGCAAATTGCCAATTGAAACCAACACTTAGTAATTTCTTTGGGCATGGAGGCAATAGCCTTTTTGCTGATTATTATTTGAATCGGAAAACGAACGGATTCATCTTTGTTTTCATTAACGTAAATTGAAATCTAGACCATTTTAAATGCTTTAAGAATAAAGAAAATGAAATAGTATCGGCTGCTATAGGCAGTGGTCGTAACAAACGCACGCTTATAAAACTAATAGTGTTTTTTTGTGGAAATACTTTACGGGCAGTAACAGTAAGGATTTGAAATTAAGGTATTTGCAATCATTTACAATGAGGTATTATTTGAAATGAGTAATTTTTAATACCAGGGTCAATTCAGCGTTTTTTTCATCTAAAATGCCTTCTCTATTGCTTAATGATATCCGGGAAAGCTGTTGGTACTGTGAACCACCATTCTGGTCGGTTATTATCTGGTCCTCAGGATAAATATTTTGTGAGCCGCCCAATACCAGATCGTTTAATCCAAGAGCTATCAATGCCTTATCTCTTGGGTATAAAATTAGATTTTGACGGAATGCGTGAGGGAATGTAATGTTCACAACTCCTATGACCCTCTTATTGCTTCTCATATTCTGCTGAGCTCGTTTGAGTGCCTCGAGTTCTTAATAGTTGCCCATTAATCACTCATCTCTTAAGCCTTTATTTTAAAACATTTGTTTCTATGCTTCAAAGAGCTTCATATTATTATTTAGACACTGTAATTATCCAAAGTAGGCTTTAGCATAGCGTTTGCGAGTTTTTTTCCTAGAAAATGAATGTAAACTTTATTTCGTGGTATCAGAGTTTAATCATTCTAGCCCCCTTAATCCTTATTTCTGCGGTATTGAACTGAATTAAATTTAAAAAATATTATATTAGTTATTTAATATTTTATTTTTATCAGAAGGGTTGGGTGGTGGGGTGGGCGTTTATATCGGTGGCATCTCTTCCATAATTGAACCAACTTAAGCTGCCTAGAATTCTTTTATTTATATTTACCGCATACTAGTTTACCTTATGCTAAGGAATCTATTGCCTACAGCCAGTAATGGAAGTAATATTTTGGGCAAATAGTTTTACAGGCTATGTGGGTTTAGAATAAGAAGCATATGCAAGTTTGTAGCGATAAGAAAATTAATGCAATAGCCGGGATGTCTCTTCTTGCATACAGGGTTTAAAAAAAAGTGTTTTGCTGAGTTCGGTGGAAAAAAGCAATTTAAATATTGCAGAATGTATGAGTTGACTGTAGGGATAAAAGGCTAATCCGGAACCCCTTCACGAATCAGACAGTGCAGTTGTGGGTAGCAGAGCAAGTATCCGTGGGGGGAACAAAATATTTTAGCTGTACATTATTATCACATTACTGTCTTACTTGCTTTAACGCTGTATTGTTTATCTCAGTATCTTTTATGGTTAACATTTTAAACTAAAAATAAATAATTTTTTTGCTTGAGATAAAAATGAAACTGTAGTGAAAATTGACGTGGATTGAGATACTTGAAAGGTTACTCAACCAAACTAAGGATTTAAATCATTGTTGAGAGCTTTGCAGGATCAATACGTAAACTATAAAATGAAAATTAATCTTTTGGAAATGAAATTTATATGGTTCTTACAAACTAGGAATGCTAGCTATTATTACATGTTTTCATTTTGACCAAATTATATCACATTGACTGTTGATGACGATAAATATCTGCAAAATAAATCTTTACTGGCGTATTTTTTCATTTCTTTGTAATTGATATATTTTCACAAGTTAATTGTGGTGTTCATACCGTTTCCAGTTAAACCTACCATTTCAAATGTTGTTTCCATGGCAAGGGTAAGGGAAGCTACTTCTACAAAGGATCTTCTGTTTGTTTATTGTGACAAAAACAATAAGAAAGTATAAAAGGACTGTAATAAATTTAAGAATTGCCCTTTTGGTCACCTATCCATGAAATAAGGATAGGTTTTTTCGTAAGAATAATGTATGAGGGCTCACATCAAAAGGTGCAGTTTATTTGAAGGGAGTTGATATTTTCAGTAATATTTTAATTCAATAATATTTCAATATAATAAATATGATAATGACAAACTTCTTGTTGCAATTTGAGGAAATTCATTCTGATGTAGTCGAAAACCATTATTCTGCAACCATAGTAGATAACAATATTTTACAGTCTTAGTATTCTGATCTCTTACCAGCCTCATTGAAATGAAAAATTCTTGTTCATTGAATAAAGCTCCATGTTGTAAGCTTTGTCTTATTTCCAGTTCAAAGTAAACATATATCTGAAGGGAACAGCTAGAATACTGACGAAACACTATTTAAACCAACAAAAGCACTGAAAATTGATATATATTCATTGCAATTAATGTGAGTATTACACATAAATATTTGATCGCAGGTTTAAGAGTAATGGTTTATTACTCTGTGGTTTTGTGGACAGTTATAGTTTTAAACCCCGATCACTTTTACTTAAAACCGATGTCCATGAAAACATGAGTATATCCCCTTTATGCAACGAATATTTCATCCGAGGCTGTTTTATGCCGCAATACCCCTTCTCTATATTCCCTTCCCTTCACTGGGCCGAAAAGAAAAATTGACACAATTTGCCACTCATACATCTGAAGCCGGTAATGAAATTCAATGTCTCTCGTGGCGTCTGCGTGACGAGGACCCCAAGCATAACAGTCACCATCATGCGTAGTGGTTTGAAAAAGAAAATTCAAAACGGAATTAATATACGACAGCGTCCTCTTTCGCATTGCAATGCCAAATTATGGTTTAAGTGATGTACTATCGAAGAGGAATGCTTTCCCTGCGAAAATTTCTCATCTGCATGACCATATTTAGGGCAAAGCGTTTAATCATAATTTTGAAATTTGTTTTTGTATTTTTACTGATTAACATTCCTTCAGAAATATCGATACAGAACTTAAATAATAAAATAACACTTGAGAATATGCTTCCTTCATTACTTCTCCCAGGAAAACATTTGAATTAATTGAATGCATAATTAAATACGTGTAACATTTTATTAATAGAAATGAGCTCTAACGTCTAGTAATATTGAATGCATGTAAAACATTGAATGTATGTTTACGGCTATTGGAGTTTTACATTCATTCAATAAAACGTGTAACATTATTTCTATTTTAATCATTCATTATTCATGAATTTAAAGGCTGGATTTGTAAATATGAAACTTATGTACTAGTGCTTAGTTTATCCTCATATGTTCAGTATATACTTAGGTTTGTGAAAATCATAACGTTTAAAACAACGAATAAGTTCAAAGTAGGTAATGGGTTTTTAATAGTTGATGACTTTACAGATTTTTCTTAATTAGAAATACCTATTTAGCTTTAAAACTTTGTCAATAAGTGAAAATGTTTGGCGAGAGTATATAGAAAATATATTTGCGTAGTTTTAGGAATAATCATTCGTTCATTCAGTTAAATATTTAATAAGGAACGAAGGTCCTTAATCACCCTGAAATGTGATTCAATATGTCAAGTCAGAGTTAACATTGTGTTAAACGCTTGTAATTACGTAACGCGAAATGTACACTTAAAAATGATCCGATTTTGTCCCTTTCTGGCCAGTGGCTTATGACAAAGTTTTAGTATCTATACCTTGCATTTTCCGAACAAATAACTCGAGTACATGACCTCTTACAGGAGGAAATTAGTTCATTGGAAGGACTTAACTAAATTCTTTCACAGCGCAATCGCACGGAGAAGGTACAGAAAGCAACGGGGGGAGGAAGAAAGCAATGTGGCACATTTTAGAGGAACTTAAATTTGCGGAACAAATTACTGTCATGCAACGTACTCACACGCAAAAACTTTCATAATTTGAAAACTATATATTTTTACTTCATTCTTGTGAAGTCAACTATTTTTGTGTTATACTTTGATGAAGTTTAAAATTGTTTGTCGAGACTCAATGTGAGAGAGCTCGACTGTAAATCGTTCACTATTTTGTGCTGTTATTTCGAATTGTACGTAAGTATACATGGATCCTTGTCACCGGCTCATATCTAATCCGGAACTTAGCCCACTAGAGGGCGCGTTCTTCTCCATCCCGTTGACTCCCGACCCTCCCAATCACCCACAAACACTTCCCTTTCGATTACACCTTCCCTTTATCCATCCTGTCCATCACCCGCATCCTCAATTTTCTTTCTTCCGTTGAAAAAGGTGCTCGGGCTACCGAAATATTAAAAACCGGATAGTGTGAGTGTTTCTTAGTTTTATGTGTGTGTATATATATATATATATATATATATATATATATATAAACATCAATATACACACATATATACATGTATGTATATGTACAAATATGTGTGAGTGTACCTATTTATAAACATATATATGTATCTATATATTTTTTGTGAAATATTAATTTTTATACATGAATTTTTTTTCAATATTACATAAATATTATTTATATATTGTATAAACATTGCCAAAGACACTGAACTCTAATAAAATCTGCTTACATTATTCTTTCAAAGGGTATCACGCGAAATTATCCCTTTGGTAACTTTGATTCTGGCAAGATACTTATTTCCCTAGACGCAATGCATTATAATCGATAAAGCACCTTTTTCCTCTCTTTCTACTTGAATGTGGATGGCCTCCACGGGAAATTCGAGACTCCGGCATTCATTTTCTTCAAACGAGATCGTCGAGCCCGCTGTATCTCATTTCAATCGAAGGTCTTATTCCTCTCCGGACAAAACCTATGAATGTTCTTTATTTCCTTCTCTTTATTTCCGCCAATAATATCGTATTTCCATCGCATTTAGTTTAAATATGCCGTTTTTCCTCTTCATGGGGTTTCCCATTTGACAACATAACCATTAAAACAACCCATTGACCTTTATGCAAGACTATATTTTCCCCAGAAGACAGAAAGTGCGGGAAAAAGGAAACGGAAAGTAATAGGGGAGTTGAAAAATGAACGAAGATACGAAAAGAGAGCGAAGGAAGAATCTTCAGGAGAATAATGGTCTCGAAGCTAGGAACGAAAATTCTCAAAATACCAATGACGAGGAACACCAGATAAAGAATTGCATTATACGCGCACTACTTTGAGTCAATGTGCTCCGTAGTAAATACTCCTATTTATTGGTATCTCTTTTGGCATTTTACGGTTGGCTATCCTTTTTAGAGTAGCTGCTCAAAATAATATTCAGTGATATTACTTCGTAGTATTTTCAAAAGCATTCATATTGAAGATATTGGATGTATTAAATTGAACTACTTAAAAGGTCATATTTATTAAAAGGTTGTTGGGCCCGAAATATTCAGAAATTTTACTTTATTTTTATAGAGTTTTTTGTTTGAACATACCCTGAGCCATGGCTAAAATTCTCTAGTTATTTTTGAATTTATTACATTTAACAGTTCAAATGTGAATAAGCAAGATACACAGTGATCATGTCCAACGTGTAGCATTTAGGAAAATAGTAACATTTTCTAAATGCAAAATATAACAAAATAAGAGCTAGTTCCTAAAAATAAATTAAAAGGAAAAATACAAAATCATATGAAAAAGGGGCTCAACGTCTAGTGCTCTGTTAGTAGAAATTAACTGATGACTTCTCTTTATTGATTCATTCCTCTATGTTGAATTCAATTATTGCGCAGTAAAATCATTCCATAGTTATAAAATAATTCTTATTTTTTGTTGAAGGTTTTTGCCATTGTGTATTGCAATATTTTAGGAAGAATACTATTTGTGTAAGCTTTTATTTCATGAAACTTAAATTTTTCATTTGATAAAACTAATAATATGATTATGATTTATATTTTTTATAATTATTACGAGATGCTTTTTCATTCAAAAGATATTAATTGAAACGGAAATAATATACTGATTCCAAACTGCATGTGCTTCAAATTACCTCCATCGTTTTATTCAAATTAATGAGCTACTTTCCTTTGGTAATATTTTACATGAGTATTCCTTTCCTTTTTTGGAAGCACCGCCTGCATCACAACATGGTGATAGTATGCGCAGTACCATGTAGGTAAACTCTCGTATAAATTCGTGAACTTTTCGTTTGTAAAACTCATTAAACTTAAAACCATGAAGGCACGGAAGATTTTCTGCTCCACGCTTGGAATTCAGGAGGACTATTAAATAGGAACTTGTTTAAGAGTCAGGATCAGAAGAATGAAATAACTAATTTTCCTTTGCATTTCGTATTTATGCTTTTCTTTCAAAATCTATGAAACTCTTTCTTTTCATGATTTAATAAAAACGATTTCCGTATTCTCCAAATATGAAACAAAACCTCTAAACTAAATGACCTAGTACGTAACTAAGAAGATTCATTTTAAAGAAAAACATTTAACTCTTTATTTAGTTCCAATTTCTACTGTTAAGGTGGAAGGACAAATGGAGATCGGAATAAGTCACGCGCCATTTTAAAGTTTCTGGCGAAATAATTTCAAAAACGGCACATTATCACGTTTATCTTCGAGATTCCCGCTAAGTCATTGCTTCTTTTTCCCTTCGCGATCCAAAGCGGTGCAATGGATAACGCACGCACCACTCCACTCCGGCGCACCGGCAACGGGGGAGGGTACCTTTTCTCCCTCTCTCAATGAATTGCTTCCGCTGCAGCCCTCCGCCCTCTCCATTCTCTTTTCCTCCTTAGTTGCATGCTTAAGTCCCCGTTGCATATTTTTTGTAACGCCCGTAAATTGGTTTCCCTCTGCAGCGATTTGTTTTCAGTGGGGCCCCCTGCGTCTCTTTCCTCCTCTCTAACTTCTACAGCCGACTGACTTAAGTAATGATGCCCAACCTCTTTGTGCAAGAGAAGACAGAGACAGTTAGTAGTGAGGGTAGGGAAATGGAAGGGAAAGGATATTTCTCTTTCTTTCCCTCCGCCGACTCCATAGTCATTAGCAATGTCCGTGTTTTACGGAAATATTTTCACCCTCGAAGAAAAACAGCTGGCACTTTAATACCTCCTTAATCCTTTACTCCCCGAAATCAAAAATAAAGCAAAAGATGTTTTTTAAAAGAAGTTCCCTCTGGTTCGTCCAGGGTATTAGCTTTCTGGCGTAAAATATGTTCAGGGATCCAATGACTCCCAGCTCGTTTAGCTTTTTCATGCCAGACGCTAGCGATTTTGTATTTCCCGAAATATCTTCACTTAAAATGCACATTCTAGTTTGCATGCCTATGGTTGTATAAGAGTTGATAAGTTCTAAATGCCGCAAGGTCTCCTTTCTTGGCACTTCTTTTGCGAAAGAATCATGCTTGTGGCGAAAATCACTTCTTATGAGTATTAAAAAGTTTGAAGGAAATGGATCGTAGATAATGTAAAGTCATTTTAGTTCATTCATAAATCATTAGATTTAGATGAATAAACTTGTATTTTTAATTTTCTGAATAAATTCCGGGAATTTTTTAATCAAGGTAGTATATTCGATAGTTTTTTTCCTGATGAACACATTTATTATATTTTATCCTGACATCTGTAGATTCTCCCATATTTTCATGAAAGTGTTGAAATTTTTAATAGAAGCATTTGTATAATTACCAATTTTTTCCTTTTGCAAGGAAACAAACAAGGGTTAATCATAAAAATAAACATGCTTTAAGATAACAGTATGATGTATTTTGTAGTGCCAGCTAAGTTTGCATTAAAAATGTCTTCCGACTATAATTACAGAAATACATTAATATATGTATGCAGATTAAGCGTGAACATTGATTTCGAAAGTAATTTTGGTGGAGGTATACTACCTTGATCAAAACGTTCCCGGAATAACCACCGTGTGGCGCTCCCATCGTTCCGATTTGAGTTCTGTTTTTTTTGTTAAATTGGTACGTCTGTTGTTGATATTCCCTTTAAATCTTAGTGTCATAACTTGACATTTGCAAAAGTTACGTAGCCAAGAGTACATCTATCTCTGTGTGTGTTGGCGATTTTTTACAATTGCAGAAATGGATTTAAATTTGCAACAACGAACTTGTATTAAATTTTGCGTAAAAAACGGATTTAGTGGCGCACGGACGTTGGAAATGTTGGAAAAGTGTTTCGGCAACGATTCTCTAAAAAAAACGGTCGTTTACCAGTGGCACGAGCGGTTCAGAAGTGGTCGTGAGTCAATCGAAGATGATGAACGCAGTGGCAGACCATCGACATCGAAAGTCGGTGAAAAAATTGATAAAGTAAAAGAAATGTTGGTCAATAACCGCAAATTAACCATCAGAGAAATAGCGGAGGACTTGAACATTGCCTATGGATCCGCCCAAGACATTGTGGTTAATGATTTTTTGGGTTTCCGTCGTGTAGCAGCAAAGTTGGTGCCAAAAGACCTCATTTTCATGCAAAAAAGAGACCGTGTTGACGTCGCAAAAGACATGATTTGCGAGGCTGAATCCGATCCCACATTCATCAAAAGGATCATTACTGGAGACGAGACGTGGGTTTATGAGTACGACACGCAATCCAGACATCAGGCAAGTGAATGGCGTTCACCAAATGAGTCGAGACCAAAAAAACCACGTCGTTTTCAGTCAAAAAAGAAGGCAATGCTGACGGTTTTCATGGATTACAACGGTGTAGTGCATCATGAATTTTTTCCAGAAGGCCAGACAGTAAACAAAGAGTATTATTTGGGCGTTATGAGACGTTTGCGTGAAGCAATTCGCCGAAAGAGACCAGAAATGTGGGCAGAGAACTCGTGGATTTTGCACCATGATAACGCACCGTCGCACAGTGCTATCATTATTCGTAATTTTTTGACGAAAAATGCAACAAATACCATCCAACAGCCACCGAATTCACCTGATTTGGCCCCCTGTGACTTCTTTCGGTTCAATCGAGTTAAAAAACCATTACGGGGAACGCGTTTTAGCAGCCGAGAGGAAGTAATGGAAAAATCGCAGGAAGCACTGATGGACATACCGAAAACCGAATATAAAAAATGTTTCGAGGATTGGATCAAGCGCTGGCATAAGTGTGTTGCAGTCGATGGGGATTACTTTGAAGGGGACAATATAGATTTAGATGAATAAACTTGTATTTTTAATTTTCTGAATAAATTCCGGGAAATTTTTGATCAAGGTAGTATACGGCTGTTTTAGTTATTACTTGACTCTAATTGGTATTTGTGTATTCATGCATTATATTTGTAATTAAAACATAGATCTATAAAAATACATGTATGTATATGTATATCAAATTATAAATACTGGTCGATAATTTTGCAATTTAGCTTTATCGCATTAGGACCCTTTGATCTCTGTGGAACATTAGAGGTGACAGCTACTCGCTGAGATGCACTATCCACGGAGTCATTGATGCCTGAAATATCTCTGTAAAATAGTCGTAAAACCAAAAAAAATAAAGAATTGGAAAATTTGAGTACCTAATAGTTCCGCAAATCAGAGTAAGGACTAATGGGTGTCGCGACTTTAATCCTGGATTTGGTTAAGTCTGGACTTAAGTTGCCTGACGTCGCTTCTTTAGATGAGAAGGTGCATTATGATTTCGCTATAAATTAATGGATGATATTTTTTAAGCCAAATGGGACGGATATGGCCATCAAATATTTGCATTTTCCATATTATATATCGCTTATAACATTAAAAAACGGATAACTGAATAGGAATGGATCCTCTGGAACCCGGATGAATATTTCACGAAAAAATGTATTTAAAAAAAGTTTTTAAAAATCATATTCATCAAAATTTAATCACACTGGTATTATTGTAATGGAGACAAAACTCTAATTTATTGATATTCCATTTTACACTGTTGCACTATGTGTAACATATGCGTTCTCCTTCGATGACTGTTTAGGATTGTATCGACAACGATTTATTTCTCATGCGTATACCATTTTCACCCTTTGCTTTCAACTACTTGTTTAATGGACCATAAATATGCTTGCTGTTTTTCTGGCTTCAAAAGTACCATCAGTACATCTCCACGTTAATAAACCTGTAGACGAGTCATACTGGTGGTGGTGGTTAATTTGGAGCCAATACCCTCAGTTCCGGCCATTATTTTACATTCGGCATATATATATATATATATATATATATATATATATATATATATATATATATATATATATATATATATATATATATATGCCGAAGTCTCTCTTGAAGAAGGCCTCTAAGAGGGCCGAAAGCTCGAACAATTTACCGTGTGAGTGAGTGTCCTTTTAAATGTTGCTATTCTATTCTATTTGTGTTATATTGTGTCAGCCCATTATTATATATATACATATATATATATACACACATATATACATATATATATATATATATATATATATATATATATATATATATATATACACACACACATATATATGTATAAATATTTAAACTTTGCTACCTGGAGTTGGTTAAGTGCCCTAACGGTCAGGCTCATTTTAACATCTCTTATATTTATATTCTATGAGAGCCATCGATGAATATTTTTGCGTCATTTTCGGCCGTTCAATCTTTAATTCTCAATTTTATCCTTCCGTAACAATTCCATTAACCCCTTAAAAATTGCAATAACTCCTTTTTCCTGAACTAGCACAGGATAAAATTATGTGGGTACTGGTTATTTATTTATTTTGTCCTCCAGTGATATTTTGGGTAGTCAAAACATACCTTCCTTTTCGTTTATCGATGATGTGGACCAAATGGTGTCTGAGGAATGCCTTCCTTCATTTATAGGCAACCTCCTGACGTTTACGCAATGGTTTCTAAATTATTTTTTCTCCTTTTTTTAAGTCCCTTTTTCATAAATCTCCATAAATGTCCACTTTCTCTTCCCTTTTATACATAGAGTGATTGAACACGGTTTGCCATATTTTTTTTAAATTTTATACTTTCACTTTCCTATGCCTTGTGATGACGTAAAAACATCTTCCCGCGGTTAATTCAGCTACAGACTTTATTTTGAAACTTCAGTGACGAGAGGAAGTTTCTATCATCTTTAGCACTGTCGTATCGTCAAAGAGACAAAGAGGCACATTCTATCCTTAGCGATCGCCGATTAATTTAGTGGCTCCATCACCTTAGGACTGAAAGTCATGAGAAAGTACGTTGCTGGCGGACGGCTGGAATTGTTGCCTCAAAAATCAGTCTCAGGTGGCTCAGTCCATGAAAAACGCCGGCGGATATTTTTTGTTAGCTTGCTCAAATATTCTTTAATTTTAGATGTAGCAGGTAAACCTGACGATACCACCTTAAGCTTCCGCGTAGAGGTATTTGAGAGAAAACATTTCACGCTCACTCCTGGTTTAATTATATCTCAAACACCACTGACGCAAAAATTTCAATGTGTTGCGCTGCCACTGACGCTTTCACTAAAACGTAGTTCAGTATCTGCAATACGCCATTTCCCAACTCCTGTTTGTTTTAACATCAATGCCTTGCTCTTCAGTCGCGGAGGCAGTTACACCGTAGCGAGCAGTATTGCTAAAAACTCGCAGTTCGGGACACTTAAACCTCTTAACTCAAAGAAGACCACCGCAGCTTTGGACATATCAGATGGGAGAAGAATATTGTGCTGTGCATTTTCATCTCCTTACCAATTCCACCCTGTTCTAAATATTTCAGACGATATCCTGGCATTACGTCAAATAGTATATTTTCGGATACTTTTTTGTATTTGAAGTAATCTCCGTGTGATATCATATTATATCTGACATATCATCCCAATTGCCATATTTTATCACTTATTTGTAATAGCATCTCGGGAATAGCAACCTTTGAGGGAGGAGGTATGCGGGCAGTCCGTTGCAAAGTAATGAGAGTGAGCTAAGTTCAAGCGTGGTAGTTTCAAATGAATTCAGAATGAAAATCGTCCACATTTCTGCTTACGATAGAAACGGAATATTTATTTAGTCCCTATTGTCGTTAGATATTCCATCAGAGAGGGTACTCTCATTCGTAGTTGCAGTTGTAGATTTTGGGGAGTCGACTAACAGCTGAGGTTATTTGCGCCATTAGGAATGGGTGGGAAAGGAGGAAGGGTGGAGAGAAACCCGGGGTCAGCATTAGCCTACTCTTAACGAAAGGTGATAAGGAGTCAACAGTTTAACGTCCCATCCGACGGACGGTAGATTCACTCAAAGTACTCTCCACAATGCACCTCAAGGAGGGGTCGGTATACGACGGAATATGATTTTTCCTCTCCATTAGGCGAATCCGGGCCCTGTTGGTAGGAAGTCAGTATGCTAGCCCCCGTTCTATTCCGATTCCCGCTCTCTCTCTGTCAGTTACCCCTAGTAAACCGAGGATTGAATTTTCACAGTTATTAGTAAATTTAGAAACCGGAGCAGCTGTCTCTTCCCACCCTAATCTAAAATTTGTAAGTTTCCGCGTCAGTCTCGCGGGAATGCAAATTGACGAGAGGTCATGCCTAATATAATATAGAAAATATATTACTCACCTACCATCATGGGTAAGGACCTAACATACTGCTCAATAATTCTCTCCTTCGAATTATGAATGTAATGTTTCTTCCACAAGATGCTAAAAAAAGTACTTAAGCGTTTGTATATTGCATTCCTGCAAAAAGTAAATGGTGAGAAGGCAATTTTAAGTCCTTATAGGTCAGCAAAGTTAAGCTCATATGGCCTCTTCCTCCTACATTTTCCTAAGCATTTTAAAAGTTCCGCGGGAATGTTATCCACCCCCACGACCTTATTTAGTTTCATCTCCTTTAATTCCCTTTCTATCTCATTGTCTAGTATGCCTGGACCTAAGTTGTCTTCATCTATGCATATTCTTTTTCAATGTCTAACTTTGTTGGTCTAAGTTCTTTACTATACAGTACTTCTATATACTCCTTCCATCTTTCTTGGATCTTTGCTGTGTCAACTATTACCTTGCCTGCCTTATCTCTAACTGCTAGCATAGATCTTCCTTTCTTACTTCCCGATAACGATTTAACTTTGCTGAACAGCGCACCGATTTCACCCTTCCTCTGCAGACTTTCCATATCCTCGCACTGCATCTTCCACCATGCTTCATATATATATATGTATATATATATATATATATATATATATATATATATATATATACACCCACACATACATACATATGAATTATTCTCAATTAAATCTCTTATGCCCATATTTGCAACAGGAAGAATCCCAGTGCATCTAACTCACCTTAACTCGGCGGCACTCCATGAGCTAATAATTCTTGTTGTCTACAAAGCGGATCTTAATTGGGGCTCTACAACCAGCATGAACACAGAACTTCCCTCTCCCTTGGATGGCCTAATGGATCTAATGAATGGGTGGTGCTGTGTTCTGAGTAACCAGAGGTTTCGCAAGAATGCAATGACCTTGAATGAAATGTCATTCCTAAACCGGCTGCGAAAATCAACGGTTCTCATGTCAAAGTAACCTTCTTCAGCGGTTCCTTCAGTATTTCGGAAAGACAGATTTTGTAGTGGTTATGATCGAAAATAATTTCTCAATAATAATAAATATTATACGAGTAAACACATGATACTTTTGTGCGTTTCACAGTGACTAATAATTTTAAATTTTTAATGAAATTAATTAGAGAATCGAAATCAATGTCTTCCTCTGGCCAGAAGTAGAATTTTCAGTCGTTTTAACAGATGCTCAAATAAAAATATATAATATATGAATAAAAAATTGTCCTTATTTCTGATACATACCTACGCATATTTAGAATGAAACTATGTAGAGTAAGACCACACATGAATATGAAATTTTTCGCATCGACCTGAAATTAAAACTTTAATTTGGATGAAAGATGACATTTTATTTTTATTTGAAGGCTCAATACTATATCATACAGCCCACTTTAGAACCTGGGGTTCCGGGTTTGATGGAGTCGTTGTAAGTTAGTATCAAATTTGAAATAACCAAAATCCTGGAAATAGGTGTTCCATCTTATTTGGAAAAATGGTCATCATATTAATTCTACGGCAAAACACAATGGGGCTATGGGCAAAAAATATGAATACATCCGAATAAAATATAGAAGTGTCATATTTTCATCGTAAAATGACAATGTTTTGGCTATAGCAGATGCTTTGGACGAACGTCTTATGCATTAGAATTTAATTACTTTTTTACGATGTACCAGTTTAGTGCAAGAGCGTAGTATAAGTTTTCTTTGCATGCAAGGGATGTTTTACTGAGGATTCGCCTCTATATAAATTTTACATTCCAAAGCACACAGTGCATCCCTGGTAATGGCTATAATAAAAATATTCCCAATTGAAAATGGTAAACCTATTTTCGGGATTTCAGTTTAATTTCAAATTGATATTAAGCTATTACGACACAATTCAACTCTGGACTTCTGGATTCCTATGTATAAAATATTTAAAATATTAATACAAAAATAAAAGGTCGCATTTTATCTAAATGAGAGTTTTAAATTTCATGTCATGGTAAAAGGATTTCATAATATTATTAGAACTACGTTACGTAGTTGGATTTGAAGCTTCTAATTCAATAATATAAAATATCGACGACTGTTTATTTGTTGTTAATTTATTGTGATTTAAGATTTTAGGGGTCTTTGAGGTTATTATGATTTGAAACTCTTAAGGATCCTTTTAGAACTGCAGTTATATAAAAAATATTTTGTTGTTAAACAGTAGAAATTTTTTAGCAAATGTGGTAATTAGAATATTTAGTTTAGTTAAAATCTTATACAAAGTTCAATATTTTAAATTTGGACATTTATCTCTTAGCCCATTTTTTCCAAGAAATTATATTTCCATATCTTATTGGTCGCAAAAATTAAGCACTTTAAAGCGTAAAATACGGCAGCAGGAATTAACAATAAAATGAGAACGGGTACTTTCTTCTAAAAGATTATTCGAGCTAAAATAAACAACTAGGAATGGACGTCATCCATTTTTTTACATGAGTACATGTATTCAGTACATAAATCACCTTTTAATGGCTGTGAAATTAATAAGTACAACTTAGTTTAGACATACTATCAAATATCTGTCGCATGGATTGTGCCCTTCCTTTCTCATATCTGATAATCGCGGTTTCAGATGAATTGCGCATTCATATTTTCTGGCCAAGCTTAACATAATAATAAATTAATTAGGAGAATTTTGCATTTAACGTTTACTGTAAAAAGGTTCTTGATGATACAAACCTAAGGAGTAAGTCGTTAATACGGTAAAAGCATTATTTTTTAATTTTTTTCCGAGCATTTTGGTGCACTTAAGAATATTGTAATACGTCTCTTGCGATAGTGAACCTGTACGAGATGCATCAATAATACAGGTGAAAAATAGCCAAGAGCGGACACTAGACTGGATACCGGAACGGTTACTGAAAGCTGGGAAAATCTTTTAAGAAGTTCAAGTAAATGGTATATTCTCCCATTATCATTCTTTACAGGATTTATCTGCAAATATATTGCGACCAATCGAGTGAAAAGTATTTAAATCACATTGGGAATGGTATAAATGGGTTGGATTAGCGCAAAGATACTTCATTGAGCAGTGAGTAAGTGGGTGAGAAGACACTGAATGCCTGAGGTTAAAAGAAAAGGCCGCTGAGGTCATACGGCGTCGAGGGCTCGACTGGAAATTTCGATCAATATTCCTTGAATCAAAACCACGGCTTCAATCAATCGGTTCCTTGAATAGATATTACATTCACCGCCACATCTCATTGGGGTTCATGCAGTGTTTTCACAATAGGAAAACCCTCATAGGAAGGAGGAAACCCTTTTTCTTCGTCTCAGCGCTGCGGTTGTCCTCCCCCTCTCCCTAACTCTCTTACTTCAGCCCCCCACCCACCAAAAACTCCTCCTTTCTTCTTTCCCCTCCCCATTCCGTTCTACCGTTCCACTCGTTTCTCGCCCACCAACTCCCACAAATTCCTCTCTCATTCACTCTTTACACCTAATTTTGTCGTTAATTCCCCACCGACCATTAATTATCGACGAATTTCTCTTCTCACAATGGTGGCAGCAGGAGTTAGGAGGTTCCATTTTCTCTCTTCGTTCCCCCATATTCTTCCCACTCCACTCTCTCTTTCTCTCTCTCTTTTTCTCTCTATCTCCTCCCCACTCCAAAAACTGGCCCTCCCACCTCCCACCCTAAGGCCCCTCTTAGCTCCATCCACCATCACGCTTCTCCCCCAGTTCCCACCATTTTTCCTTCTCCATTCCATCCAATCAGCTTTCTCGTTCGCAAATGGGTAAAAAGGTCCCTTTCCCCCCCCCCCCCCAGTCCGACCTTTCCATCCTCCTCTCCTAAGCCTTCCCTTCTCCTCTCTTTCCCTCTCACTCTTACCCTCTGGCTCCCTTCGGTATCGCTCCCCTCCCTCCATAGTACTCTCTTTCCAACCGCCCGCCCCGGCTTAATATCCCTTTCACCAATTTCAACTTTTCAGTTATCCTGATCAAACGGTTTATTTTATTTTCGAATTTCGCCCTTATTCTCTTCACCACCAGATTTTCGGCCGTGACCGCGAGTAATGCCTTTCGTTTTTACGTTTCTTCCGTTACACGGATCCTTTGATTATTTTATGATATTTATTGTGAGACGAAAATGTTTACTAAGCTCCACATTTTGTTCACCTTCACTCGTCGTTATATTTGTTTGCGATGGTTCTTTTACTCTTAACATGGGGTCTGAAATCAAGAGCATTTCCTGCCAGGTTACACTTTTCATTTCGCGCCACTTGGAGTCATGAAAATGATTAATTCTTTCTCTCTGCGATTTGCTGACTGAATATACCTGATGGTGAAAAATTAAATGTTCTTTAAATATTTCCACTCGTATTTAAGATTTTTTATCCACAAATCGATTAATCACCTGATTTAGGACCGCAAAGATACTGTTGTGGTGATATTTTTTACTTTTCACATTCAATTTATCATGGAGTGAAAAGACAATGCATGAGTACCAGTTTTAAAGTTATGAAGTTGCAAGGATGAAACATTGTTAATGATGAAAGACTGAAAGGAGGTTATTAGATTAATTAATTATTCCCAAGAAATTACTATAATTACATTTTTCTGAAAGGCTTTTTTATGCGTTGAAATTAACATTTGATGAGCCTTATATTTGCGTTATGTTAACAGAGGACTTTTTTAGGAAGAGGAAAATCTTCCGAAGTAACAAACGAGCATATAACCTTGAACTATATTGGCAAAAATTATAGAACCAACCTGCGATTTTATCTCTTGTGAAATATTAATCTAATCAAAGAAGTAATAAAATAACAAGGCAACAATTGCTGTATAGGAAATTCATACTCTCGAGTTTTTAAGGGTTTGTCGGCATTTTTAAGTCTGTCAAATTATACGACAAAATATCAATTAAACTTAGTTTAAACGGTCTGAAAATGTTTGAGGGCTACCTGGCGAAAGCAAAGTTTTATTACAATTCATGAAATATCAATGGGTATGCAGAATTTTAGGTATCTGCATATCTGCAATTTTAGTTAATATTCTAAAAAAATGTCCAAATGTTATTTTCAATCCCTCTTCTCCAGTGGTCGAACGAGCACTAAGTCGATTCTGATGACATTTTTACAGCTCTCGGAAGGGTGGGGGTTTGGTTTCACTAGCAGAAGGGTCTCGTTTCTTGCCCAGTCATTGCAAATTCAATTCTTACTCCACCTCCCGTAGTCCGTGCCGCCAACTTTGAATATTCTGTTGTTTCAAACTCCAGTTCCGACAGAACAGAATTACCTCTGCGTCAGGACAATTTATAGGGTTGACATCGCCTTGTACTAGCTCATGTGAACTTACCACTTCCCTTCATCGTCATCGTCCTTTTTCTCCGAATCGGTCGCCCCTCTCCCACCCCCCATCCGCCTGCTCTTATTTTCTGTGCGTTTCTCCCCCACCTCTATCTTCATCCCGCCAACCCTCCATCTCTTTCCATCTAATCCTCTCCCCTCTACTCTTTCCTTGACCTCGGCATTTGCCCTTTGGATATCCCACCAAACCCGTCCCTCTCCCAAAACCTGCCTTTCCTCTCCCACGCGCAAACACACAAAACCCTTTCTTCCATTTTCCCGCTCAAACTCGGCTTACCCCTCTCTCCCTTGACCCCTCATTCTCCCCATTTCGGTCTCAGCTCTCTCTCTCTCTCCTTCTCTCTCTCTCGGGTATCCCTACTTTCCTCCACATTCACGGCGTGTCGTATCTCCCTTCCTCCCCACTCCTTTCCCTACGAGTGCCCTCTCCCTGGGGGTGCTCGCGATCCCACGTATCCAATAGCTGCCCTCTTTCGCGAACCACCGCTGATTTCCCTTCCTCTCACACCCTCAGTTCTGCTCGCGCGGCGCCCAATCCCACCCCTCCTCGTCCAAGATTCAATTTGTATCACGCACCGAAATCGCTGAGTTGTGCTTGTGTGTGTTTTCGTGCTGCTAGATCTTTTTATGAATTTTCGGCGTATTGGGATGTTATTTGTATTTCCCTTATTTTTTCTTTCCTTCCCCACCGCCAAAAATTTCCTCTGATACCCTCTTTTCCCCCTCCCTCATTTCATCACCTCCATTGTTGAGTGCTCTCTCCTATTTCTGTGAGATTCATTGCTTGGTCCGTCCACCCCACCTCTCGTATCCCAGGGATATTTCTTTATTTTTTTAGATTTACTTTCCCAGGTTTTGCTTAAATTTTTGCCCCGAGTTATTTCCTCAATTCTGTTTGTTTCTCCATGGAATTTGTTTCTTATTCGACTGACGACTATTTTTCGCATAATTTTCTCACTTTTTGTTGCATGTTACTCATTCATTTTGGTGAGGTTTCACTTGGGGGGAATTTAACTCCATCCCCCATGTTTTTCATTTTGTACTTCAATGGTATTCCTTTAGTTTTCATTTCCTGTTTAAGCGGTTTAGTGGATTTTTCCAGGCAGCGTATTGCATGTGGCATTGCATGTGGTATTGCAGCACCTGCTCATGGATAAAGGGTATTATCCCTCTGCATTCCCTTTGCTCAGTGCCGAAAGATGTCGTCATTGGTTTTCTTTTTCCATTAATCTCCATATGAGAAAATTATTGGCAGTTGTTTCATTGACACCTCGTCTACAAATTGAAGCAATTTAGTCTTACAGAATATGATAGCAGTATTTATTTTGCACTAAATATTTTACACGGTTGCCGGGGAGAGTTTGTATGACGTGATACATTGGTGGACCATAGAACTCACTAAAAATTGGCTATGTCACCTACTTTCATGCTCAAAGGTCTCATTTTTTAGTTCGTAATGCCTTCATTCTTATTGGCAGCTCATTTAAATTTCTATATTGAAGAGTTTGACTTATACGACTTGTATTTATTCCAGTTTTCATGTTTCTTGATCGCTATCCTCTTAAAATATTTCTGACGCATATTTTTTCGATTGTCTCTTTTAACCGTACTCATTAATATATTTTAGTCGTTCGTTCCTAATGAATCTTTATCTCTCACCAAACAAGATTTTTGGAAAACTACTTGCATATAATCCTTCCCCTTTCCTTCGTTTTTGAGTCATGAACAAAATTTCTGTTTTGTTCGTCGTATTGAATTCTGGGTTCCAATACCTTTATTTATCGTTTGCCTGGCTAAAATTATTGGCGTTTGCATTCATTTGATTAAATATCCGTAGCATTAAAGGGCGCTCCCAGATTTGCTAATTCCTTCTTTTGAATTCGGTTCGTATTATACACCATAGCGTTAAATCTTAAAAACTGCCCTCTACAGAATAGAATTAAACTACTCTAAGAATAAATTCAACTAGTTTACACCGCACTTAATCCATGACACCAGGTTAAAGTACAGTCTAATTCTGCAAATAAATTTATGTATGTATGTGGGATTGTGTTAGAGAGCAGAAAAATTTATTCTAGTAGGTTTGAGACTGTTTAAATGAGGAAGAAACGAAACAATAGAAAATCCAAATCAATAAAGTTTTAGAGAAAACCGAGGAAGGGAAGGAGGAGGTGGAGAAGACGCCGGAGGGCCGAAAGTGAGTCTGTGTGCAAAACCTGGAATATAGGCTGTAGAATCTCAAAGTTTTATAGCTATTTGTTAAATATTTTTGTCTCTGCCGCTGCGGGAGTTATCCACTTTCTCCTCCAACCTTGTCGAAAGACACAATGCGAATTGAAGCAAAGAGAGCGGAGAATGGTTGCACACGTTCTGAAGTTGTACAGGAATAAAAAGTGTACGCGGAGCCAAAATTGAGAATCGATAGCTTTTATCTATTTTGATGATAATGTGTGCTTGAACTCTTCAATCGGGTGTAAAGGCTTTATGTCGTAAAGATATTTTGATAGCTAACCTACTACTTAGTGTGAACTTTTCCGCCGTGTTCTTCCTATATAAAAGTACTTCTTAAAATTAAATACTCACCTTTTAGAATATGTGTACAAAAATCAAGATGAGAATGATATTTTGAATGGTAAGAAAGATAACGTTTGAGTAAAAATTTTACCGTCGTCACCATTATTCCCATTGGTTTTTATTAGAGTAAAATTCCTCTCTGTGAATGTGTCTACGTGGGATAATCCTTGAAGTCTATGAGCCATTTAATACGAGTATTAAATATATTTATAGTGACTTTGCATGGATATATATCTAGAATATATATACTTTGGTTTCAATTTCCTTTTTCCTTTCAATAATCCAAGAACTTCGTTTGAATGATTCCACTCGCTACAAATTCTCATCCGCTTCCTTTCCCTAGTTCTGCTCTTCGTTTGCATGCCTCTGCCGAAGTTTTGTTCCGTTTTATTGCTTCCTCATTTTTGCCATTGTGAAAGGCAAAATTTAATTTCACCCTTTTTCTCAATCTTCCTATACCATCTTTGTTTGTGTGCCGGACCAATTTAATCAGATTTCATTTCTGATAGACTTGTTTTCTTTACGAATCCTTCGCTCATTGAGTTGTTTCACTTGATGGATTATGGGAATTTGGGTACATTAATGATAATCAATTTCCTCCCTCCTAAGCCGTAAACATTAAATTGTAT
The DNA here is from genome assembly GCF_022747635.1 of Hetaerina americana. NCBI lineage: Eukaryota > Metazoa > Arthropoda > Insecta > Odonata > Calopterygidae > Hetaerina > Hetaerina americana. The sequence goes on from NW_027286069.1 coordinate 65,555,635, forward strand.
GTAGTTTAGGTATGTACACATGAAAGAGAAAATTAATGTTCTGAATGATAAGTTTATATTATGTAGAGGAAAGACGGTCTCGTATTTAAAGTTGGACATTATGACCGTCCGTAATAAATGGTTGGCATTTGTTCCGTCTTTTTAGAAATCTTAAGGCAGGGCTTCAGCACATGGAGCCCCGGATAAATTCTTCAAAAAAATCCTCAGTGGGTATAGGATATGTTTATAAAATATTTTATCATAAGCGATGTTGATTTCTCTTGACATTGAATCCTGCATGGAAAAATAAATTGAGTATCAATATTTATTTCTCCAGATTTCACAAGTATATACGACTCATTACTTGGTGTAAAAATAAATTAAGTCATTTCCTTTCATGTGTTAATTATTATGAAACAAAAGAATTTTCTTAGACCTCGTTTTTGTGTAGTTGCACATTAACGTTTAATGTTTCACCAGCCTTTTCTACCTGGCCATGTCTTATGAAAACAGCGTGGAGAGTACTCATGAATCGGATTAATAATTCGTTTGGTTAAATGAAAAAACCCAGGAGGTGATAGATAGCGTTAATGCTCAAAAATCAGATTTTATTTAACCGATTAAAACTGTTATAAAGCAGAGGCAGATCCTGTTGAATTTGAGGTTGAGCAAGAAAAAAAGTAGCACATACATTTCCGGTGTAAATGCGATTATAATTTTTAATAAAAAAATAATTTATCATTTCACAAATGGGCTTGAGCAATTAACCAATTTGTGATAAACCATTATAGTCATTCCAATTCAAGAGTTAATTTAAGGTTTTCCTTAGATTAATACTCAAGGATTGTAACATTCGTTGTGAGCATATACTTTCTTTAATAAATATTTCTAATTTGATCGGGATTTTACTATCAGGCAGTTGGATCCAACTGCCAATCATTCGAGGCACTTCTAAATCGAATCTCTCACATTTTCCTTTTGTTAGCAGAAAGTGTAAACAATCGTTCAAATAAATCTTGACTAGATTATCCGGCAACTCCTTTGCTCCTAGACAGTCAAAAAGTCATATAGCTTGGTATCAAATTCCCCGAGAGTCTAATCTCCATCTAATTTTAGGCCATTTTCCAGGAAGGAATTGACCCGGCAACCTTTGGCCCCATTGATGGGAGAACTGACCTGGGTGATCCATACATTTAAAAACCACATTGAATAGCACGAAAGAGAGCACATCTTTTTGAAGAACTCAACGATATACTTCACCTGTCGAAAATACAAGCAACAGAAAAACCCCTTGGTGAATAATTCGTAGAATTCCCTATAGGCTTTTTTTCTTTCAATCTTAGTCACCAGACACCGTTTCGTAATGTATCCGTTCTCGTTTAAACGTGAATATTTCCTTTCCAAGTTGAATTCGCGTCGTGGCATTCTTTTTTCCGAATGTAATTTCATCAATCTTTCCCTATTCCTCATTTGCTTTCTTTACCTCCATCTTGCGTGATACTTTTTAAAGACCATTTGAGTGATCCCACACTTTTCGTCCTCACCCATTAGTTTTTCACTGAGGAAAATAATGTTCAACACAATTAGTTCTTTCCTCGTTCCCCCGTCCACCCTGTTCAGTTTTATTCAAATAGGAAACGAGTAATGAGAAGGGCAATCGTAGCCAAGGGATAAGGGCAAGAAACGAGTATGAATGAGAAATAAGTACCTATAGAGAGAAGTATTGAAATTAGTACAAATTAATTGGGGGTTAGTATTCAAACGAGCAGTGATAGATTAGTAGACATAATTGGATGCTACTGTGAAAAAATAATTTAAGTATTTTTATTATTAGGGATTCACAAATATTCGGTACACGAGTTTTTCGAATATTCGGTGGACGATTCACGAGTATTGGGTGAGTGGTTGTTTTCAATGGAGGAGGATAAAAAAGGATTACTGGATAATTCCGCTTGTGTATATACCGAAACAATGCACGGAACTAATTGATTGGGGGCTAGGCTTGCGCCTTTCTAATAGGTTATTAGTGAAAAACGGTAATGCGTGTTTTCAATTATCTACGGATTAAAAGCCAACGTTTCTAAATATGTCGAAGAGTTTTGTCTGACTTCTAAGTTTGCGGATTTATTTTGTATACTTTCATTGCTTTCGGAACACAGCTATCAGTGGCCTCTAATGAATCTCTTCAAAAATATACTCAGGACCCCGAAATTTATATTATGACCGAGTAAAATATACTTGATGGGGAGAGATCGCTAAAACCCCTATAATGAGGTTTGTGTCATGGAGATGAATGGGAGGGCTGTATGAGTTTTAGTTGAGTAGGAAATTGAGCAGATCTCCACGCTTTAAAATCAGCCAAGCATAACAACGCCTCTGGCTGAAAACGTCTGTTTCGTCGCAGCTCTATCCTCATTCCCATTCTGTTCCACCTTTCTCTTGTCCTCCCCTTTCACGCCATTTGCTCTTTCACAAATCCGCGAAATATCTACCTCCTTTCTCGTATCCTCCCTGACTCTCATGCCGTAATTTTGCTCTCATCCCATGTAAATGGATGTTTTCCCACGATTCATTCATCCCCAGTCGTTCATCACACCACAGTGAAACCCTTTCCTCCCTTCAATTCCACCCATGTCCCTCCTCTTCCAATCTTGTGTTTTTTGTCGTTCGATGTCAGTCTTTTGTTTACCACTCGCGCGCCATTCTATCCTCTTCGCCGCGTCCCGTTCACTCTCCTTTATCTTTAGCCGCAAAAATCTGTCACCCTCTCTTCTGTATCCGTTACTCCCCGTGACTGCTACCTCTCTCCTTCCTCAATTTTAGCCTTTATTTGCCTAGTTGTTGTTTCTGTGCGTCCAATATAGTAATCACACTTTTAATAACGCATTCTGGAAATCACCCAGGAGGTTTCTGGTATCCACCATGAATCTCCCCATATTTTCCTCGGTGGTTTACGTATTAAATTCTGTCGCCTCTTTCATCTCTTTTGACGGTGCTTCCAAATGTTATCTTTCCATAGTAGTTAACTTACCCTTCTCCTTCTAAGGCTTACGCTTTTAGTGCTGATTCAGGCAGGCTCTTCTCCATTAAATCATTCCATTATATCTCTTGCAATCACAATTCCCTACAGCCAGAGAAAATGCGGATTCCAGGGGGTCTTATTTTCAGCCAACTATCCTTTCTGTTTAAATGACTGCCTTACTTCAATCACCTTTGCCACCTCTTAATCTACATTATACTTTTTGTTCCCTTTCCCCCTGTGCTGTGTTAATACTTATTTTCTCCTCGTCATTTAGTATCAGTATGTATGAATAAATTAAATTGTCATTGTCATATATGACATTATGTTATCTTTGGCCTGAAACAAACCTGTGAATTGCGTGAAAGCTGGTAATTGGTTATGGCTACAGGAAAGCTATTGTCTCTATGGTGGAAATGATTTTAATAACTACATCATACTTTGCGACTGAAATACTTACAATACCTCATCCTGTAGTCCCTCCTCTCTACTTAATTTGCAAGAGAAAACTAGAAATTATCTTTCTTGTCCATTACTTTTCTCTATCTTCCATATTATTTAATTCCTCTCGTCAGTGTTCCATAGCTTGACCAAGTACATACACGTACATGCGGAACACTGTCTTTCTCATGATGAGAATGACCCTTGAGCCCAACAGTATCATATCATGTTTTTAATTCTCACAAGGAAAATGTGATTCATGTTATTAATTTCTTCAAACGGTGGCGTCTCTTTTTAAAAACAAATTCCAGAGGGCCTTATAAAATGATTATCGATCACACTAGTTTCAGAAAAAGAGAGCAATAGATAAAACAACCATTTTCCCCATTATTCTTGCTTTAGGAATTCCATGTCACATTCGTACGCCATATTAATTAAAACATCAATCAGTACGCGCCGTCGCCAGTACAACAGAATATTATTATTTAATTCCTCACTCTATGAAATTGGTAGATTTTCGTATCCAATGGATTATTATTCTAGTGATTGATGGGCACACGTTCTGGATCGTGAAAATTTCTAGGCATATCTAATCCAACGATTTATCCCAGGATTTTTATGTCTAACCCTACAATAATGAAAGTAATTTTGAATTAAGTATTCAGTATTTATATTAAATATTTATTGTTCATTATTTATCTACAGTTATACCCAAGTGCTTAATTAAACGAAGACTCAAAACTAAATCGAATTAATTTCCTATATATTTTTTAATTCGCTGCAAATTGAGGAATGAAAATTCTCTGTGAACTATTTATACCACCTTTACACATTGTTTATTTCTGCATTCTGTTACGTGATAGCACCACGTTCATGGTTGCCTTAGGTATGCTGCGTGTATTAATTTACTATTCTTGTCAGCAATTGGCTTTCGGTAGTTTCAATTTGTTAAAATAAGCAAATGAAGACGTGTGGAAATATCCTTGGGAAGTTTCGCAAAAAAAGCATCAGCCAAAATAGCAGAAATTGTGTACATCCTATGACTAATAAAGATCTTATGCTCTGGCTGATCTTCACAAAAAAGATAGAAGGTAGTTTTTGCTATACAAGTTCTCGGATATCGAAGGACAGGGTCTTGCCTAGTACGGTCCACACATGCCTTGATATCTCGATTTCCCGCGCCAAACACCCTTCATCCTTTCCTCTTACCCTCCCCCTTCACCAGAGCCCTTCAACTCTGTATCATCGCTCCTGTTTTTCCGGCATCCTCTTCTACTCCCTCCACTCTTCCTTACGAGATTATTCCCTCTCCTTTTCCTTTTTTACGCCGGCTCCCTCCCCCCACTCTAATCTCTTGCTCTTCTTATTCAGCCTCCCTCCCCCGCGTCTTTCGTCACGCCCCTCCCCCCTCCAGCTCCCTCGCCCACGCCATCACCGCCCTCCTGTGTCTTTCCTTCACCGTGTGGCTCGGGAGTAAAAAGAGCAGAACTATGGCATTTCCCAGAGCCTCCCTCCCCCCAAATAGGGTGAGTTCGGCGTCGGCTTATTTCCCGTGAGTTACGCAGGCCTGTGGTGGCTGCAGGATGAGTATTTTGGGGGGTTGTCGTTGAAGGATGGGGAATTCAGGGAGAGGAGTGAATAGAGACGCTGTCAGCGGGGAAGGGGTGGAGCATGCATTCAAGTAGGATGGTTGAGACTTCCGCGGTGGGAATGGGAAAGGAGAATGCTGCAAGGGGTTGCTAAGAAAAGAACAGGAGGAATAGGGAGCAAGAAAGAGTATAGGGGGATAGAAAGTGAGAGGGACTCTGGAAAGGAGGGAGGGATGCGTGGCGAATGGCAGATCAAAAGAAGGGAAAGAGACGCCAGCGTCTAAGTGTGAGGCCAGGAGGGGTTCGGATGGTATTATATTTTTTTCGCAAGAGCGGCTTAAAAAAATAGAGTAGGAAGAAGTCGGTAGAAACAAGATTGCATGGCACTGGTCGGTCGGCTGGTTTTCGCCACGGACAACAAAAGAGGCCAGAATGGCGTGCTTCTGCCCTCTCCCCATCCCCACTCGCTTGGTTCTTCATCATCCACGTTCCTCATTCCTCCCCCCTTCCACATCTCTTTCTCCCCTCCCTCCTCTAAACCCCCCTTCTCTTTCAGCCTCTCAAACTCATCCTATCTCTCGGAAATGGTTTCTCTTCTTCGCATTCTCTCTCTCCCCCCTCCGTGCTCATTTAGGTCCCTTCATTCCTTTCCATCCACGCGCCAATCTTGTCTCTCGTTCTCGTCTTCTTCCTCATTTCCGGCCAGTTTTCTCATCCTCAAACTCTTTCGTCCTTTGGTACACATTGTCTTTTGTTCGCCTATCAATTCTAATACATCTCCCACCAAACTTACTTTATATTTCTCTCTATGCATACCTACTTTTTCTTATCCTGACTCCCCTCTCTATTTTCCCCACACCCAAATACGAGATTTTTCCATTTTATACAAGTTTGTAGTAAATTGAAAGGTCCTTCGTATCATTAAAACTAACACTCCTGTGTTTATTTAGCAACTTTTGGAGTGGACTGTTGACTCTACTGTCTCCCATTGTTACATTTTATTCCCATTTCCAATCTTAAGGGTTGAAAATTTGAAGGAAATATTAGATGTATCATCTTTGTAAATGCATTTTACAACTTACCCAAACCAAACCCACCGATAAATATCCGTTTTCTTTTTGCCGTGATGGTTATATTCATATAAATTCACTTTGAAATATTGGAATGATTAGTAAAGTTTATTTTTTGGGACCGGAAATCTTTTTATTACAAGTGAAATATTATTTTAATCTTCATCCTTTCATTTGAGCGATGTCATTCTATGTTTTCGAAACTCCTCCCCTCGAAAGTAGCGGTGAATAAACTTGAGCAATTTGCTGGTTCACACGGTGGAATGATATCTTCGAGGAAATATAAAAATAAAACACCCAATATTTTTAATTTTATTTGAAATATATTTAGTATTAACTAGTGTATACTTTTGTATCTTTTATTATTGCATGAGCAGGCTGTATAATTTTGAGACAGAATTTACCCCCACAGGATTATTTAAAATCATGGTTAGAAAGTCATTGATAATAAAATAGTTCTCCTTGTTCAATCTTACGATAGATATTTATTATGTATCAAATTTTTGCAGTTTAAATTATTCAAAATGTCCGTAATATATTTAATTTCTTGGAAAATTGATACACACTTGCAAACCAATTTACTTTATAAAATGTGTTCACATGATGGCTCTGTGTAAGGTAGTCGGCTCAACATCACCAGCCCTGATAATGCTGTACAGTAGTAAAACCTAGGTCGCATTTAAAACTTATTTTATATGTAAAATTACGGGAAAGGAACTGGCCCCCCTACCCTGTTGTCTGAATTTCACACGCCATCGGGCTTAGTACTGGGTGAACTCTACCAATACCTACCAAATCGACCTTCGGTTGATTACCGTGTTCATGGTTTTTATGTGTAATTACAAAGTTTTGTTTTGAAATTATTCACCAATTGACTGTACATATGAAGGAGAAAAATATTGTTGCTAAGTAATTGGAGGGAAAATGCTTCTAGAATTGCTCTAAGATCAAGCAATTGGTGTGAGTCAAAACTATTCCTGCCTGTTATTTATGCGGTAGCTTCTAAGATGATATTTTCCCTCCCTTGCCCACTGCAATTCTTCTCCTGTATTTTGCAGTACCTTTATCCCACAGTTTTATTGATCAAATTAGGTATGCGGATACTCAACAACAGAAACTTCTATGCAAAGCTATCCTGAATCTCATATTTCGTTTATAACAAAGGCCTTAACCGTACAAAGCCAGGCTTTGTACACGTTGATATTATGTGAAATAACGCCTAATGGATCAAGCATTAAACAATTATGACTTTATCTCTTATTTGCTTTTTGGTATTAATTACTAGCGTGTGTCTTAATTACTCGGATCACAATGCTTACTTTAAGCACAAAGGCAATCGGTGTCTGCCTTATCAAACGATTTTTATGACATTAAAAGCATTCATTGTGTCTGAGGAAAGGGAAGAGCTGAAGAAAAACTTCCTCCCCGTGTATGTGGCACGCCACCCAGTAAACAAGAACTTAGTTGTTACAAAACTAGTGACTCGTCTTTTAACATTTGTGAACAGCTAGCTTACAAAATATTTCTTGAGATACACATAGCAAGTGAATATGACTAATAATGTGTTGACGTTTAATAAAATAGCATATTAAACTCTTCATTTACTTTGATTCCTTTATATGAAGGAGTATCTTAAACTTATTTGTTCGGCTTATTATGAGTTATATCATTTCCTATTTCAGCGCTTTTTTGCAGCGCTATTAAAACTAGTAAGTTACTCGGAATATTTTCAGATGAGAAATGAGAGCATATAATGAAAAATATAATCACAGTTCCAAGTGGAAATCGTTAAAATTTTTTATCAAGGGCGATTTTATTGACTTATTTGCAGACAAAGGCAATGGATATAACATAATTTTTAATCATGTGAAATCGTATGCATGAGTCCTACTTAAATTACCTTTCCTAGCTCTAGTATTACCATAGAATACGTTACGTTTTGGCGTTAAGGCACTAAGTACGTATCAGCATATTGATTAGTAGATAGTTATTTAGAATCATTAACATTTTCGAGCATTAAGATATATTTACCCATCTCATTTTCGTTGCATATTTAGTTTAATAAATACTAATATTTTAATGTTGCGATGGCTTTAATTGTGATTCCCCTTTCATTTTACCATCTCACTTAATGTACTCGTATTTAAAACATTCTTTTAAACCGATTTGAGTCCGCTCTTCTAGGATTATCAAGTACAGTTTTGGCATTTTTAATTGATATAATTGAATATTTATTATAATTTAAAGAGCTCTGAAAGTTATAACATGAACATATAAAAAAATCTTGCCAAGAGATAATTCGAAGTCAATTAGCTTTTTTTTTAAAATTGAGTATATATCCTTTCAGTGAGTCACAATGTTCAATTCCTATCATACCATGTCTCATTTTCTGCTCTTCTTCTCTGCGCACTTTTCACAATGTTTTCCGTCCTTGCCTAATCTAATTAAGTTAATTCTGCATTGGTGAACGCATTTTTTGTCCTTGTTTGAAATTCTTCCTTGGCTTACGCAGTCGAAGTGGCTTCCTTCAATTGGAGCGTTGTCGTACATCAATTTACCCTTAAAATTTTTTAAAACTTGCCATAATGATCAACCTCATTATTTATATTATAATTTACTAAAATATATTTATGTGTATATATATGTATTTGTATATATATGTATTTGTATATACATGAATATATATACATGAATTTATATATATATATATATATATATATATATATATATATATATATATATATATATATATATATATATGTTATTATTAGGTAATCTACCGGTTAAGGTAGGTTTTTGGATGGACACAACTACCAAACAAACATTTTATTACTCCTAACAAAACACAAAATCTAGCATCCTGCTCTATACCAGGTCCCTCTTCATCTCTGAGTACTTTCTTCCTCCCTTCATCCCGTCCAACATCCCTATCCTGTTCCTTCCCTTTCCTCTTTTGCCCAACATTCTCCCCTCCATCACAGTCTTCAACATCCCACTGCCGGTCAACACCCCCTTCATCCACTTTTCCTGCCTCCATAGGATTTCTCCCAACAAACCACTTTCTTCGCCCACCATACCAAGTACTTCCTCATTTGTTTTCTTCTCTGTCCATTTCACCTTCTCCATTCTTCTCCACGCCCACATTTCAAAAGCCTCCAATCTACGTCTATCCTCCTGCTTCAATGACCACGTTTCCGCGCCGTACATAGCTACGCTCCATATCAAAGTTTTTACGAGTCTTTTCTTAATGACCTTACTCAACGTCCCTGTCATCAACTCCCTCCTCCTTGTGAAAGCCTCTTTTCCTAGCGCAATTCTTCTCCTTACGTCCCTACTACTTTGACCGTGTTGGTCCAAAACACTACCGAGATACGTAAACTGTTCTACCTGCTCTAGTTTTTGCCCTCCTATTTTAATGTTAAGCTTAGCCTTTTTCTTCCTAGAAAATCGCATAACCTTTGTTTTATTAATATTGATTCTCATCCCATACCTGTCGTACTGAATTTCCAATTCACTCAGCAATACTTGCAGCCCCTTGGCTGACTGACAAACTAAAGCTTGATCATCAGCAAACCTAACTGATTTTACGAATTCCCCGCCCACTTTCTTTCCTACCTTCAGTTCTTTCCATGACTCTTTAATCATTTCCCCCACATATTCAATGAATAGCACTGGTGACAATGAAAAACCCCGTAACCATCTTACTAACTCTGACCTTAACGTTCTTCACTCGTATTCTGAGACATGTAAAGGTTGCGGATTAGCCTCCTGTCCCTCCAATCTATTCCTATTTTCTGCAATGTACTCATAAGTTTTCCCTAATTCACTCTATCAAACGCTTTTTCGAAATCTACGAAACAGGCAAATACCTCCTGGTTGTACTCTATATTCCTCTCGATTAATAATCTCATTACTGCAAAGGCATCACGCATACCTCTGCCCTTCCTGAACCCAAACTGATCATCCCCTAAATAGTCATTCTCCCTACTCTCTATCCTTTTGTTGATGATCCAGAAAACAACTTTTGCTGCGTGGGATATCAAACTTATAGTCCAATAGTCCTCACAAGATGTAGCCTTTACCTTTTTTGGAATAGGAACTAAAACTGATATCACAAAGCCTTCCGGCCAGATTCCTTCCTCATAGATACTACGAATGAGCCCATATAGCCTCTTTCTCCCGCAGTTGCCTAAACATTTCAGTAGTTCCGCAGGAATATTATCCACCACCATGGCCTTATTTAGCTTCATCTCCGTTAATGCCATTTCTATCTCCTCGTCGAGTATGCCTGGATCTAAGCTATCTTCCTCTACGTCATATTCTTTTTCAATGTCTAACTTTGTTGGCCTAAGTTCTATAGCATACTGTATTTCTATGTATTCCTTCAATCTTTCTTGAATCATTTCTGCTTCAACTATCATCTTAGCCGCCTTATCTATAACTGTCCGCATTGATCTTCCGCACTTACTTGCCGGTAATGATGTACCATTGCTGTATAGCGCACTAATTTCACCCTTCTGAAAGCTTTCCACATCCCCGCCCAACGTTTTCCATTATGTTCCTTTTGCTTAAATTGTTGCCCGTCTCAATTTATTTTTTAACTCTTTGTACTTCATTTTGCCTAACTCTGTGTTTACATTCTTCCACTTTTTCCTCTCAACCATCTTTGTAATCATTTCATTCGTGATCCACGGTTTCATTGTCCTTTTTCGTTAACGGTTCCTATAGTGTCTTTTGCGGCTTCCGATATCCCTTTCTTGATACATTCCCAGTTTTATTCGATAGTACTCAGCTCTTTACCGTCCTCCATTGTTTTCTCTACGACCAGCTGGCACCCCCTCCTTGTCAATCCATGTAATGCTTCTACATTCCATTTCCTAACCCGTCGCCCCTGCCTTATTTTTTTGAAACGGACGCTACATTTCATAATAACTAAATTGTGGTCTGAGTCCGCATCCGCTTCCGGGAAGCTATGGGAATATATCACATTGTTCCTAAACCTGTGCCTATACAGAAAGTAATCTAACTGATACCTTTATGAATCACCTGGCATTTTTCATCTATACCCGCGCCTTTTGTAGTGTCTAAACCAAATGTTGGTGTTGGCTAACCTCTGTCTCTTACAGGGCTCCATGTACAGAGCTTAATGGCTTATTAATGACACTGTGATATGTTTTAAGAATGACTACTGTTTGTTATATCATGTCATTGCCACCCGGCTTATCGCCTAACAGCAATGTATCCCAAATAAAAAAAAAATAAAAAATTCCCCGCGGTCATTCCTCATTTCTATACCATAGTCCCCGACGTCATCACCATCTCTTACTTCGCTTACTGTCGCATTCCCATCCCCCACCCCTATCAAAATTTCCCAGCAGGAAGAGACTCAATTATGTCATCTAACTGATCGTATATCCTATATACCTCTTTCTCCGTATGGTTGCTCGGTAACATCTGAACAATGACCAAGTTCGTCGGCTGGGCTTTTATCTCTACTAATAATACTCTATCCGTTGCTTGTTCTATCTTTACTACGCTTCTTCCTACCTCTTCATTTAATACTATGGCTACCTTTTGTTGGCTTTCATCCCCGCCGCTGTATATTATTATATAATTATCACTTTAGTTATCCCTGCAATCCTACCATCTCACCTCGCATAGGTCTTAAATATATATACTTTTCCTTTCCATCTCTCGCTTAATAATCTCCAATTTGCCTGCCCTCATCATTGTCCTATCATTCTAAGTGCCCATTCTTACTAAATTGGTCTTCTTCTTCTGCGTCTTCTGTCCTGCTAAAAATTAACAATAAGTGCAAATTTCAGTACAGAATAGGTGGCTTTACAAAAAGAAATTTGTTCTTACACTTGTATTGGGCACTTGTATTTACTCTCGGGAAACTATTCAAATAATTTTTAAAAAATCCTCGAAGTATTAAGTGAAATATTTTTATCGAAGGGGGTTACAAAAACGAACATTTTTAAATCAACTCACCTGATGATTCACTGACTGGATATATCTAAGGAAACGCGGATTGTAGTAAAGTGAATGATGACTACGTTTTATAGACTCTCTAGATCGGTGGAAATGAAATTAAGTGAATATACTTCAGTATAAATTCAATATTTACCTTCCTTGTAAGTACCCCTTCATCTTACCCCGCAAGCCTTCTCCCATCCCATTCAAAACAGTCTCTTATCTTTCTACAAAATCTCATCTCTTTCTTCCCTTGCTCATAACTTTTCATTTATGCTCCAATGCATTCTCTTTTCCATATCGCCTCTCCGCTATCAACGACGCCGATAACTCGTCTCTTCCTTAACGCAGCAAAAAAAACTTGCAAGGAGAGCTTACCAGCACTGTAGGCACTGAATCTTTCGCCGTTGCCAGTGTTTAACCTTTTCATGTGTTTTTTCAAGCCCACAACACCCCTCTCTTCAATCCCGACCCTCTATTTTACCGCTTCAATTAATTCCTCCTTTGCAACCTAATCCCCTTCTCCGGGTAAACCAATATTTCTGAGGATTAAGGAATAGATTGCGTCCGGTTGGTGGCCAGAAACACGCTGGGGAAAGGTTCTCAGTCGGTAATATTTTGTAGCTTGGAAGAAAATCTTCCTCAACGTGTCTTTTATTTGCTCATAAATTATGGGGAATGATTCGGGTTTAATCACTTCTCAAAAGATGCACTCAAAAGGAGAAACGGATGAGACTCTACTTTTGTTGATTGTTTATATCTTCCCTTATGGCTGAATACAATAATTATTTATTATAAGTGATATTTACCAAATTTTAAGGTATAATTTAATACATAATCACGGTGATTATGCATAGGTAACAACCTTGTATAAACTATAGTGGGATTTTGGTTATTTTATTAATCACAAAGGAAACTTTCCATGAATTTATTTTGTGCTAACTTCTATTGAAATACCTTTTGATTTTCACCAAAATACATCATTAGAGGAGCGTTTAATCTTTAGAGAACACAGCGATATCCATCAATTCATGATATAAAATAGCTCTTCAGAAAGTCTCTTATTTGTCACTGATATACGCGATAATGGTATCATGTTAATCTTTTTCATGCTGGCCTACGAGTTTACTGTTATTACTCACGTAACTACATATGCACTTGTACAATGGAGCTATGTCTCTTCTCTTCTTCGCTCCGTTTAATCAATTGCTCCCCATTCCGTCGCTCAACTCTACTCTCCGCTCATTTCCTTCTTGTGAAAATCACACACAACTCTACCCCCGAATCTTCACCTTCACCTTCACGACTTTCTCTTTTCTGTTGTCTTAGCGCTGTAGTATCTCTTGTTTTCCACCTCTCGAGGCAGCTGTTTATTCATTATTCGTATCTTTTCTTTCTTCCCTCCCTACGAATCTTTGCTCTTGTTTCACTTTGCCTCTACGATTATGTTGCCCACTACCCCACCCAGCGCACATCACTCCCCTCTCTTGCCTTGCCTCCGCACCCTCGTTATTATCTCCCATTTTGCCTTATTCTTTCCTTCATGTTCTGCTGCAACCACTGTCTAACATTTTAGGCTGCATACCAGCGCTCTAATTATTCTCTTATTTTTAATGATTTTGACATTCCGCTTGATTCCACACTTCATGGTACCTACTGTACGACTGCAACATAAAGTAAACAGGAAGTATTTTTTCAATACTAGCTAATTAAATTTACTAAATTAAAATGAATGAACTTATGGCTAAATGGGCGTAGAAGAAATTTCTAGAGGGAGAAGATAAACAATGTTCAAGTAAGACAAAATTAGGCAAAATACGTTAGCTATTGTTAATATCAGACTATTAAAACTTAATATTTTTCGCGATAGGAGAGAGAATCGCTCCCTTCTACAACGACGGTATCTGTTCTTGCGTGTTGGAAATCGCCAAGCAACTCATTCAATGCAGAATCTCATTTTTGTTTTGTCATAATAGTTTCTTTTTTAATATGCCCTTTGCGTTTTATGAAATGTAATATTTTTATATATCAAGCAGTTTTCATGTAATAATTTGTTTTTAAAGAAACAAATTGTTAAACATTCACCTATTTTACCATCTATCATCCTCCTCTCCCTAGGTTTTCCTGACCTTTCCTATTAAAACTCCAATCTTCATAACATCCAACCCACTTCCTTATCTAACTCATCCCTACCCCTCGCCGTTTCTCTGATGCTAATGATTTTCACTAGCATCTTCCTCACCCTCAAATAAAAGTTCTGATCACTTTAATTTTTGCCAGTCGCACGGCACTGCAAGTAACTCACTTCTTCCCGCCACCACACCACTTGTGTCACATCAACCTTTAAATCCCTGAAAATCTTTCCTACCGTTCTGTTCTCCCACCTCCACAATGCAGCGGAAAGAGAATTTTGCATCTCTTACGACTCCTCCTGAATCCCCGCACCTCTATTTCGCCAAAACTTTTATCCTCAATGGTAAGTAGTTAGCTCTTTTTCTGTTCGCCCATTTTTAACTGCTCCTTGAATATTTGCTGAGTACCCGAAAGTAATGCCTCGTCTTATCTAAGATTAATTGAAAATGACATTATGTATCCTGGAGGCATATTGGGAAAATCTCATTTTATTCGAGCTTTAAGTTGGGGATTCTTTTTATTGGATCATGGTACGCTGTAAAGCAAGGCGGTCATTGCGGATATATTTTTATTCTTAAGTTAAGCGATCTCGGGGTCATAGTTTTGTAGCTGAAATAAAAAATATTTTTTGATTAAATGCATGCGCCTTCTTCTAGAGCTTTTTACAGGCAGAAAAAGCTCGGTGTGTGGCCTAATAATGCCTGCCAGAGCGAATTTAACTCTCTTGAATACCAATAAAATTAACCAGAATTAAAATACATATACAACATCTACTGCATAACTGGATAAAAAATTTATAAAATTGATAATATTCTATCTATGCTGTTAAATCCAGATACTTTCTGTATGGACCGTATTTTTATACATTTGGGTTGATTGTAATAATACACTTTGAACGCTTTTAGTTTCTTTCTTCGATAAAGATGAAATAAATACGATATATACAGTGTCATTTTAGTATCCTTTTTGCTTTTCTAATTGAATAGTCAAATGTGGTACTCGTTTTAAAATTAAATGCTCATGTTGCATTGACAATAACATCCATTTACTCGGTAACTTTTAGGCAAAAACTTGTAAATATATTTGTAGATAAGAAATTTCTGTCTGCTCCGTAAAATTGTTATATCCCTAATGAAAATGAAGAATGTATCAACCAATTAACTTAAATAAGCCTTCAATTGCTTCGCCAATTGTTTTAGCAATAAAAAACTAAGAATAATTATCGACACCTCATCGAAGAGCTTATTGTTGATTAAATTCGTCATGTTAAATACTCGTAATTAATAATAGCTTTACTGATAAATCTCAGGGTCTCTGAACTATTGATATTCCTTGCAAGTGAGATTGTCATCCGGTTAACATTGAAAGTTGTGTTGAGTTGATGTTCATGCGCACATTAATTATTGTTTTCAAATTTAAATAAAAAATGTCAAAAAATTTCAAATTAATCGTCTTCTATCACCAATCTGAATTTTGTTTGAAAATTTAGGTATGGTCGAGTAGGTGCACATTGCCTAAACTTTTCTAGTTTTATGTGCAGTAGCTTTCTCCGCAATAATAGTTATGGAATACTTTATATAAATCAATCTACTTTTGATAGAATTCTGTTTGCATTTTTACTTCAACTGGTAAGCATGCTTGTTTATTGGTTAGAGTATTATGAAATCCCTGAAGTTACATTTGAGATAACACAATGTGTTAATCATTAATTATGGTATCAAAATATTTTAATGCCTCTTTACTTAACATATAAAAAATACCTTAGCGTTCAGAGGATAAAACACCACTGCTCTACCACCTTTTTACGTGACGATGGGACTACTGCTGTGCAGCAGGTTGACTACTTGAAACTTTAGCCGTGAAAAGTAAATGGTGAATATGGAATAGCAGTATTTTGTCCTCTGAACATGGAAATAGAAAATATTGTACCTAACTAAGCTTGAAACTGCTTTTATTAGAAGAATACGTTTTTAAATTATTTTTTCTAGTTGTGATGTCTTCTTTATGAAGACTTTCATTTTGACATTGCACACTCCACTGAGGTGTCTTTAACCTTACCAAGTGTCCAAATGTTATCCAGATGGACAGTTTACAATTATATTTTATTTGAAATCCTCTCTGCTAATTGGGAATTAGTTCTATCATCTTGTTGGTGAACACGAATGGATTCTATCACAATAATTAAAAAAGGAAGGATGTACTCTAATTCACATGGATGACATGTATGTTCATGCTACGATGACAAGAGATGGTACACTGGAATGTGTATATAGGTAGTATCACCTGGTGTTTTGTTTTAAACAGGAGTAATATGATGGACATTTTCTTCCAGTATATCATGCTGGCAACTTCATCATGATATATTGGAGATCGAGAATATCGACTACCTAACTTTAGACATAGCAAAAAAATGTGTCTCCAGTTCTCACAAGAATCATTAAGACATACTTAAAAATGAGAATCCCGAGTGTATTGCAATGAGAGTAGGTGTTGAAACCCATATCTGCGAAAAGAGGTAACTACCGCAGGCGAGGAGATTCATTATGTCAAGTATATGTACCATGCCAATCGATGTGGTTAATAGCACAGCAGCTATTGGACTACAAGCTAAGAAGTATTTGCTTCGTAGATGGAACGGTATGTTTTGAAATATATTATAGTTTTAATATATATATTTTTTTGTGGGTCGCGGTAGTCCAGGGATAGAACGTTGGATTAATGACCGGAAGTTCGGGGTTCGATTCCCTTTCTGGGCACCTGCAGCTCCATCCAAGCTATGTGATTTTTTTATCAGTTTTTGTACCAGATCTTCCTGGGAAATCATAACCGTCGCAGGGAAAGGCACTGACCCCCCTACTCTGATGTTTGAATGCCACACGCCGTCGGGTTTAGTATTGGGTGAACTCTACAATCACCTACCAAACCGACCTTCGGGTTGATTACTGTGTAAATGGTTTTTTTTAAATATGTGTATGTGCGTATGAGTTTTAATCAGGAAAACATTGTCATGATCGTTATTTCAACGATAAAGACGGTTGAAGGTAAAAGTTGCGGAATCACTGGTGAATTTGATAGTTTTGTTACGTTTTTATTTAGTTTAGGCTTTTGCCCTGTTATAACTATTGCTGTTTCGTCATCTCGTAAATCAAAGACAACCAGAAGTATGTGGGGAAGGAGTGGGGCCCCCTAAGCCTTCCCCCTCACGTGGCTACTCCGTGGGCATAGTGCGTGCCGATACCGAAAATCTCCGACGGAGGAGTTGCCGGTGTAATCCGAGCTAAAGGGGGAAGACCTGACCACTCCTGGGAATTGCTCTGGAGCAAGAAGCGCTTGATCACGTAGAATGCGGATATGGTAGTCATGAGGAAGACTTCACCAGCTTGCTCGAAAGAAGGTCCCTTGTACGGATCGGCAAACGTTACGTGGGCAGATATTTGACAGGTCATATAAGTGATTGTAGGCCGGGAACTGAATGGAGCGATCGAACTCGGACGCTCCATGCATATCCCCTCTTCTTTTTCATAATTCGCCTGCTTGTGCCGCAGCGGAAGGGGAAGGCGGGGAAAAATTAGGCATTACCCTGGTGATGCAGTGGCAACGCTGGTTTGCAGAAGTGCGATGAGCATTCAAACATAAAAGGGAAGTTCGTAACATTTCCCTAAGTGCCAAAGAAGACTATTCGAGAAAACTGCGGGGTATCTACAGCTAAAACTATTACGCCAACGGTTTCGGGATGCTTATCACCGATCCTATTCAATGCACTCACGTAAAATTCACACGCTCGGGAATACAGCCAACGAGCATCATCTATCTTTTACCAAAATGGCTTTCCCCTATCAGCATACCTGTGTATGAATATTGGAGGTCGAAAATGAGCAACGAGTGGGGAAGTTTGAAAATTAAGGCCAGTTTATAATTACGAATTTTTGCAAGCATATAGTATATTCGATAGTTTTTTTTCTGATGAACACATTTATTATATTTTATCCTGACATCTGTAGATTCTCCCATATTTTCATGAAAGTGTTGAAATTTTTAATAGAAGCATTTGTATAATTACCAATTTTTTCCTTTTGCAAGGAAACAAACAAGGGTTAATCATAAAAATAAACATGCTTTAAGATAACAGTATGATGTATTTTGTAGTGCCAGCTAAGTTTGCATTAAAAATGTCTTCCGACTATAATTACAGAAATACATTAATATATGTATGCAGATTAAGCGTGAACATTGATTTCGAAAGTAATTTTGGTGGAGGTATACTATATTTAAATAAAACTGTGAAGGGCGCATGGAAGTTTATTTTTGTTTCCTTTTATATCCTAATCACAACAATAATTTAATTCTTATACCGCCTGGATTTATTTATTCAAATTACATATTTTTTAAGGTCATGGATTTGCCAACAATTTGGAACTGTTTTCATGAAGATGGCCATTGATAACATAACCTCATTGATATCACACATTGTTCACATTTTAAATTTAGACAATATCTCTGCCCCGCTAATTAACCTATTTCTACAACATCCGTGGTATTTAGGATTAATCCATGCAATGGAATAATTTTTGTAAAAACTCATGAATGAGATCATTCGGAATGCCTGTTAATGACTGATTATAATAAGCCTGTCCGTCGGAGCCTATCTGTTCCACATATTTCTCTCTAAAATTATCAATCTAAATGAAACTTGGGATGATGTCTAATTATTTGATCTACCTGAACACATTGGATTTTCATTTTCTTAACTAGAGTTTATACTATATCGTTATTACATCGAAATATTAAAAAAATACCAACTTGACAGAATATTTATTTATACCATCTAAAATTATGATTGAGCGATTAAATTGAGGCCCTATGCAACTATCACTGCTGAATACAGGCGTTTGTAGTCATGTTCTAAGTTTGATTCGAATTGTGACAAAATGTGTTTTCCGAATGAAAATCCGCAAACCTTCATGGATTATCGGCCGATGTTTACTCCATGATAATTGAAATAAATGCTTCTTCAACGCTACATGGAACTGACTGAATGGTTCCGTCATATATACCTGGGTTTATGACTCAAAGCTGCGTGAAATGAGGGTTGAACGCATTTGCTTCCTTTCCGCTTCCACCGAACGTGCTAAGCATTATAACGACCGCGAAATTAATTGATGGGTAACAATTTTTCCACTGGCCGAAGCGAGCACGGGATTTTGGAATTCTTTCTCCGTCCACCGTGTCGGGCGTGAGGCAGGCGGTGCACGGCACTCGGGGCGTGAAACGCCCAAATCTCCCACAGCCATTTTGACTATTCCGAATTTTGCGTAACCATGCCTGCGTGAATTTACACATGCTGACGGATGGATGTAGGCATGACGAGAGGGATAGGGGAGGGCTGGGTGTTTAATGCTCTGAATCGCACGTGTGCATTCACGCGATATTTAGCAAGCGGGAATCCGTGCATCCGCTGCGATGCAGGCTCATTGCAGCCTCCTCGCCTGCCTCCCTACCTCCGGCGCTCACCCTTTCCCCCGTCTCACCGGCCCGTCCTACCCCGGACACCTATCCGCGTAACCAGATGTTTCGTGCCCGTCCCCCCATCCTCTCACCCCTTCTCCGTGCATCTACACGGTCCGTTGCCTCCGGTGAACCCCGCACTTCTCAGCTAAACTTTGGGTGTTTGGGGGAGGGGTGCATGACAAGTGGTGGTGGGAGGGAGTTTGAAGTCGCAGAGAGAGAGGTGTACGTTTCTAGGGTCCCAGTCAAACTTTTCGGATCTGGGTTTCGTGGGATAATTAGGGCGCGATAGGGGGATTGGGGTACAATAGGGTCCCAGCAGTCTCTTTTCCTTTCCCCCTCCCCTGCACCCGTCCTTACTATGCTATGGTACCAACCGCTCACTCGTTGGCAGATTCCGACTTGAAGATTTACAGGGGCGTGTATTATGTGAGTACGAAGAACGAGGTCCTTCAGTGCTTCTTTGGGGGCGAGGAGGGTAGAGGAAGAGGGATAGAAATAATTGATGGAAAAATGGTGAGTCGTTCCGTCGAAGCAGTATTGAAATTTGGTTCCAGATCATTGATTGCCAAAGCGCCATTATTAAGAAAAGAAAATTTCTGTATTGGAAAATTCACTTAAAATGTATCATGAACTCTGCACGGATGATTAGGAATATGACTTTCTAGCGTACAAGTACTAACTATTGTCGAGAATAGTGGACACCCAATATCTGTCGATAAGGGTGTATGCTTGGAAACCTAACTGCTCACAAAAATGCGAAAATATCCAGTTGAAATGAATGAATTCGTAGACAATTGGTAACCATTTAGTAATTTAAGCATTCAATATATCTATTTTAGGCCATGGTAGCAATTTCCTTTTTCGTCGTTCATTATTTTGCAAAGTAATTTTCTATCAAAGTGACGGATCGAGGGAAAATAAATATAATTTTTGTACAGCATATTCATTTGAATGCTAAGCGTGATTTCAGGCAGAAAGTCGTTCATATTTTTTGGCTGTATCTTGGAACTTTTGTCTTAGCGTACATTACGTTCATAGAATCGTGTAATAAGCCAACAACTCTCGATTGTTAAAACTGCTTCTTTATAAATGAATTTTCACAGGGAATGAAGAGCGCTACATAAATATTTAAAGCAGAATATAGCATAGAAATATTACAAATATTTAGGAGCGTCGATATACATTTAATTCAACGCAATGTAATTGAATCGGTATCAAAACTCTGCATCCAGCGCAATGTTCAGCCGAAATGGTTTTACGAGTATATAACAAAGATTCATTATCTTACTCAATTATTTGAACATTTTCAATTAAACTCATTCATTTTATACCATCATTATCATCATTGGTATTTCAATCCAATGATTAGTTTAGCTTGTTTTCTGTGTTCGGTGTCACCCCCTTACCCCCCTGATAGATTTTCTGTTTAAAGCTATCACTAATATGTCCTATGTACTTGTTTCTTGGTGCTCCTCCTGGGATCTTCCTTTAACTCTGTTTCTAACTAATACATGTGGCCTCATAATGTTTCCAATCATTGTAGTTCTTCATTGAAGTTCTCCATTTTATCCTTTCCTCTTCTGCTCTTCAACAGATACACTCCCTCGTTCCTCTCTGTTTGCCCATTTACTCTTCAACATTGTTCTCCAGCACCATGTTTTAGATGCTTCTATTCTTCACTGGTCCGTTTTTACAATGTCCCGGGTCGCGGGTTCGATTCCCGCCTGGGTGAGTTTCCCTCCATCTAGGGCTTGGGTGTTTGTAAATGTGACATTGTTATCGTTGTTAATAGTTCGATGTAAAGGCCTAAATGTGCTGTTTTCGGACTTATACTGAATAAATAAATAAATAAATAAATAAATAAATAAATAAATGTCTCTCTGATTCGTCAGCCTCATATCCGTAGAGTGCCGTACTCTATACGAACGTTTTGTTAAACTTATTTCGGGTTTGCAAACTCAGGTTTTTGAACCTATTGCTTCTCTTCTTTGCGAACGATTTTTTAG
Organism: Hetaerina americana; assembly: GCF_022747635.1. Classification (NCBI taxonomy): domain Eukaryota; kingdom Metazoa; phylum Arthropoda; class Insecta; order Odonata; family Calopterygidae; genus Hetaerina; species Hetaerina americana. The sequence continues at coordinate 65,577,356 of NW_027286069.1, forward strand.
CTTGAGAAGGCTTTCGTTTATATATATATATATATATATATATATATATATATATATATATATATATGCATAATAATAAAGTATGTGTTAAAATTTCTGTTTGGATTGTATTATCCCTGACGTTAGCTAATAGAAGCAACTAAATTAATTGGGAAAGCATTCCGGAAGCTCACACATATTTAATGAACCATCAGGAATCACCATACAACACAAGCACGCCTCACACTGTCCAATTATGTGCGGAAGCGTAAATGGACCTGGTAGGGAAAGATACTAAGAAATGGGAAAGAATAGGCTAAATGGATGTCAAGCAGCCAGATTCAAAGAATAAATTGCTGAATAAAGAATGAATAAACAATAGAATGTAAACACAATGTGTGGTAAGTAAGCAACGGTGGTTGGTTACCGTCCAAAACCCGTTTTAATATGTTGATCAACTATGATGATTCATTAATTAGTCAAGTGGTGAACATTAATCCATAATTTATTCCAGAGTTAATTTAAAATATGATTCACCCCAGCTGGGTGATTTTTCGTTTAGGTAGATCATCCTGGAATTCATAGGTAGTACAGGGAAAAGAACTGGCTCCCCTATCCTGATTTTTTAATTTCACAAGGCGATGAGTTTGATACTAGATTAGCGCTTAACCTCACCTATCACGCCAATCAACTTCAGGTGATTACTGCGGTATATTTTTACAAATTAAGTATACATACATACATAATAATACATATACACTCATACATACACATACCTATGTACATGTACATACACATACATACGAGGGTAGACAGAAGAGTAATGCACACATGCTTGCAGAGCGCGAACAAAATCAAGTAGCAAGATCGGGTAAACGGTAAATTAAAGTACATTTGTTAGGTTTCAAACTCTAATATTTATTTTTCAACATAGTTTCCGATCAGGCTAAACGCGAACAAATTTTTTCATTCCGTCACTGAAAAACTCTACCGACTCGACAGCTGCCTTCACCTCATGGTCAGAGGTGTAATGATTACCCTTGATGTCTCCTGAGTTGAGGAAAAATCGGGGGGATAAGAACGGTGTAGAATCGGTTCAAATTTCAGGTTTCACAAGGCCTCTCCAGTTGCGTGCGAGGTGTGTAGACGAGCGTTGTCATGCTGCAAGATTATTGGCGCCAGGCTGCCTTAAATAAGACAAACTCGAAATTGGAGGTGTTTTAGTCTGTATATACAGAGAGGAATTTAACGTTGCCCCTGGTTCCAGAAAATTGGTCACATTAACTCGGTGAGCATTCCAAAACATGGTCACAAGAATTTCTTTTGAGGATGATTGTCTTATGAACTTTTTCGCTTGAGGAGAAGACGGATATCGATATTCAGCGCTCCGTTTTTTCTCTTTCGGGTCGTATTGGTGGACCTATTATTCGTCCCCCGCCACAATATTCAAAAGAGAGTCGTCTCCTTCGTCACGGTAGCGATACAAAAGTTGCTCGCAACATTCCAATCGACACTCTTTGTTCTCGTCTGTGATACGGCGTACCCTTATCCTTCGTGCACCGGTACCCTTAAAGCACAGATTTTACGGTATCCTTATGACGCCAACACGTTTCTTGGAATTTCAAATTTGCTTTGCGATACGCTTTTGAATGATTCACCGATCATTTTGAATGAAACCTTTGACGAGTTTGCAATACTTATCGTCTGTGGTAGTGTTCGGACATCCGCTGCGTTTTTAATTAAAAATTATGGCTCATCAGGCTCGCAACCACGAAATTTCTCTACCCATCGATTTACAGTAGACCTATCAACAGCATCGTCACCATAGACAGCCTTTTAACGACGATGAATCTCAGTAGGAGTCAATTTTTTAGCATTTAAAAATTCGATAATAGCAGGCTGTTTGATTCACGTTGATATATCACTAGAAGAAGTCTCCATACTTTCGCTTCTCGTAATATCCTGGATGAACGCAACGACGTCAAACGAGCGCAAGTGCATTGAAGGGGAATGTTACTTCCTCGTGCCACCCAATGTACTACTGAAGGTATTTTGTTCGCGCTTTACAATCATGTGTGCATTACTTTTCAGCCAACCCTCGTACATATAAATATATAAGATAAGTTCATAGCGGTAGAAGAAATATAAGGCTATTCACGAACGTGAAGATGGTATAAAGGACCAAAAACACAAAAAGTAAATAAATGGTTTTGTTTTTGAAATTTCGGTTTATTTTCAACGGAAGATAGAGTCTCCCTTCGGTATGGAAGTAGTATGGAAGGAAGAAATGAGGGAAAAGTCTTCTTTTTTTCTTCATTTAGGAAAAGTGGTTGTACCATCGAAATATTCCAAAAACAAAATCGCATAAACATACAGATCTATATACATTTATGATCTACGCACCCAAAGAATGCAAAACCATACCTATTCATGAATATGATTGACCTGTATAACTAAAAGCTTTTTGTAATCAATTTGAAAAGAAGTGAACAAAAAAATATATAGTGTAATATCGAAGAAATAATGGCTAAAATGTTAGGTAATTATAAAATATTAAACTTAGTTTTTTGTAACGCCTTCAAATATTTCCATATATCTCGGTCTCTTACGTAGAATTTAAAGGTTAGACATACGTAAAAGCCTGACGTGGCGAATACCGATGGTTTATAGTTAAAAGCTTTTTTATTCAGTACATTTTTTTAATGCAGCAGTTACCATCGGCTCTCAACTTGGTTACTTAATGTAGCTTGACGTCTATTTTGCTATCGCCAGAAGAAATATTCTTTAAGGACCTGACAACATATTCTGCTGCAATTGAATTCTCTAAACCATTTTTCTCCAACTATAGGTAAACATTCACCAAGGTTTGAGCCAAGAGACTGTTGGGTAAACACAGTATTTTCGAAATTTCTAACTTTTACTTGATATTAAGGCTAAATATAAGAATATTCTCATTTATAAATAGTTTAAATGCATAATGCGGTTTTATGGTATAAACCAGGATTCTGTTCGTACGGCGTAAAGTTGGAGATAAGTTACCATAGAATAATTATATATATTTGAGTTACTCTTTGTGCAGTTAAAGTATGTTCAATGCAAAATCAAATTAGGTCACACTTTTGGGAAGGATTTACTAGGTTCGATATGGCATTATTTTGTTTAGTATAACCTTTTGCTCTGCAAATAAATTATTTGATGCATTATTCACTCGTTTCCTCTGGGTAAAAACACCAAACCTGACCGACACTGTCGAAAACATCCCGTCCACCCTGTGGTTCCCTTAATTGATTACTTTGTCATATTTCTGTATTCTTTGAAATTTTTTTCCACGTGTCCCATTGTTTTTGTTGCTTTTGTTTTTGTCGAGGCTGGCGATGTGGCTTTTTACTATTAGGGACTAAAAACATTGTCACTGTTGTTTTAAAATTCTAAATTGAGTTGTAATTTAAAATGCCTCATGATATTTATTGTCCAGTTTTAACGAAGCGGATCTCTAGAGACTTAACTTCTCTGACTTTTTTCTCTGGAAATTCACTATTTATTTATCTAAGCTGACGAAATTTTATTTCACTTTTGACAGGTTTTGTGTTACCGATTATAGAGAATGCATCATCGCCCTTTCTTACTCTTCGTCTTTGTTTTCAAAGAAACTTGAACTACTGGTGGTGGAGGGAACTAAGTATATAGTTATTTAATGTAGCGGAAAAACTATCAAAGATGACTGCTGTTTCCAAAACATCAGGTGTAGATTAAAGTATAGCGTTTTCTCGGGAATCCTTACTTTGATTGGTATATGTACATCAGTCCGTGAAAAGTAAAAGTCCAAACAATGAAAATATTAACCTTTGTTTCCGTCTTCTTCCACGCCATAATTCTAAGGCAGTCATGGCAGACGGTTTGGAAGTCATGGCATGTCGGTTGAGTCTTTGACTACTGAACGGAAAGCGTAAGTTCAACACCTAGTAAATTTGACCAACCCCCATCTTCGCCGAAGTTTAATATTTTGGGTACCGCAACAGTTCAGAGTATTTACTGGAGGCGTAAGGGAGGAAATGGTAACCCCAACCTAATATTTTAATTTATCATCCCGTAGAGATAATACAAAGCAATTTATATCTTCACCAATCAAACCATTCTGTAGTTTGATTACTGTGGCAAGTTGTGAGACCCCTTATGGCGCAGTACCTATAAAATGATCACAGAACTGTGATTTCTCATAGTGACTACATCACAGTAATCATTCCGAAAGTTTATTTGATATATTAGGGGAGCTTACCTGCATTAAGACCTACGGCGTGGCGTGTGAAATTTGGAGATCAGGGTATGGGGGACCGATTTATTTCCTCGGGCTGTCTGGAGCATATGAAAAAGATCTGGTGTCCAAAAAAAAAATTAACTTGAAAACAGTGGAGGATGAAGTATTTGAAAATCCTCTCGACACCCTTAGGTCGCCATTTGAATGTTTGACCAACTAGGTATATGTACCTGTAATACGCGGCTTTGGTGATTATGATGGATATTTAGCCATAATATTTGAAGCGTCTCTCATTTGTTTAAAGAGGAGATATATTTTTATCACCCCTCATCCGCAAGGTGTACTTCATTGTTTCCATGTTCAGTGTTTTTCTCTCTATTAACTTCCTTTTTCATTTCCGAAATTTGGATGAATCTCCTAAACTGAAGGCTTCAACAAACGACTCTCCTGTCATCTATCTTGTATGGAACTTCTTATTTACTGTTTTGTTATCAACGGCGTACGGCTTTTAGCGTTTTCGGACAAGGGGGTTCAATGGATTGATTGATAGTAGGGGGACTTTTCAAACAGCCGATAGACTTAAACGATTGAAAGGCAGAGATAGACCTTAAAAGCCCAACTCTTTCTCCTCAGCTCTTTCACTCACTCACTATTTCGGCAATTGGCCGGGAAGAAAGGCACGGAATATGTTTTATGAAAGGAAATGGAACGATATTGTTTTGACGTGTCAGGCGGGAATGTTCAGCGAGAGAGAAAGGGACGATGGTAGAGGAAAAACAGCGGATGGGAGATGATAGCCTGGACCAAGTGGGATAGAGGCGGGGGTAGAAAGGCCATGGGTGGGCGGAGAGGGAAGTTTTTCGAAGGGAAAGGCAATCGGATGGGAATGTTCGTGCAATGGGACAGGGAAGAAGAGTGGAAGAAATAAGAGGAAACGGAGTAACAGTTGAACTGATCTTCCCATATCACGGGTGATAACCGTGTTGACGAGGAAATGATACTTTTGACTCCTCAATCATTGAATCGTCGCGCGGTAGTTAAGGGCCGCAAAATTATGCCGCATGATGACCCACCGCGAGACTCCGCGAAATGGGCAGTGGCAACGGATAGCCATTTCGAGGAAATTTCCGCCATTGATTGACCGGGACTAGATGAGACGCGGATGGGCTTCCCCATCTCCTCATTCCACGTCTCTGGTCACCGCTCACCCCGTGGATTCCCTCCAATCGTGACGGAAGCGAGTTCAGCGAGAGTGGGGGAGAATGGAGAAGGACACGGAGAAGCGACTCTCATAAAGGGTGCGCGGAGGGACGATGTGGGAGCAGGAAGGGCTTCGTGGTCGAGAGCGAGACGGGATCGACTGGGTGAATGAAACATTCGGGGCAAGGCATGGTCGGAGATTGGAGTTCTAGGGGGAAAAATAAATGAAAGGCGGGGGGCACTGAGGTTGGCGAGGCTGGAGAGGAGAAGAAGGAAAGCGGGTATTGACGAGGTGAGAGGTAAATGGAGAGAAGTGGAGAGAAAGAGGGAGGATTGGCCAGGGTTCAGAGGGGAGAGTTGGGAGGCAACCCCTGCGTACCTCGCACAGACAGTTGTAATGGATATCTGGTTCTAATTTACGGTCAAACCCCGCGCTCAGACTCTGGTTTTGGGCGTTTCCATCCCCTCTCCAGTGGTGGCGTCTCACCGCACCGCCGGTCTAATCCACACTCTCGACTGCCCCGCTGAAAAACCTCGCCTACCCTTCCTCTATCTCTCTCTCCTTCCTCTCCCTTTACCATTTTACCCGCTCTTGCTACATCACCATCTATCCGCACCAATCTTCTTCGTGCTCAGCTCGCGGGTCAAATAAATACCCTTTCCCTCCACATTGTCCCATGTCCATCGGAGGAAAAAATCCTTCAGCTCCCCCAAATCTCTTCCCCCGCGCCGCCCCATTTTCTTCGCACCCTACCCTTGTTTCTACGTCCTTAAAAACCTAAATCTCCCACTGTTTATTATTTTTTACTTTTTATGTACCGGGGGGTGCTACCCCCTCAGTCCTTCCTATTCCAAAGAGTGAGCTCGACCTCCCTTTTCTTCCTCCTCGTTTCAATTCCTTTTATTCCGCCTCCTTCACACACAAATACGCCCCCACTCCACCAAATGCTCAGCTGCCTACCTATCTTTACGCACGGATGCCGGATATTTTTCCCACCTCCGCCGTTTGCCGTTATAAACCATCCCCCTCCACCAACACCAGTCTCTCCCCCTCCTTCCGGCCCCACGCTATTGCTCCCGCACATCCTTTCACTACCTTTTACTATCGTTGACCTCCGCTTCTCTCCAATGGGGTGCTAAAAATAAAAATTAACTCCCGAAATCCTTTTCGTAATCCCCGCTTTGTTCTTCCTCTCTCCTGGCTCCGAATGAGGTTCCCCCACCTCTTCTCTCGTTTCTTCACACCCATGCACACTTACATACACACATATATACTCACAAACCTGAGGAAAATTGCGCTTCTCCGCACTCCTCTTATATCGTTCCGTAATCCAATGCACGTCATCCTCCTCTTCCCACCGCTATCACAGCACTCCCTCCTTTCTATTATCTTTTTCTTCTTTCACCGAATCATTTCCTCCCTCTTAATTATTCCTTTCTTTTAAATTTGTTCTCTCTGCTATGTTATCTTCTGGTCTTAAATTTTCTCTCTTTCCCTCTCTTTTTCAGTTCTCTTCCTCTCTCCCATTCTTTCTCCGACTCTTTCTCTCTCTTACCGCGCCTCTCAGTGTATTTACGAACGCTGCCACCGCCGGGGCCGATTCTTTTGTTTATTGAATTGATTTCTTTCGACGATTCTATTGATGGATCTTCATATTAAAAATTTAACCTTAAAGAAGCATAATAAAAGGAAATATAAAATTTTCTATTAAAATAAAATTCACAACAGTAATATTTCTTCAGAATTGGTAGGATATTACCAGTATTCTACACTGTAACACAATAAATTCTTATAAATTTCATCTCAAAACTTCAGAAAAAGATTTTCATGAAATGTAGTAAATCTATTATTTTTGAAAACTATTGTTGGACTTTAAAATTTTCAACTTTGGCCATTCGCTAATTTTGAAATTTTCTTTTAAGGAGTGTTAGTATTCAATAAAAAAATCGTTACGTTTTAAGTGAATAAAATGCTGAATGCAATTTTAGGCTTGCTGATTAGTGATAACGTATCTTACAAGTATGTTCAAACAAGGATACAATTCTGTTTTAAAGGCTCTTAATACAATACAAGCCAATAAGATTTACCTCTAATTTTTGTTAAATATCTCCTTTGTTGTCTTTTATTTCTTACCCTCGTATACAATTTTGAATTTTTATTACTGTCTTTACCAATGACAGAGCGAATAATTACAATGTATGGACAATAAATTGAACAGTTAGACTCTTCCCTCTTCTCTCCCTACGTTTTTAACGATTGTTTAAATATCGCAATCTAATGTTTACTCCACGGATCTTTCATATTGCACCCAAACACTCCCCAATTCTTTTCCTTCTTCGAGGTTCTCTCAGATTCGGTTTCTTCCCCAGCCCAACTTTCTCCATCTCATTTCTTCAGCTCCCCGTTGTTTGTAAAGCTAGCCTTTCTTCTCATTAGTACGTTTATTCTTTTCCTTAGCAATGCAAACTTGCGAGCTTTTTCTTCACTGGATAGCAGTCGAAGACTAAATGACTTTCCGGACGTGTTTCCCGGTATATTGAAATTGCTTCCGAGATGTGCCAACTACGGGATGTGGGTGAGGACTGAGCTAAACTCTTATCGGCCCTACACCCTAATTTAGGACCCGTCTCGTTGAGAAAGTGTCCTTTCCCCCAAATAAAATTGCAAGGCTATAATTAAATTTTCCTTAGCTGAAATCCTAACTGAAGTTCACAAATGGTCACCTCATTAAATTTTTAATAAAGGACATATAAAAAGCGCTCATTAATTTCAGTGTAATGTCTTGTGCTAAAGGCTTAAACTTGACCTAGTTACAAAAGAAAGGAAATTATATTTACGCGAGCTCACCTTGCGGACTAATAAAAACTAGCAAAATGCAAGCATAACAGGTTAACGTGTTGACCCTGGAATAATAATGCCAGAGGATTTTTACTACACTTAATTTTATATCATTAAATTTTTTTAATTCCTTTATTCCATAATATTATTATGGGAAATTGAAAGAGTTCAAGGGAAATGTCGATGTTCCTCTTGCCATGAACGTACATTTTAATCCCTATCTCTTGCTACGAATATAGTAGTTGGTGTATATGCATATAAAAATACACACAAATGCACACACACATATATATATATATGTATACATATATAATATATATATGTTTTCAAACAAATGAGAAATTACTTGGTATGTTGGGCGAAGAGAGGGGTTTGTTGGGAAAAATCCCGTTGAGGTAGGAAAAGTGGATGAAGGCGGTATTGACCGGCAGTGGGATGTTGAAGACTGTAATAGAGGGGAGAATGTTAGGCAAACGATGAAAGGGAATGAACAGGGTAGGGATGTTGGACGGGATGAGGGAAGGAAGAAAGTACTCAGAGATGAAGAGGGGTCTGATGTAGAGTAGGATACTGGATTTTTTATTTTTTAGGAATCAAAATATTTATTTAGTAACTGTGTCCATCCAGAAACCTAACTTAACTGGTAGATTACCTAATAATTTATATATATATATATATGTATATATATGTGTGTATATATATATATATGTCTGTGTGTGTATATATATATATATATATGCGAGCCAAATATATATATATATATATATATATATATATATATATATATGCGAGCTAAATATATATATATATATATATATATATATATATATATATATATGCGAGCCAAATATATATATATATATATATATATATATATATATATATATATATATATATATATATATGCGAGCCAAATATATATGCAGAATGCGTTCAAAAAATAAGGCAATATATATGTATATATATATATATATATGTATATGTATGTATATGTATATGTATATATATATATATATATATGTATGTATATGTATGTATATGTATATATATATGTATGTATATGTATGTATATGTATATATATATATGTATGTATATGTATATATGTATATATATATGTATATGTATGTATATGTATATATATATATATATGTATATGTATGTATATGTATGTATATATATACACACGTGTATATATATATACATGGGTGGTCTGAAAAGTTTCCGACTGTTACAGACCGTCCTCGTATATATATAAACACAGAATCAACTCTAAGTTCGGTTTGGTAGTTGATGGTAGAGTTCACCAAGTACTAAGCCCGACGGCGTGTGAAATTCACACATTACGGTAGGGGGGCCAGCTCCTTTCCCTGTGCTGGTTATGGTTTTCTAGGAAGGTCTAGCACCAGAAAAATCACATAGCTTGCGTGGAGCTGCAGGAAACGAACCCGTTCAGTGGTCCAAAGCCCTACCCCTGAAACACTGCGAGCCAAATATATATGCAGAATGCGTTCAAAAAATAAGGCAATTATTAGTTAAATGTAATTTATTGAAAAGATTTGCACAACCACTTAAAATACTCGTATGTATTCTTACATATATATGCATATATACATATATATGGAAAACGCAGATTTCAAGTTCAATGGCTAGGTCCTGTAAAATAATTTCCTTTTTAGCTATAATATCCTTTCGAAGCCTAGATTTCTTTGCCCAAAGCTAACGCAAGTCTTCAATCTCAAGAGAATAGAGCCTTACTGTGAAGACCTTTGGGAATTAGGTAAATTTTAAAAGAGAATTCGTATTAGATCAAAACTAATGGAAGCTTAAAATTTTCCATGATGTCCAGTATCCAATGGTTTTAGCTTTTGGTTATGCCTGAGTTCAGAATTGGCCTGGCCTCATTAAGGGTTGGAAGCTTGAACTCCACCTGGTCATAACTTAGGCAAAGAAACTGTGAGGACGAATTTAGGAGTAACCCTTACTACAATTTAGCATATGTAAAGAATTTAATTATTTAAAATATTTATCAATCTAATTTATGACATTTTTCTAATCCAAAAAAAACATCAACTAACACTTTTAGTTCTGCTTTTAAGAGCAAAGGAACAAACTTTTGGAGTCAATACTTCAACCTAAGACCTTAGTAGATACATGACATATTTTGTAGGAGATGAATTGGTTGTCAAGACCATTATTTTTGGCTTTAATGGTGTTAGCCAGCTATCTAGTTTTATTGTATTTTTTACGATACGTAATACTCTCCCGTCATCACTTCACAAGTCGCCATAAACAGAATGTGCATGGAGAGAAATTGATGAATGTTAGTCAGAAAAAAAGGTCTATGCGTCCTTGGCTGTGCAGAGCACATATTTTTTATAACTTCCTTTCGTCACTTTGAGTCAAGCTAACAACTATTGAATTCATTTGACGATGAGTATCTTGTTTTAATAATTTTTGAATAATTCGCCAGGTGATACCTATGTGAGAATTTTACATTTCATTTTCGGACACAATGGTGGCTTAAAGTTAAAAAAATATGATGGTATTCTATGGCCATTTTTGCAGAAAGACAGGGAAATTACCGATCGACCCTTCACAATGTTAATCCTCCTTCTAAGAATCAATGAATCTCATCCATAAACCACTTGTTTACAGGCAACGAACTTGCCACTGAAATATATGCGAAACCTAACTGGCTGACTGAGCATGTGCAGTGTTCCAAGGATGAGTTACCCAGTAACTGGATGTCTTTCTCCTCTTACCCATTCTTTTTCCTGAGTCTAAGCCATTAGTTCACCGCCTTTGTAGAATGAGGCCGATGTAATTTCTTTGTTACGTCGTAGACCCGATAGGGATGTAATTCAACAAGTCTTCTTCTATGTCAAAAAGCATTCGTTATATTTTTACTGAATACATGCACAAATAACTTATTCATTTTAAAGGACTCCTTTGGCAGTATACCATTTGATATTTACAGCTTTAAACATTATATTCGGTCACTATCTTTCGGAAAGCATACGTAGTCCACCTGGCCATATATGGCGCCTGGTATTATACGAGGTCTGTTCCAAAAGTATCGTGAATTTTGAGTGTTTTCAAAAATTATTTATTTATTCATGAATATATATTTTTTCCCCTTCAAAGTAATCTCCATTAGATATTATACACTAGTGCCAACGTTTTTCCCAATCCTCGAAGATCTTCAAAAAATCATTTTTTGTGATCTTGTTCAGCTCCTCCTTCAATGCAGTCTTTACCTCGTCAATCGTAGCGTAGCGTCGTCGTTTCATGGGCCTCTTTAGTTTCGGGAACAAAAAAATTCACTGGAGGGGGGAGATCTGGGGAATGCGGTGGCTGCGGCATCATTAGTGTGTTGTTTTTGGCCGAAAATTCGCGCACAAGTAACGAAGTGTGAGCAGAGGCATTGTAATGCTGGAAAAGCCAATTTTTGTTTTTTCAAAAATCCGGGTGTTCGTGGCGGATTGCTTCAAGCAAATTGAGCATAACTTGCAGGTAGTAATATTTCTTATTTACCGTTCTACCTCTGGCAAGAAATCATGATGCACCACTTCCCTGCAATCGAAGAAAACTGTAAGCAAAGTTTTCACATTCGACCGAACTTGGCGCGTTTTTTTCCACCTTGGTTCGTGCTGCAGCTTCCATTGAGATGATTGAGCTTAAGTTTCCACGTCAGAAACATAAATCCATGATTCGTCACCAGTTATGACCCTCTGGAGCACGTTTGGGTCGTCGTGGACAGAGTCCAACACCTCATTAGCAATGTTAATGCGTTCCTGTGTTCGGTCGAAATTGAGCAATTTTGGTACGAATTTCACGGTGACCCGTGTCATGCCCAAATCATTGGTAAAGAACGAATGGCTCAAGTTAATCAATATGTTTAGGTCCGCAACAACTTCTTTAACGGTGATTCGACGATTGGCCAATACTATTTTCCTCACCTCAGCAATGCTTTCGTCTGTTGTTGACGTGCTCGGGCGTCCGGTACGATCTTCGTCGTTCACATCTTTTTGGCCCTCTCAGAACATTTTGCACCACCGATAAACATTGCTGCGGTCCAAGAAAGCTTCTCCATATGCCACAGTCAACATTTGGAATGCGTCTGCGCACTTAATTTCGTTTTTCACACAATTTTTGATACAGATTCTTTGACCCATTTTCTGGAACAGGCAGAAGTCGAAGACAAGCCAAAACACGTCTAAGCAAAACAGCTGTCAACAACTAACTGAAAATTCAAAAGGCCGAACTTTTCGGCATGTGAGAGACACAAGTACCATAGACAACGCCACAAAAAAATCAAAAATCTGACATAGGTAACCCGGGAAAATTCAAAATTTTTGATACTTTTTGAACAGATCTCTTAAGCTTCCGTTAACGAAGATGACGAGTTAGATGATTTTGACAAATGCGGTTGCACATGAGATAAAGTTTCATTCACTTAAAGAAGAAAAGCGAAACATTTGGAATAGGTTCTGTCAGGACCATATTTGCGTAGTTGCTGCCAAAATAAATAAACTTTTCTAGGTATTATAACGTATGCCATCCATTCCAGAGGTTTAGTGAGTTATTCATGGTTCAAGATTTGGTTAAAATTAGTTATAGTTTTAAGAACTCTTAATAAGAAACTCTTATTCATCCATTTTCTATAAGTTTCTCCTTCATCTTGTAATGCACTTCAATATGGCTGAAATAATTTGTATGACTAATTAAAAGCAGTCAATACAGGGAGATCAGTCGGCTCCATGCCTTTATGTAATTATGATAATGGGCATTCATACTGATTCTTTTATCTTCTTCGCCGAATAAGTTAAAATAAAACCGGCAGATAATGCTGCCCGCAAACCGTTAGCAATTTAGGCTAGATGCAGCTCTTTTCCGATATTCTTAAATCATGTCAATGACTTTTGAATGTATACTGGATTGGAGATCTTTCTGAATTTGACGTTAGGCTGGAAGATTTCCTTTAGTTCCTTAGATCAACGCTATCATAACAGTAATGGGATGATGCGTTCCATATCCATCCCTAAACTCAGCCTATTGATTCTCCATTGACATTATATACCTACTCCTTCTCCAATATTCTGTGAATTTTTTTGCATAACTTCTTCCTCGTCCGGAAGTAATCTTGTTGCCTGGTTATATTGTATTTTTTTACAAAACTTATTCTTCATGTCCGCTAAGACTTTGTTCCAAAGAGCTCCTCTTTCATGTTTTCTAGAAATCCTTAGATTATTTTACGAATATTTTAGCAATACTTTTCTAGTTTTACATCATATCTTATGTTGACTTTTGTAACTCAATGTGTGGTCTATCGGATTCCTAACATTCATAACGGATTTGCAAGAATTTTGAGCTTAAAGCTATATTTACTTTGCAAAATAATACAACAATGAGCATTCCTCCAGTTTTTTAGTGTGAAGGTTTTTAGATACTTTTTAGCAAGGAAGTTTACCAAATGTACTAAATGACGTCATGGATTTGGTTTTAATGATGACACAATTGTCATGAATCGGAATACAAGGTCTGCAGGAGGACTGAGTCAATTTAAAAATATTTATCGTCATTATTGACAAGTTCACTCAAAAGTCTTCGAAAAAGCACCCCTGTGCGTCCACACCCGCTACCAGCGGGTTTTCCACGCCTCGTATGCCTTCTGGAAGGCGGCGCCCGGAATACTGCTGAAGTCCCTAGTCAAGACCTGCTGTAACGCTTCCAACGAGCCGTAGTGACGTCCTTTCAACACGAATTTGAGGCGGGGTAAGAGAAAGAAGTCTGGTGGGGCTGGAAAAAATTTGGATCCGCGAAGGCTGTGAGCCAACTGCTACCAGCCTCCAGCCTTTCCTGATACTCTCCCCCCTCGAACCCAGACAGAGAAACCACGAGACGTCCGTCTATCCGGGAAGTCTTACTAATTTTAGGGCAGATTTTGTAATTCCTTAAATCACCTAAATTTTCCTGAATATGTATATTTTAAAACAAATATGGTATTTTTAAATATTTTATGATTAGCAACTTCGTGATTAATGAAGTTATTTTGCATGGCGGTCTCATTATTTTCATTATTATATTAACTAATAGTAATATAGGTATGTATTTTTATTTTAGGAATGTCTACAACAGTTAGTGAAAACGAAATAGGTATTAATTACAGCATGTGCTAAAGACAATGGTTAGGGAAGTTAAAACGGACAGTTCCATGTACTTCTATTCGTAATGAGTCCATACTTCCATTGATATTTTTTGCCTCCAACATAGGTTTTTTGTCCTTTTCCATGTTTAATAGTGTTCTATTTTTGATTTCCTTGTGAAGATATTTCTCACTATCTCTTACCTCATGTATTTAATGTTATACAATCAGCGCAAATTTTCATGTTTTTATTGTTTATATTTCTTCTTTCTAACTTCCTTTTATCCAATGGAATTACACTTTTTTCTTTGAACATGTTTATTACGCTACGAAAAATTTTTCTTCATTCCATTATACTCCCTTATACCTCATCTCTTCCGTTTTTACTTTATATGCTTACGGTCCATCTCTCCTTACATTCTTGGCCAAGCGTGGACTTCCTTCGGGGGTATTTTTCTCTGCCACAAAGCTGCTCATGCTTATTGAGAACTCATTTTTCTCTTTTTTTTACTGGAAGATCAAAGGGCGATGCCGTTCATTTTAAATTAACTCTGAGAATCGTTGGAACGTTCATATTATTTCTCCACGGAGAAGATCACGCATGACGTAGGAAACCATTCACGATGATTGGAGACTTTTGAAAAGTGGGTTTTGAAAAGACTGGTTCAATGAGTAGCAAATAATAGCTGTCAGGTCAAGACATGTCTTTATTAAGGTGGGACAAGGCGCTTTGTGTCGATGAAAAGCAAGTAATACAGAAAACGTGAGTTTAAGGGAAATGTGTTGTTTGAGACCAGGGTGGAAGTCTTTTAAAATTTGTAGAGGAGAATTCCAGGGAAGCACGCGAAGGAAATATTGAGTAGGGAGTAGGATGTTCAAAATACTGCTGTACAGTGCATTTATAAAATTTATGGGTGTTATTTCAGTTACCAACTGTGGAATATGATAATAACCTCTTACCAGGGTACGTGACCTATAAATGTAGTTGCAAATTATTTCAGATTGACTACCCTACTCTCAGGTATTATTTTCGTATTTTAAAATAAGTATTTATTCTTAAGTATTGACCGATGGAATTTCCATCAAAACTAGGGAAAGATTCTAGTAAAAAATTAAGAATATGATATTTAAGTAGTAAGAAAGTATGTATGTTTTGAAAATATTTTGTTTTCAATAAAATGTTCAGTAATTTTCCTGTGATTTCCCGATCAATTTTGGTGAGTTAAAGATCATTATCGATAGAGTTAGTACGGTTACTCTCTCCTGTTAGTCCAAAACCTGTTGGTTTCAGTTCTTTACATTCGTCGTCGTGGTATTCTCATCTTTATTTCTTGTCCTCCAGGTTAGCTGATACATGCGAAAGCTTATCGAAACGTGCGACCACCAGAAGAGTTGGCTAAGTTAAAGCAATGTGCATAGTGACTTCCTTACAATTAATGATTATACTTAGACATATATCTTTGTGATACTTAGTCAACCAATAATTGTAAAAATTTCCTTCCTACGTCCAAAAAGCTTTTAATTTATTTTGAATCTTGTTATCGAAATTTAAATTTAAATTCAGTTTAACTCTTCCGTTAAATTTAGGGCGGATAAGCATTTTCTGCTCTCATACTGTGTAGATATTTCCCTTATCCTTGAAAGTATGAAGAAAAAGCAAAAGTATGGATATACAAGGGCACTCTTTCATCCATTTTTCCTTGCCAGGAATTTCAGAAACACTTTTAAGTTTTGGCTCCCTTCCACGTTTCTCCGCGCTCCCCTCCATTATCTCTTATATTTCAGTCCGCTTCCCTTTTTATCTCTTCTCCCGTTTACTCCCTATCTCACTTACTCACCCCCTCCCTTTCACTTCAACTACCTTTTGCCGACCTTTCCACTTCTTTCCTGTTTTTAGGCCCTCCACCGGGCACTTTTTCCCCTCTGCTTTTCCGGTATCCAGACAATCGCGTTACATGAGAGTTCCGTTCCTTTATATAGCCGGAAAAATTAGGATACCAATGAATGTAATAATTTCTTCCTCGCGATATCAGAGGATATTACAATAAACTATTATATCCGTGCTATAGAGGAAAGGTTTTCATTCAGCTTCCGTTGCTTATGCGGGGAAAAATTCATTTCATCCTCGGGTCAATAAATCGCCTGATTAAATAAATTTTCTTGATAAAAGCTTCTTGGAAAAGAAGGCGATTACTTGTAGTTTTCCATAATAAGTTATATTAATCATTTTATTTTATTGACCACATAGAATCTCAAGGATGCGTGGAGAATTATAATTTCACGATAATTTAGGGAATTTATATTTTAGTAGATTACATTTCAGAAACTTTTTGCCTTCAACAGCTAGGAATTGAAAGTGAAGGCTATTTACAACTGAAGCACCATTCTGTGCTCTCACGTCTGGCTGAAATCCTTCTACCACGTCAACAAATTCCATCGCGGACGCGTCGAGGGTAAGCAGCAGGAGGTAGGGATGTTTGCTACAAGGGTCGAGCATTTAATGACTCATGCTCTTGAGATTCTAATCATCCCTTGAAAGAATCTTGGGTATTGCACTAACTGACATAGTGTGATATCAAGCGAATGAGAAAAAAAGTTTCGTTGGATTTTTCTAAAGAGATGCAATGGCGCAAAAAAAGGCGCAATCAGCCTCATCTAACCAGCGGACGGGGTTTTCAAAAAATGCTCTCCCAGCCTCGTCCTTTTCTCCTCTATCTCCCGCGGCTTCCACTTTTTTCAATGCTCTTCCTTTGCTTCCGTTATGAAGTCAACTCGCCTCCTTATCTAATTTCGCATCAAAGATCTGCGCTCCCCTCAGGTATCTCTCCCTCCAAGCAACTCTCCCTAATCTTTTCTGGAGGTTTCCATTCTCTTCCGCGGCGACTCTCTTGATCTTTCCTCCTCCCTCCGCCTTTCGTAGATCTTCCTTCCGTTCCCCCTGCTGCTTTTAATTCCCTCCCTTTGTGACCTTTCCTTCTTATTGCGATCCATCTTAGCGCTCCGCTCCCCCTTCCATTTATCTTGCCCCCGTGAGGATTCATTTTCCTAACTTGCACCAATCAGTGTTTTCCTTCATTTATCATACGTATTACATCCGCTTTAAAAGAATACCGTTGCGCTTTTATCGATCGCTCTTTTAAATTGAGAGGTAGCTTCATATTGCCGTGCATCTCTCTCCACGCAACTCGAAAAGTTCATATGTCACGCTTTCATTCCCACCATCGCTCTTTGATATTCATGATTGCAATAAAAAATCCCTTAGCTTGAATGTATTTGCATCAAATATTTCTTCATCCTAATCTCACCTCATTTCATATGCTGTCGTATCTCTCTCCTTCCGAACTTTGTAAATGAATATCCGATGCATATTAAATGATAATTAGGTTACGTATTGTGAATTAACGTTGTAGAAATACTCTGTAGTATGGCACAGTACTTAATGACTAATAAATAATTTATTGGTGTTTGATAGAAAACAAATAATTCCATACAGAAATTCTGATAAAAGAGAGCTTGGATAGAAATTCCGTGGGAATGGTTAACATTAAATAGAATTCCTAGCTATAGTGGTCTGTTTTGGTGATACCTAAAAATGACTAGACTAATAATAATAACGTGTGGCTGGGCCTGAGTATGAATAGTAAAAATGCAGATATAACTATCCAAATACCAAAATCAAATGATGTGGTGGCTGGAATACTACCCTTCCATTTAATGACCCCGATCGGCTGCGGCTGATTTTAAAATGCTGGCGCAATCCATCTTCTTCGAGTACCTACCGCGTAGAGAGCAAGCGCAGTGGTTCAAGTGCAGCATTTGGTCGTCGGATGGGAAGTAAACTTTGAGTACCTCGGTGCCGTTCTCTAAGAGTATGAAAATACCAACTCTGCATTTCTCTCCAACGATCACCGGCCAATCCTTTCACTAAAATTCTTACATCTATCAATTCACTAGCCAATCCTAACGGCGCGGGTGGCTTCAGCTAACGATCTGCTTACCTCAGGACTGTTACCACTTGATTTACACTGAAGATCAGTGATACTTTAAACTCGTGTACACTTACTGGCGAAACACTTGACGTGATACATTGAGACAGTCGACCACTTCACCACAACCTGGGGATTGGCTGGGTTTCTTGCGTTGCATGTAGTCTTCATTCATGCGAACAAATGCACAAACATGGACGCCGGAGTGTGTTTTCTTTCCCTAACATAACGCACGTATTTCGACCGCAAGGCAGTCATCAGAGTGAGCACACTTTCTGTTCACGAGAGATAGGAGTGCCTACCAATGTGAGAGATATTCTGCACAGGGGGAGCGAGTTTCAAAGAGGGAGTTAACGCTAGAATGGGCAACCAAAGGTTATTAAAGGCACCTAGTATTGTTACGGTAATGTTTTGGATCAGTTTTGGGTAGATAAAACTGTTCTTCGAATTTTTATATTGGATGTTGTAGGTGCATGAAAAGAGGTAAATAATACTTATAGCTCAGAATATACGTTTAAATCGAAGTAAATTATTGCTTAGTTTTGTTTTCTATTACTGTTGCTGCTGGCATCATCATAATATTTCAGTTCTTTTGTAGATAGCAATGGGAATTTTGGCCCCAATCATTACCATCCTGTAATTTTCTGATTCATAATGCCCTTTCTTTTGTTGTCGTAAGTTGATAAACTAAAGTTCTTAATCTCTCTCCCCTCTTCCAATTAATCTCTGCATATATTCAGGCTCTTCCTTCCTTCTCCGACTATATAGAGTTATATTACCTCTTTCTTGTACTTTCCAATATTCCTTGCTCCAGTTCAATCCTTCTCAATACATCCTCATTTCTATCACATTCTATACATCATATCCTTTCCATTCTTCCTCATAGCCATATCTCACAGCTTTTCATATACTCCTTTCTTTCTCATTGCCTATGTTCCACGGCCATACAAGACGAGTAGCCATATAAAATACTTTTTTATATTTTTCTTAATATTATGTTCATATTCCTCGCTGCTGAAAGTTCCCCATTCTTTCCGAATTCTGACTTCCTCTGCATCAATTCGAATCCCAATTTCTTGCGCTCAACACACATTCCCCCGATGGCAATTTCCAGGTACTTGAACGACCGCCCGAGCACAAATTCTTTTCCATATTTTATTGCTAGGTTCTCCTTGAAAATCTTCATCCCCTTCAACATGCTGATATGTATTTTCATTTCTTGCTCTTTTTACATACCGATTTTCCGAAATCTCTACAACTTCTCTTCTATCACTCTTTGATCCACACAATCGATTGTTATGAGTAACCTTGCTCATACCACTGATGTTTTGGAAAACTTTAAATGCTAAAGAGGAATAAAATAGCTTGAAAAAGCACAATATATGTCTCAAAACTTTACGTATCTCACCTGAGGGCTATGGGGATGGTGTTCAGTGGTAATGTTCTCATATAGGTGTGCTTCTCTTTGAAATAACTCCACTGACGGATTGTTTAATATCTATTTTACTACGTTTCATTAGTCAACAGTCACGAAAAAAATTCACCAGAAAGCTTTATATGTAATTCTGATTTAAGAAATTAAATGCTCTCATGGTAGGTGCCTATAAGCTACCAGTTTTTTTTATTAAAAACGATACGTTCGGCATTAAAAATACGGTATTTAAAATAAACTTGCGAAGGGACTTATCGTCATCACGGGTTATCAATCCGAGGATTAGTTTCTAGCAGTTCTCCCACCTGTCCTGCTCCCTATCAATATTTTCTTTACCTCGTAGGTTTTTGTGCCGACATCGTACATAACCTACATCACGAGCTTCCTCCTTGGCAACCCTCTGTAATACCTCCCCTCAGTATTTCCTTGAATTATAATCTTTAGTAACCTGTCATGCCTAAAGATAAGTCCAATCAATCTCCCAGCTCTTTTTACAAAAGCCCCCAACCGGCTTTTCTTCTCTTTTCGCTCCCCTATTGAAGTACCACATCGTTTGTGACTCTAAATATTCCTTTATTTTTATGATTATTTTGTTTACCAATCATCCATCTTCAAATTCATTCTTCAATCATGTATGCATATTAATTTTTCCCCATAAATATCTTAATTACCTTGTAGCATAAAAAATCACTGCAGAGGCTCCTAATGTTCTGGTCATTATCACGCAATAACTTCTCCGATAAAAGTATAATAAATTGAATGATAACTATTATTGTACTCAAATTTGGATACAACGAGCTTTAAATAATTTAATTCGTTTTTTCCGATGGTTGAATTTGGATTTTACTTCCATTTGTACAAGGATACTTGCGCAAGAAAGATATGGTAAATCTTATTTCCAGTTTCATAATTTTTTTACAATGATTTATTATATGAGTATACTGGGTTGACACGTTTTTGAAATTTTTTATTTTTGTGATAATAATGCTTAGTGAATATTTTAAGGTTTGACATCTGATGTGTAAATATCTCCAATGAGACGAGCTGCTTTGAATCATAGCTTTCATAAACACGTCGGAGTATTTTATCCGACGTCAAAGCCCTCTGAATGTGATAATAACTATGTCTGACTCTAAAATCACTCTTGAATTTAGAGGAAAAATGGAGGGAAAATGTTGATTTGTGTAAAAAAAGTGATAATGATGGTAAATTTTAGCTTTGTAGATCAATCGAATTTAATGTCATCTTTACTTGTTTTAAAAACATATAGGTCATGTTTTATTAATTAGCTCTTAAGATGTGATTGTTAAATACTATCTAAATTGCATATTAAATCGCACAATTAATTAATATAACATTTCAATGCACCATAAAGAACAAATTTCTTTCTCTTTAAGTTCAAATATATGTGAATTAATTATAATATACTCTAAAGTTCATTGTGGAACTTGATGGAAGAATATAAGCATGACATACTATGCACACGAAGTCAATTGGATTTTCATTTAGTCAGTTATTCAGTCATTTTTTCATGCTTGACCCAGAGAATGTGGACTAACGTTTCTTGAGTGCTCTCCCTCTGGACAGATAATTTGGGAAGATTATGTTATTCATCCACCATCTTAAGTTCGCCAAGAAATAATTATCCTCACTATATTCGCGAGGTATTACTAGCTCCAGTTATTTCCTTAAACTAAGCAACCTTTTTATCAGCCTTTTTCACATTTAAGCATAATAGTCATTCTCATGATTTTACTTGTTATTATTTTAGCTTGATATATGCATTTGTGACTTGGTAAATACACAGATTGAGAATTGCTGTTAAGTAAGGAATTTTGATGATACTAATTTTTCATGGCGTACTTTTATCAAATTGCATAAGAACTTTTACCTGCCAGTTACGCTGTTTAGTAAGCGCTCTTGGGGTTGCCACTACATCTGTCAGTAATATTGCCTTCCTGCTTGAAGCGATATGTCTTATTTTTCCTCATTGTTCAGGCTTTTGAACGTGTCATTCCTGTTTGCCTTTTCTCTTGATTCTTTGTCAATCTTTCGCAAAATATCCTTTACGATAGGCCACAAGCCCCCAGGTATCCTCCATGGCGAGAGTTAAAATCTTGGCAGTATCCGCTATTGGAGACCTCTCCGGGCAACGTAACCAGGATGGGAAGGGGAAGTTGGGAGAGGAGAGGAGGCAAAATGTTGGCTTACGTCATAAAGCAGGGTGGAAGGTATGTAGGGGCTAGGTTAACGGGACATAGGAAAGAACGGAACACGCGAACAGCGCCCGCAGCAATGGAAAAGGACAAATTGTTGGCGTAAAGAAGAAAGGATGGAGGGCGTTGGCAAGCAAAGGACGGCTCTGAAGCGATAAACTCACCGATATGCTCAGTTTGTGTTCACTGGTAAGAGTGCAGGGTGACAATTTAAATTGATCCTTCAAATTTTGTGCGGTACAAAGACTGATAATTTATCTTTTGACCTTTTCACAAAATAAAGCTAACTCTATTCATAACTTGGAACACTATTTAATTATAGCTAAACGGGTTTTATATCCCGTTTGTTGGTTGAGACACGTTTTCGGCTTGAGGGCTTGTCTGCTTCCCTCCATCCATCAAAGAATTGAGAGCCACTTGATTAATCAAAAATATGCGCCGAAAAAAGATAAATAATAATTAAACTTCCTAAATTTGGAGGTTTAAAAAGGCGGCAAACGGACACGGTTAACATCGAGATATCAATATCAGCTCCGTTGGTCGACTTTACTATCTGAGTGTTCACGAAACCACTTTTTGAAATTTAAATAAATCCTGGAATTGAATATCTGAACGTTAACTTGGTTGACAAGAGTATTAACAGAGGCCATATGAGTGAGCAGCTTACTAAATTTTTACAAACGTAAAGCGGTTATTTCCTTTCAATACTTTAATGGTGCCTACGTCATTTTCACCGTGCTTTCATATCCTTCGCAACCAAGGATAAGTGCTAGATTTGTTGTCGAAAGGGAAAGAGATTAAATTAATATATTATCTATTAATGATAATTATGCGTTTAATGGGGTAATTAATTATTCCTAAGATTCTATGAATATGACTTAGGAAATATCATAAATCAGTATCAATTTTTTAAATTTTGAAACTCGTCTTCCATTGGCTTGCTCCTTGCTATGGGCTTCGTCTGCACGTTTGTATACAAGTTAAAAAATAGGAGGAAATAGTAGGTAACGAATAACAGGATTTGCAACGCAAAATTCAATGGCTCACCGTTGATAAAGGGGAAAATACAATTTTTCTCGCCAATGCTATGTGTCACAATTACTTTTGTCTGAACGGCGAATTGCTGAATATGCAGCAGTAAAAAAATAATATTAATTGGCTATTCTCTGACCAGAGAAAACTTTATTTTACTTTTGCCCTAGTTTCTAGATTAATTATTCGAGAAAAAAATCTGTCACCACCTTTTTGGCAGTCACTTAGGATTGCATAATGGGTATTTGAGGCGGTCAATGATTGCAGATGGCTCTTGTTGTCGATCAGGAAAGTAAAAATATCTTTACTAAAGCCGTATTAATCTGTGAAAGCATATTCCGTTATAATTATTCCCAACATTTTCCTAAAGAGAATGCTTCAATGGAGACTATTATCGGCTTTTTTGAATAGTGATATATCGATTTAGTACTTCCTAGATCATCCATAGTTCATCCTCCGCGTTTCCTCAATTTGTGATCTTCAGTAAACTATTATTTTCTCAGGATATGTCCAATAGTTATTTCTAATCTTCTTCCAAGTGTTGTATTACCCCTTTATGTTTTCAACAAACTTAAAATGATTTGAACATGTAATAATCTAATAATCAGCAATAATTAAATCATTTTTTTCTTCTTAAACCGTCTGACGCTTTTTCTTTTTCGATGTTATTTTCAACTTCATATATTCACGTCTTACCAGAAATTTCCCCCATTATAATCGTCGACAAATTACTCATTTTCCGCATAATGTTTAATTTGAATATAATATTTTAAAAGTTACTTCCTGTTGGGTTCGCAAAATATTTAAGATAATGTGTTTGGTTTGGTTTCTTAGTGCTTGGGTTTGTACGTTATTATTACTATTAACGGAAATCTGTCGATTTAGGTAGGACTCTGATAAGCACAAGCTAGCGAATGGCACAGAGACAATTTCCCTACCTCTCCTAACGAAAACAACAAGACACACTTTATATACATATTTCTTAGTTGCATGCAGCTTAAATTTTTACGCTTTGTAGTGCAAGGCTGAAGTCAGAATTGGGGTTATCAAATTAATATCAAGCAGCAGTTAAAAATCCTCTTTCATTTTTTTTAATCTTTCCCTTGTATTTCTTATAAAGTTATAGCATATGTATTCCGTATTACGATATTCTTCTGTTCTAGGTTTTTTACTGAAGGAGAATTTGGTATCTTGTATGGATGAATTTATCTTAATATCTTCGTTAAGCTGTATAATCATACATAAATTATTTTGTTATGTGAATTGTATTTTCATGTATTCTCTGTGTGAAGTGTCCAAAGTATTGTCAAAGTAGTTTTTAGGGGAGGTGACCGATGTTAGCAATGGATTTTAGGGATGAGCAGGAAAGAATGAAGGGTGGAAAGAAACCCGACGTCGGCATTAGCCTACTCTTATAAAAAGACGCCAAGGGTTCCGCAGCTTGACGTCGTATTCAACGGACACCGCACTCACTCAAAGTGCTCTCCACAAAGCACCACAAGAAGGGATCGGGGTACGTTAGCCACCGCACCACCTGGATTCCTGAGCATTGCCATGTATTCTCTCAGTTTTTATTGTTACAATATTATTTTCCCTTGAAATGACAGCGAGATCATGCGTGGTATACGGCATTTTAAACGTGTTTCACAATATTTTCTATTTAAACCCTTCCTACGGACTACAATTTTGCTGTAGAGGGAGTGGTAGCGCAATTGTTTTACTTCCAGAGTAGTGCTCCCGGAGCAATGTCACTTTCTCTTTGACGGACATGCCCGTTAGGTTGAAGAGTAGAAGCAAGGCGAAACTTGAATACTAACTGTTTGAAATGTATGTAACATGTATATATTTAAATAATGTGCGTATATATACCTACAGGCCTCCCTCCCCTGGACTGTACATCCATCCCCTGGACTACAATCTAGACGTGGAGGAGGGCTTGCGCGTTCCGATCGCCCCTAAAGCTGAGTTGGCGGGAGTAATAATAATTGCTCCTGGTAGGGTCACCCATGCCAGATAGGTCGAAGGTTAGGAGCCAAAGAAAGGTAGTCCACGCAGCGTCTGTTCCTCAGTGAGGTGGCTGCAATGGCGTCTGACCACAGAGGGGCGGCCAGTAAGTGATGGTGTCACGTAACAACACTATTGAGAAAGGCAACGGGAAACCACCTCAATTATCATTCCCAAGATTAACATGATGGACTATTCAGAGATTTTGAGTCCTGGCAATTACGGGGCTCGGCCCAATTGGCCGTGTGTCGTGCCCGGCAGCGGGGGAGGCAAGGCCTCCGCGGTCGTCATCCCACAAAAACCCTTGCAAGGGAAAACCAACAGCGCAGGACAGAAGAAGCAGCAGAAGAAGAACACATTATTTAGAATAGAAAAGTGGAATGTTAGGACAATGATGAGGACAGGGAAATTGGAGAATGTTAAGCGAGAGATGGAAAGGGAAAATATAGATATTTTAGGTCTTTGCGAGGTGAGATGGAAGGATAGCGGGGATTACTGGAGTGATTATTATAGAATAATATACAGCGGCGGGGACGAGAGCCAAAGAGTGGTTGCCATAGTATTAAATAAAGAGGTAGGAAGAAGCGTAGACGACATAAAGCAGGTAACGGATAGAATATTAGTAGTAGAGATAAAAGTAAAACCGACGAACTTGGTTATTATTCAGGTATACATGCCACCGAGCAACCATACGGAGGAAGAGGTCGATATGATATACGATCAATTAGAGGACAAAATCGCGTGTGTTCCCGCAGGGAAACATTTGATATTGATGGGGGATTGGAATTCGACGGTAGGCGAAGAAGGATATGGGGATGAGGGGGGGACTACGGTTTAGGCACGAGGAATGACCGCGGAGAGAAAGCAGTTGATTTCTGCAAGAGACAGGGGTTAGTCATCACCAACACTTGGTTTAGACACCACAAAAGACGCAGGTATACATGGAAAATGCCAGGTGACTCAGAGAGGTATCAGCTACATTATATTCTGGTGAGACACAGATTTAGGAGCAGTGTGATAAACTCGCACAGCTTCCCGGGAGAGGATGCGGACTCTGACCACCATTTAGTTGCAATGAAATGTAGCGTCCGTTTCAAAAGGATAAGGCAGGGGCAGCGGGTTAGAAAATTGAACGTAGAAGCATTAAATGCATCATAAAGGAAAGAATACCAATAGGCTGTAGAGGAAATTATGGAGGATGTTAAAGGGCTATTGAAGAAAAATGGGAAAGTGTCGAGAAAGGGTTTTCGAAAACCGCAAAAGACACTATTGGGACCGTTAACGCGAAAAGGACTAGGAAACAATGGATAACGGATGAGATGATTACAAAGATGGATGAGAGGAGAAAATGGAAGCATGTAAATATAGAGATAGGTAAAATGAAGTACAAAGAGTTAAATAATAAATTGAGGCGGGCAACAAATAGGGCAAGGGAAGCATGGTGGAAGACGCAGTGTGGGGATATGGAAAGTTTGCAGAGGAGGGGGAAATTAGTGTGCTGTACAGTAAAGTTAAATCGTTATCGGGAAGTAAGAAAGGAAGATTTATGCTAACAGTTAAAGATAAGGCGGTAAGATAATAGTTGACAGAAGACATCCAAGAGAGATGGAAGGAATATATAGAAGAACTGAATAATAAAGAAATTAGACCATGAAAGTTAGACATAGGGAAGGAACATGACGTAGAGAAAGATAGCTTAGGTCCAGGCATACTCGACGAGGAGATAGAAAGAGCATGGAAGGAGATGACGCTAAATAAGGCCGTGGGGGTGGATAACATTCCTGCGGAAGTACTGAAATGTTTTGGCAAATGTGGGAGGAAGAGGCTATATGGGATGATTCGTAATATTTCCTCATCTAAATCATTTGATTTAAATACTCATCCACAATCCCGGCATCGTCATACGTTCCTCAGATAAACGCTCCACTATTGTAGTTTTGAACACCACAGATTGTACTAATTTCCATTATTTCTTCCTTAATTTTCCAGCAGAACGCATCACGGTATTTGTTGACTGCCATCTCCAGTCTCTGGCATCGTGCATAAAACACACCATTTCTTAGAAAAAATTAATTCTCTCGTCCTCAGATTTAAGAACTAATTTTGACCAATGTGTTAATATTGTGAAATGTGTTGTAGAAAGTTGAAGTTGATTGTAGAGGCATTAGAGAGGAAATAATAGTTGAGTAGATTTACATATTTTGAACCAAGATTTTTAAAGTGGTAGGAATATAAAAAGAAGATCTGGTATAGGTAAAGAGGTTTTCACCAGGAGGAAATTGATGACATTGACTTAAGGTAAAGGATTTAAGAAGAGATTAGTATGGAGCGTGATTTTGTTCGGTGAGATAACTTGGTTGTTGGAGCAAGACGACTAGCTTATGATTTTAAACTCTGTAAAGGCTGATTTTTGTTAGTATTCGGAGTTGAAGATCAGTTTAATGTAGTGTCGGATATCAGGTGATTACTTTTTGAACGTAGCCGAGCACATTAGTGATGATCAGTCATTGTCCATTGAAAGCCTCCCTCAAACAGCAGACTGCAAATCATCATTATCAACTTCGATTAAAAATTAATCTTCATAAGTTGTTTTACTTATTTCATCAGAAGTTTTACTTGACCAGTTGTTTTCTTTTAAGATTACTTAAAACTTGCTCTTTAAAGTCACGACGAACCGTGGATTGTGGCATAATTTTTTATTCACCGATGTAGCCGAGAATGAATATTTCACTCTCCCATTTCATTCATGTTTTTTTTTTAAATTTTCAGTTATTCTCAGGTCATTAAGAGTGTCATTTTCTCCTTTTTTAATGCGCCTTGCTTTGCGTTTCTTCACAGCACCCTTAGCGTCATTATCTTTTCATTGGGGAGTTTCAGCTACCCATGCTTTACCTGCTACGTGATTCCACTGGTTCTTAACTTTTCTCCCTTACAACACTCTCATCCCGTTTTATAATTTAAGCCTTTATTTTCCCTCTCGTTGCTCTTCATCACAACTCTTCTTCCAGAATTAAAGCTATAATTCATGAGTTTCGTCCTTTTGGTTGTGAACAGAGACTTTTCAAATAGTTTTTTTATTGGCGGAGTCAGTCCTCTATTGCTTGCTATGGCAGGCTTCTTAGTATTTACCTATACGACTGGTAAAAACTATTCTACCTTTTTAAGTGCAAATGAAACTTTTTCATGTGCATATTTCAAGTGCAAGTAAAACATTATATGCATAATGTTTTATTTGCACTTTTAATGATTTGGCGCAGGTCAGAATAGAAATATCATTCACATTATATTATAGATACCTAATCGTAGATAGACTGTGTCATTTTTCTTAGCTTATTTACTCAATGTGGTGGGAATGATATAAAATGTATAGTCTATTTTAGTTTATTATTACTAGTTGAGTATTATTTTCTGTCAAATTTGATTTAGTGATAGAAACATATGGAAGAAAATTTGGTAAGTTTATTTTGTTTCAGAAAAAATCAGAGACATTCCTTAATGCACCGAAGTATGCTATTGAGTGTCACAACTGACCCTTAGAAACGTTGCCTTAATTACAATGCCAGAGTTTTGTCTGACGTCTTGAATGAAATGCCAAAAAAATCATCCAGTTTGTTTCTATCAAATTTTTTCTCTTGTTTAATCTGGAATAAGGTTCAAAAAATCAATATATGTATATATATGTGTGTATATATGTGTATGTATATATATATATATATGTATATATATGTATATATATATATATGCATATATATATGTGTGTGTATATATATATATATATATATATATATATATATTCTCGTCTCAGGAAGTTCTCTCGGGTTTCCCACCGGGTCAGCGTGGTGTGCACCGACGTTTCGACGGCTAACTCTGCCATCGTCTTCAGGGTGAAGTGCAGAGCAATGAATTCGCCATGTATTTATACCCTGTCGTAGGGTCAGGTGTCCTCCGATTGGTCCGATGTGTTCCCAAGTGCCGAGCCGCCCCGGTGACGTCTCGTACTTTCAATTTTTCTCAGCACAGGTCTCCACGTGCTGCTGATCTGGAAGCCAGTGTCCCTGTTGAAGGTATTCTGTCCTTCCAGTCGGATTTCCACGGCTTCCTTCGCCACTCGGTCCCAGTAGCCGTTCGTGTGACAAAGTCTTTTGGTGCTCCCCCAGTCAATCCGATGACCATGCGTGATGCTGTGTTCGGCGACTGCAGACTTCTCAGGGTAATGGAGTCTGATGCATCGCTCATGCTCCGTTAGTCGCTTTTCAATTGTGCGGCCAGTCTCCCCGATGTATACCTGGCCGCACTCACACGGGATCCGGTATACCCCCGGCGCCTTCAAACCCCGTTCGTCTTTTGCCGTGCCAAGGAAGTTCTTCAATTTTCCTTGTGGCTTGTGGATGGTTTCCACTTTATGTTTCCTTAGTATCCTGGAGATCTTATGGGATACCGTGGAAACAAAGGGGATGCTGACCCTGGCAACGGGTTTTTCTCTTTCCTCTCTCTGACGGTCGTTTCTGGTGAAGGCCCTTTTAAGGGCCAAATTGACCTCCCGGCTTGTGTATCCATTCTGAAGGAAAGTATTTTTCAGGTGATGAACTTCTGCCTCCAAACCTTCCTGGTCTGACACGCATTTTGCCCGGTGGATGAGCGTTGACATAACCCCTCGTTTTTGGGCAGGGTGATGGTGGCTTTTCCCGTTCAAATAGAGATTGGTGTGGGTAGGCTTCCTATACACCTTGTGGCCTAAGCTCCCGTCCGCTTTCCTTTCAATTAGGATATCCAGGAAGGGCAGCCGACCGTTGCTCTCAATCTCCATGGTGAACTGGATGCTGGGATGAATGCTATTCATGTGGCCAAGGAAGTTGGTGATGGTGTCCGGTCCGTGCGGCCATATGATGAAGGTATCGTCCACATACCTGAAGAAATGCCTCGGTTTTAGTGGGGCCGTTCTAAGTGCCCTCTCCTCGAACTCCTCCATGTAGAAATTGGCAATCGCCGGAGACAATGGAGAGCCCATGGGGACGCCTTCCACTTGCTCGTAAAACTTCTTTTGGTATTGAAAATAAGTCGAGGTCAGCACGTGGCGAAAGAGATCCACGATTTTGCTGTCAAACTTCTCTTCCAGCAGCAGTATGGTGTCCTTCACCGGAATCTTAGTAAATAAGGACACAACGTCGAAACTTACAAGAATGTCATGCTGATCCAGCTTAATGGTCCGTAGCGTCTGGACGAACTCTGCGGAGTTTTTGATGTGGTGCTCACACGACCCCACGTAAGGTGCAAGGACACCCGTCAGGTACCTCGCCAGATGGTATGTTGGAGCCCCAATGGCACTCACAATGGGTCTTATGGGAGTACCCTCCTTATGGATCTTGGGTAGACCGTATAATCTTGGTGGAACAGGCGCCTGTGGCACCAGGCTGCTATTCCTCTCTGACGTGGGCAAAGATTTCTTGATGAGGGCAATCGTTTTCCTTACAATGGAGTCCGTGGGATCCCGGGGTATGGTCCGGTAGGTTGGATCATGGAGGAGCTCTTGGATTTTTCTGTGGTAGTCCTCAGCATTCAGCAGTACAGTGGCATTACCCTTGTCTGCTGGCAGGACCGTAATGGCAATGTTTTTGCGCAAGGTGTTCAACGCTCGTCGTTCTTCTCCCGAAATGTTGGATTTTGGCGGAACGGCCCTTTTAAGGGCCATAGAGATTTCCCCTCTGACGTCTTCCGCTGCTTCAACGGGAAGATTCCGGACAGCCTGCTCCACACTCCCTAAGATTTCCAGGTAAGGGATTCTCCGAGATGTTGGAACGAAATTCAGACCTTTGGAGAGAACCAAAGAAGTGGCTTCGTCGATTACTGCGGAGGAGAGGTTGACGACGACTCGTTTCTGCTCCGGCGCATGGAGGGAATCCTTCCTCACGTCTAAACGATCGTACTTGGTCTTCTGCCTCTCCGTGTTCCTACGGAGGAGCATTTCCCCTTGGGCAGCAGTAGCTCTGTCGATATACTCCCAGTCCATCGGAGATAACTGCGTTGCCAACTGTAGATGAAGGTCCAAAAGTTGTTTGGCGTTGTCGTCTAGGGAACTCCTATGGTGGTGTATCCGCTCCCGTATCAAGGCGAGACCGGTCCGTTTCATGATTCTTCTGGCTGCCGGTGAATTCACCGGGGGTCGTAAGTTGACAAATCTGGGTAGAACATCCTTGTCCCGACACCTCTGTAGAAAGGCTAGGGAACTGAGGAGTTTGGCTCTGTCCTTCCTCAGCTGCTCGAAGCGGCGAACGCAGCGGTGTAGTCCCTCCCCGTAGAGGTGAGTAATGAAGGATCTCAGTTTTTCCCGGCTTAAGTTTAGTTTTTATTTTCACTTACTCGTACATATGTAGTTATACAATTCATTTAAAAATAGTTTACCACTTACGCAATGGAAAATGCATTAGAAGAGTTTAAAGAGCAAATAGTGTCTCACTTGGAGGTCGAAGTTTTCTATGATATGTTTATAAAGGCCAAATTATTACGGATTTCTTTTATTTTTTGGAATTCTTTTAGTTTGAACTAAGAGGCATAACAAATTTGAATAATAAAATATTTACGCATAATACTTAATTGTCTCAATAATGAGTTTCTTTTATGTAAATTATCTGATTAATTAATTATTATTTTATGTAACTTGTCAAATAGTAAGTGAACTTGACTAAGGTCTATGATAGTAATAGCAAGTTTGAGATTAACTAATTGAAAAGTATTGCTAAATAAAGAATTGGTGACAGGGATATGCATTTTTAAAGTTTTCTTTATCTCTTAGATTTCTACATGATTTCTCTGTCGATTATATGGCAGTTCTGCACACATTACAAAAAGGCCGAGGACACCAAAATAGCGCTGGCTCTTAACAGCTGTCACATTGTTGTCACATTGTGGTTTTTTTGGAAAAGTATACAAATGAGAGATTGATTCACTTGTATATTGTAATGATTGAAGCCGAAAATGCACCCGATGCCTGTGTCAGGAAACCTAATTATAAGTCTGTCAGGATGGATGGTGCATAAAGATTTAAGACAATAGTTTTGGTCGTAAATTTAAGTAAATACAAAAATATTTTGATGCAGAAAAAAATATATTAAATATATTGTTCGGGAAAGCTTTTACACCTGAACTTCATTTTTCATATTAACTCTGTTTTTCATCGTATTTCCTGAAAATTAATGCATCTGGTTTTTTCATTGAAATTTTTTCTAAACTAAACTAATTTTTTCACACCTTACATTTTTTTCCCAATTGTGTTTTTCTGATACTAATTTTCTAACAATTTTTCTGGGACGATCCTGCCTGGAATAATGCTTGTTTTATCATGGTCAATAGGGTATTACGTGGTACATATCACGCTTGGTTCCGCCAGTATTATCTATTGGATCTTTTTCGTAAAATTGTGTAAACCTTGCCAGAAACTCTGTAATTGAACATGGGTTATAATTTCGGAGATTGAAATGAAATTATTTTCATTTATATGAAGGTTACTGAACTTTTAAAACTTTTATTGAGAACATTTCTCTTTCATCAATTGTTGCAATGATTTTCTTTCGGCTGTATGCAATAGAGGTTTATACTTTAAGATGATGCAGTTATAATCTTCTTGCATCTCGTGTTGGAAACGGCAGTTACAGGTTACAAGCAGACGAAGTAGTTTCCTTGGGAATTAATCCCACTTCGGGTACTGACTATCCCAAATGACTCTCCCACTTATTCTAGTTTCCACGAGGGGATTGTTGAGGTTATTACGAGATCCACGGAAACTATGAGAAGTAAATGTTCGCATACGGGTGCTTTAATCTCATGGAGGAATATATGTAGTCGATGTCAATGATTCATGACGCCATCCTGCTAAAAACTGGTGAGATCTTGGTGGAGATAAATTTGGAGGATGATCTCATGCGTTGCCCTGCAGTGATTAGCAATCCAAAGTTATGTAATTTTATTTCACTTTCGAGGAATAATATATACTGATCTCTACTCTGAGCATTATTAAAATAATTAGCAAATTAGCCTGCGAAAAACACGCCGTTCGTCGGGTTATTTTGTAAGGGAGTTACGAGGGAAAAACATATATTTGTCAATATCCACTATAATTTGCCATAAAATGCATTTGTCAATATCCACTATATACTGGAATCTGGGTACGGGGATTTTTGAATAGTGGAATTGAAAAAACAATTTAAAAATCTCTTTTTGTATCAAGGGGGAAAATTCACCAAGTCAAGTCCATAACAGTGAATCTGATGGTGCTAAAGCATCTAGTAAGGACATTCAGTCACGATTATTTAATCATATAATCCCGAGAAAATCTGAATAATGTAAAAAAATTTAAATTTTATTGTCTATGTTCTACGACGAAAGTTCATTGTTGGTTCAACGAATTTAAGCGTGGGCGAACATCTGTTTTGATGAGGAGCGACCAGGACGCCCGGCAGACGTGTTTACCGAGGAAATCATTCAAGAAGGTGCGCGAAATAGCAGAGGCCGTGGGTGTGTCGACCGGAACGGCAATTAATAATTTACATGATAAGTTGGCGATGAAAAAATTGTCAGCCCGATGGGTGCCGCGATTGCTCACGGTGGACAACAAGGTGATCCGGCTGTTAACTTTGAAGCAGTGTTTGCAGCAATTTAAGTGAGATTTAAAGGTGTTTTTAGGTCGAGTTATCACTGTTGATGAAACCTGGATTCATTATTACGCCCCAGAAACTAGGCAAAAATCAATACAATGGATTTCTCCCGGTGAATCTGCTCCAAAGAAGACAAAGATGGTCCGATCGGGCAGAAATTTCATGGCGACGGTTTTTGGGATGCAAATGGTGTCATCCTCATGGATTTTTTTAGAAAAAAGAAGAACGATCACTGGGAAGTACTACAATGAGTCATTGGACCGCTTTGGCAAAAAATTGAAGGAGACACGGCCTCATTTGGCGAAAAAGAAGATGCTGTTTCACCACGATAACGCACCAGCACATTCATCCGGAGTTGTTGCCGCCAAACTGCATGAACTACGTTATGAGTTGGTGTCGCACCCCCCGTATTCACCCGATCTGGCTCCCTGCAACTTTTTCTTATTCCCTGACATGAAGAAACGGCTCGCGTGAAAAACATTTAGCTCAAACGAGGAAGTTATCGCCGAGACAGAGGCGTATTTTGGAGGGTTCGACAAATCCTTTTTTTTAGAGGGGTTAAAAAAATGGCCGGAACGTTGGGAGAAGTATATCTTTCTAAAAAGGGACTATTTTGAAAAAAATAATATTTTTGAAAATATGGTTTCTTCATTTCTAACGCAGGTACTTATTGAACCTCCCTCGTAACCACTGCGTTTCTGAAAGGAAGCCCTATTCTACGCTTGTACACATTTTCTCTAGACTTCATTCTATGGGATAATCGGGAACTACAGACCCTAGAAATTACTGTTGTGTAGCCTCATTTTAGAATTAAACGTCTGATAACGGAAATTTCTGATGTTTTAGTGAGGGGCGAATTGTCAGGTTAATGTTCCGTTGCCTACATATTCTCTTGAAGTCAAGAAATTTAAGGTAGGATCCAAAATACTGGTTGCAATGAATGTAAATGACCATTAAAATAACTTACAAACCTATCGGTTATAGTTTTTCGTAATAATATCCAAAGCCAATGGGATAAATTAATTATTTATATTTGCTTTGGCTATTACATCCTACAATTTTATGGAAATACCTCACAGCTTCTATATGAAATCTGTATTACTCACTTGTATAAATTATAAAAGTGTTTAAAATATATTTCTATTTATTTATCATGACGCCAAAAATAGCGCTAATTCCTTTTGAATTGGCTGATATAATGCATAAATAACGACAAAAAATAAGAGTATATCAGTTAATTAAAGATCTAGGTGATCTACGAGGGTCATCCGGAAAGTAGTACCCGTTCGTGCCGCATGAAGTGCTGACGACGCGAGTAGCCGCTGGACGAGGTCAGATAGCTTCAGTGGCTTGTCTGCCTTCTCTGAGCCAAGTTGCGTGACGCTAGCATTGCCTGTGTTGTTTCTGTGATTGTTTACAATGTTTAAAAAAATTGAGAACGCCGCCAGTTGTGAAGTGAGGGCAGTGATTAAATTCCTCAATGCAAGAAACGTTCGCCCATGTGATATTCATCGCCAATTAAAGGAGGTGTATGGAGACAATGTAATGGACGAGTCGTCTGTTCGGTGGTGGTGTCGCAACTTCAACATGGGGAGGGGGAACACACACGACGATGAGCGTTCGGAGAGACCGTCTGTCATTACAGACCAACTGGTGAGCTCAGTTGACGAATTCGTGAGGAACGATCGGCGCGTCACAATTGATGACATCTGTGAGCATTTTCCCAATGTTTCTCGAACAATTGTTCATGAAATTGTTAAACACCATCTGCATTATGCAAAAATTTGTGCAAGATGGGTCCCTCGCGTATCTCAATGAGCTGGCGGCGAAGGACTATGCAGCAGGAATACAGAAACTTGTCACACGTTATGACAAATGCCTTAATTTGCTTGGAGATTATGTTGAGAAGTAGTTTAAAGTATCCTCTTTCAAATAAAATTTTTTATGTTTGTTAATATTTACTTTTGTGTCTTTATTTCACGAACGGGTACTACTTTATGTTTGTTAATATTTACTTTTGTGTCTTTATTTCACGAACGGGTACTACTTTCCGGATGACCCTCGTAGATGAACCAGATATTGTATCCCTTCACGTGTAAGAAGTCACTTTTGACTTTTGTAAACCCTACTTTTAATATCATTATCATTTATGATTAATACTATTCAGATTAAGCATTGGCATTTGCATTAATTAACTGCAAATATTTAACTCCCCCATATATTTAGATTCACTAATAAACTTTAAAATAAATTAATTTGAGCGTTCACTTTTCTTTAAATAAATAACATTTTTACATGCTATTGTAATTTCGTGGTGTATTATCTTAAACAGTTAATGAGCATACAGGTTTAATAGAATAGTAGCTTGTTCAAATAAATATACACAATATTTATCAACTAGAATTTAACTAGCGATTAAATGAAGAATACAATGTATCTTTCCACTGCCCTTGATAAATTGTATTCTTCATTTAATTAACATGAATTTCCACAAAGTTGAGCCGGAAAGAATTGAATAATTAACTAGCGTTATTTGAATTATTATTTTTTTCCTTTTCCTATAACAAAAGGTAAAGTTTCATTTTGTAAAGCTCTGTGTGCTTATCGTTGTTTAATATTCATTTATTTTGGTCTTCATTGAAGACTTAAGCCGGTTGTCTCTAATTAAAAAATTTGAAATCAACTTTCAAGCGGACCGTAGTAATCTTGATTGAATTCTCTTTGAATAGTGTTCAACTCTATTTAATCGAAAACTATGGGACTGGGTGGACAGGATGTAACTGAGAGTGGTGAGATGCTTCATACGGTAGACTGTTCCGAATTACTCGCTCTAATAGAAAGAAGCCATAGCAACGCTCGGAAAACCAGCCATCTATGCTACCCAGGCAATTACATCCGAGGCGTTTAAAAGGTAGCCCGGCCATAGTTACTTTTGTTCACAATAATGAGGCCAAAGAATTCACAACAAGTTAAAAAAAGATAGTATTTTAATGCCCACGTCCAACATCCTTCGAGGCTGAATTAAAAAGTTTCCAAAAACTCATTTCCCGGGGGGCATAAATTGTGGTGAGACAATAGTCCGGAGAGATCCTATGCGTGGAGGTTAGAGTTTAAAAAGCAAAGCTAACTCCAGTGATCATAATTATGTTCACGCGCTCGCATAAAAAAGCTATCTCTATTTTTCTTTGCCGTCAATAAATGCTGAAATATAACTTCTGCTCTTCGATTAATGTTTGATTAAAACCGT
This sequence comes from Hetaerina americana, assembly GCF_022747635.1. Classification (NCBI taxonomy): domain Eukaryota; kingdom Metazoa; phylum Arthropoda; class Insecta; order Odonata; family Calopterygidae; genus Hetaerina; species Hetaerina americana. The sequence continues at coordinate 65,614,340 of NW_027286069.1, forward strand.
GCAATGCTGCGAAAATAGTGGGAGTGAAACAATAATATATTTACTAACATTGACACTTTTGAGGAAATGGAAAAATATCCAAATGAAAGGTAAAATTTGAACTTATAAAAATTTTGTAATTCATCACCAATTGTTCACGGCAATAATTAAAAATACAATCCTCAGAGTTATTTATTGCTAAAATAGCTGTCATAGTTACTCCATAATATGATTTACAGGAATTAGGAAAATAGGAGTAAGTACTGAAATTTAATTTAGTATTGTATTATACCAGAAAATAAACTAAGTTATTAGATGATAAAGGTTTTTTTGATGAAAATATTCTCTAATTACATGTATATTTTTACACAATGTCATTACAAGAAGGATGAAAATAATTCACCCCATAGGCATTCACGTAAGTAATTTCTCATATATCAGTTTATTCTCCGGTTCAAGGAAAACATGAATGTGCTCTTGTAGTCACCTATGCTTGGATAACTATTCGCTGATAGACAGTTGCGTGTATTTAGCCGATGTTTGGAATCGATCACAAAAAAATTTTCTTGTTGAAACAATGCGAATGTTTTTATCATTATCAGAAATCATTTACTCCGAGAAAGCTGACGCACTATCAATAATTTCGAATGCACTTAATTTTATATTTATATAACTCTCTCTCTGGATATTAATTAAATTAATATAGTTCATTAAAGCTTCAAATTAAGAATTTTAAAGTAAAATCCTAAAATATGTCACTACATTTGGGGCTCCTTCAAACGGTCCCTTCCCTTCCTCATTTTCACCACTATACCGACGGCCCCTCGCAAAGCGCAGCAGCATGCACCAACTTAGCTCCTTACTCCCTACCTCTTTATGTTGCCAAACCATCTTCTCCTCCACTCTCCCTCTCTCTTCCTTCCTCTCAATGACCCCTCAAAATTCAACCCTGTCCAATTTTAAGACCCTCATCCTCCTTTTCCTCCCAGTCCGATACCCGAAAAACTCTCCTCACACTATCTCATCCGCTCCTGTGGATTCCCTCTCCCTATCTCTTTCTCCCGATAATTACAAGTTAGGGAAAACAGCGATTGGTCGCCAGGGAAATTATCCGAGAGGCGCTATAATGGGTGGGGCCGAGGTTGAAGAGGTGGGGAATGAGGAAGAGAAGGCTGAGTGGGCGGGCGGGAGGGAGGAGGGGTGGAGAAAGATTTAGTGTCGGAGGTGTGAGGACGTGGGGGAGTGGTTGGATGCAAAGGATAAAAAATGGTGCGCCAGGGTATTGGGTTAGGGGCAGGCGGCGAAAGTGATGGCGAAGGTTTCAGGGGGCGGCGGTCGGTGGGAATTTTAGTTGGGATAGGAGGATGGTTATAGGAGGTTGGAACCCCTTGATCCCTAAGGGTTTCCAAAGGAGGGAGAGTGGTAGGGTGAGGGGAGTAAGGTGGTAAGAGAGACTTCCGGGGTGGGGTATTAGCGGGAACATGGAGGAAACTGCGTGGGGCAAGAGTATGAGAAAATCCCGAGAAAGGTGCGAAAAAGGGGCTCTAAGAAATGCTGTTTTTTTACAAATTTTTGCATACAAGAAAACTTGCCCTCCAAATACTTGCGTTGGCCTATTAATCAGATCAAGGTCACCATTTGGTCAGTGTATTTAGATGAGGGAAGAATTGTAGAGCTCCTTAGAGGAGTATAAAAATGCCTAACCACAATGAGCGGTACGGGAGCGTTGGGGGAAGGAATTCCGTAATGAACTGTAGAGAGAATTAAAATTTACATGAGAAAAAAATTCAGTTCAAATGGTAAATGACCCGCTGATACTATTTCTCTCCGTCTGAAAGCAACTTGGACATGAAAAGTGAATTATCGGCAAATGAAATCGGATGCAGTAACTTTAATTGCATGAGTCGCCCATATTAATTTGTCTTTCCGAAACTTTGACCACAGAATTGGTCTATGAATCATATCTAGACAAAATGAAAGGCCGAATATCCACCCTGACATAATTGCTCAGGTCTGAAATTATTCCCCTGTTGTCTCCTCACTTCTGGGTTTTCGCTGATATTTAGTGTTCAATTAAAGTACATTGGTCTTATTCTTCAATAATTTGGTTATCGTTTAGAGGGGATGTAATGTTATTACATCAACTATATATATATATATATATATATATATATATATATATATATATATATATATATATATATAGTGGATGTAATAACATATTACATCCCCTGTATAAAATATATATATATATGTATATATATACTATATATGTATATATGTATATATATATATATATGTATATATGTATATATATACTATATATGTATATATGTATATATATATGTATATATGTATATATATATATGTATATATATATATACACACACACACACACACGAGGGTCATCCGGAAAGTAGTACCCGTTCGTGCCGCATGAAGTGCTGACGACGCGAGTAGCCGCTGGACGAGGTCAGATAGCTTCAGTGGCTTGTCTGCCTTCTCTGAGCCAAGTTGCGTGACGCTAGCATTGCCTGTGTTGTTTCTGTGATTGTTTACAATGTTTAAAAAAATTGAGAACGCCGCCAGTTGTGAAGTGAGGGCAGTGATTAAATTCCTCAATGCAAGAAACGTTCGCCCATGTGATATTCATCGCCAATTAAAGGAGGTGTATGGAGACAATGTAATGGACGAGTCGTCTGTTCGGTGGTGGTGTCGCAACTTCAACATGGGGAGGGGGAACACACACGACGATGAGCGTTCGGGGAGACCGTCTGTCATTACAGACCAACTGGTGAGCTCAGTTGACGAATTCGTGAGGAACGATCGGCGCGTCACAATTGATGACATCTGTGAGCATTTTCCCAATGTTTCTCGAACAATTGTTCATGAAATTGTTAAACACCATCTGCATTATGCAAAAATTTGTGCAAGATGGGTCCCTCGCGTATCTCAATGAGCTGGCGGCGAAGGACTATGCAGCAGGAATACAGAAACTTGTCACACGTTATGACAAATGCCTTAATTTGCTTGGAGATTATGTTGAGAAGTAGTTTAAAGTATCCTCTTTCAAATAAAATTTTTTATGTTTGTTAATATTTACTTTTGTGTCTTTATTTCACGAACGGGTACTACTTTCCGGATGACCCTCGTATATGTATATATATATATATATATATATATATATATATATATATATATATATATATATATATATATATATATATATATATATATATATATTTATATTTATATATGTGGTAGGACTGATTTTTTTACAAGAATTTTATTGACGATATACTTATATCGACTAAATAATCATCAAAGTATGCTCCTTGAGCTGCTATACACTTAGTATAACGTTGCTCCCATTCCCCGTACGCCCGCTGGAAATTTTCTTTGGGGAGGCCGTTGATGACCCTCGTCGAAGCCACTTGAACGGCCTTTATCGAGTCAAAATGTCGTCGTTTGAGCTCTCTTTTCATCAGGGAGAAGAAATAGAAGTCCGGTGGTGCCAGATCGGGAGAATAGGACGGGTTCGGCAATGTGGCAACGCCGTATTTGGCCAGGAGCTGTCGGTCGACACTCAGAATTTTCGGCACCATCTTGGCGCACACCTTGCGAATGGCCAAATCCTGTGGAATAATGCGTTGGACGTTGGTTGTAGACAGACCCAACTGGTCTGCAATTTCTTCACTGGTTAAGCGTCGGTCTGTGTTCAGCAGTGTACTCACTCTGTCCACATTCGTGTCGGTTCTTGACGTCGACGGCCATCCGGAGCGATGGTCGTCTTCAACGAACTCCCTACCCTCTTTAAACTACTTGTGCCTCTCAAATACTAAGAATCGGCTTAAGGCAATGTCCCCATAAGCCTGCTTGATCATATCGAGGGTCTCAGTTCCCGTCTTCCCGAGTTTCCCACAAAACTTCACGGAATAACGTTGCTCTAAATTCAGATTTATTTTGTTTTTCGACGCGGACATAAAACTTGCTTCACTAAAAACGGTGTCCTCACTCAACGACAGCCCGCAGGTGACTGAGGTTGGTGTCGGTCTGTTGCTAAAAGCCCCCTCCACCTTACCCTGCCAGGCAGACCCCCCTCCACCGCTCCGTTCGCGCCAGAGAAAATCAGTCCTACCACCTTTGGGTGTGTTGCTGTATATATATATATATATATATATACACAGATATATATATATATATATATATATATATATATATATATATATATATATATACAGATAGATGATTTTTCCGTAATATGCCCGCGTGCGCACACACACGCATGAGTGAATGTGATATATATATATATATATATATATATATATATATATATATATATATATATATATATATATATATATATATATATATATATATATATATATATATACAGAAACATATATAAGGAAAAGATAGATGTGCGGCACAGATTCTAATTAATTCTAATTAAATCTTGTTAACCGTTATTGGGTAATTTGTTACTAAATTATCTAAATAATTTATATTGAATTATAGATGTTTATGACTGTCGCTTTCTTCTTCTGAGATATTTGTGAAACGTTTTCGTTTTCAGTTTTTTAATATGTATTTGAATAAACCTTTACTAATTTGATCGTTATTATCGTAAGAAATCGTCCAAAATATAGCTATGATTTAAGAGAACTATCTTTTATCAGTTCAAATCTAATAGGGTTCGGAAAATAAAAGTATTAAGTTCATTTTATCATAGATAGCGTCAAGCGCAGAATTTACAATGCAGGGGCCTGAATATTGATGGAATTGTTTTAATCTATTATGCGTATATTGTTATTGCTCTGATTTGAAAACTACCCACGTCAAACAATGAAATTAAGAGAATGACTAGGATGACGGTCACCATTATGGTGTTGGACCATTTTACCTGGATATCAAGGAAAAATTCACTCAACTGTGCAATTTTAGGCCCTTACAGTTTCTCCTTTAAAACCGTAATGCGAATTATCATATATTGACTGATAATAATGTCACATGTCCATTTCAGAAAATAAAGTACATGTTAGAACTGTTTGGAACATTTAATTTTTATAAATTGTGCAATTGTCTTCGTCATGCCGATCACTCTAAGAGTTGTCGCAGAGATGAAAGCTTTTTTTCATACTTATCAATATTCCAGCGGTGCCAATACTAGCATAGGCACGCCTAAATGATGTAGCTGAAGTTATTATTAGGTATGAAAATACAAGGTTTGTATCACAGTTCGGCCAAACTTTTTTATTGACGTGTGCGTAAAATGCTGTATTCAAACCATCGGTTAAGTGTGCGAATGGTTACAGATTGTACTGACTTTGATAAGATGACAGTGCACCCATTATTGCATGAATATTTGGCAATACGAAAGTCTGCCAAAATCTGAGTCGAGTGCCTGCTTGCGGAGACCTTCAACGGCATCGCGACAATTCCCTAACCCCCTGACAGTTCCGACTTGGCTCGAGCAGACTGATTCCTATTCCCAAAAGTGAAATCCTTCCTAAAAGGACACCATCCTCAAAGGACATGGGACCCTAAGTGCCGTCAAAGAAACTTGCACGTGTTCTCTTTAGGACTTTCCGAAACCTCACTACCAGGGAGCCTTCGAGTCGTGGACAATCCGCTGAAAAAAGTGAGTCGACGTCGAAGGAATGCATTTAGAAGAATATTGAGGCATTGTGGGAATATGTGAAATAAATCTAGTTTTCCGAAACTTTTCCCGTCGCTTCTTATGCAAACAAGTAATAGTTTGAATAAATATTATGCCCTGTTACGTCAGAAGATATCATTTTCTACTCATTCTACTCATCTGTTGATTTCATTTTATAAAGGACTCATGCTAGGCACAATATTCAAGAATTAGCGTAAAGAAGTTGTAGAAAGATATATTCTTTTCCAATAGGCACAGGGGTAGTTTTAAAGGTAGAAGTACTTGTATATGACCTCGTATATGGGACAGTTTTTGCTTTAATATTTCTCGCTCAATATGTACTACATTGAAATGAAAATAAAGAATTTTAGAATAAATAATCAAAAACGTTAGTGACTATGTCATTTCTTCCTTTTTGATTCCGCTTGACGAATTAGCATTTGGAAAAAATTCCATTTTGGCTGGGAAAGAGCGATATTTTTCGAAACGGCGCACTGTACATTTATAGACTATCCATACACATTCGTTTACTCTTTTTGGCGGTTACATCAGCTATATATCAGGAATAGATACAACATTCCTTTTTCTCGCAAATCGACGCGATAGCCGGCGGCAGTGTTGGGATGCCGCGGATGTGTTATGAAGTACATCGGACCGTGGGACAGACGGGCCGGCGTTGCGAAGGTGGGGATTGGACTGGTACGCGATATTGACTCGGCGGCTCTTCCCTTGATAAACGCGCCACGCTATTCATAACGCTGGCCGTTTGTTGACCGTAATGCTTACTCTGGTGTAGTGTAATTGATGCTTAATGGCCAGTCAGACCAAGTTTATTCAAAGAAAAGTTAATAATCACCGATTCCCTGCTGTTTACGTAATGACCTAAAAAATCATTTTCATTTCACTTCCTCTTAATAAGGATCGCACGGAAATGTTTGCTCATTTTATTCCTTTCAACTCCCACTGCCTTGTTGATGAATTTGTCTGTTCAGTCACTAACCTTATGTGTTTCAACTCCCACTGCCTTGTTGATGAATTTGTCTGTTCAGTCACTAACCTTATGTGTTTTGTTATAATAACCCATTCTTTCCGCATGACATCATTCGTGTTCTGTTCATCTGTTTTTAAGTTTCCCTTTCAGTCCCTCTTCCCTCCCGGATGGGGGAAATTCCTGCTACCTGCAACGTTGGGTCGCATTCCCTTCCTTTTACTGTCTCTTTGGGGGGTAGAGTGTTTTGTGGTGCATTTTCATGTGGTAGTGATGTTTCACATTCTTGCTTGTTGTGTCCTGGCTTACGTGTTTTAGGATGGCTTTCGTGCTGTATCCTGGGGTGCAGTTTTTTGTTGTTTTGCGGTGTATGTGTTTGCATGAGTATTGGATGGTGGGAGTTTTGCATGAGTGTGTGCGCTGCTGGGGTGTAATTTTCCGTGTTGTTTTTTGCATGTGGTATTTTTCGTTTTTACGGTTGGTGACCTAACACCCCCCGCCACACGCCCTTGCGGCGGCTTGCGGGGTATTATGTAGATGTAGATGTTCAGTATTCATTTGTATTGAGCAAAAACTTACAAATTGTGTTTCATAAATTTCCCATAGAGGTATGAAAAAATGGTTTATATGCTATTTTACTTTGATCTATTTTTATTATATTACTCAAAAACTGATATTTATTCTTTGATTGAAATTAGGAGTATACCACCATATTTTATTCTACACTTCCAATGCATTCCTTATTGCTTGCTTCTGCGAAAAGACAACTTTTATTTTTAGGTATTTTAGGAATAAATGTTGTTGAAATCATACTAGAATTAAGGGTTACTAAATTATCGCATTCGTCTATTAATAGTAAAGCATTTTGAGGCCTTGGCATTATTTGATGATAAAAGCGATGTGGCTTTAATGAAAATATTCATTAAAATCAATACTTTCGGGTTTCCATTGATCGCTGCTTATTATGACCAGTCAATATTTCAGCTCCATATTTTCATCAGTTATAACACCACTTCCAAAAATTGCGTTGCCCACTTGACAGACCGCATGAGTTTACTCCAAAATTCTCCGAGGGCGATTGTTATTATCGGATTGTTTACAATTTTATCCAAATTACTTATGTCTGGTAATATTATTTCAGTTGCTGATTGCGTGCTTTACATCCCTTAATTTTAATTTCGGTTTAAGATTCATGTTAAAGGTACGTGTGTATATAATTTATTATTTTCAAATTAAATGCTGATGTGAAAACCACATTTTACTCCTCAAGGCCATATGGAGTCAAATAAATGACCAGAATGTGTTAAATTATGACATTCATATTATGCGACTGTTGCAGAAACAAATGTCCATTATGTGAACGAATTATTCATGGCATATTAACTGCAATTACAATAAATTCGTAGAGCTGACAAAGGGAGAAATTATTTTTCGTCGCGTAGAGGACAATGCATTGCAGGAGTCCTTGCATTACAACCGTCAACCAGAAGATTTATTCATCGCTTTCTCATGTTACGTTTTAATGCGGTAGCTACGTATATTCGTACATCTTATTTTCAGCTTGACGCATTCTATTATTGACCTCCATATAAAATGTTTTATTACATTATTCCTTCAAATTCATCTTTTCGAATAGCCTTCAGGTCTTCGAGTATGTTCAGCGAGAAATTTCTTCTTCGTAGTGATTTCAATAGACCTCTATTGATCCATCACATCCTAAAAACGTCTTTGAAGTTCTTAATCACACATTTAACTATATTCATCCTTTAACTGTGCATCGTTGCCTCTGATTTCCACCTTTTCATCTCTGTCACCAGTAGTATCACTGCCTCACTAATTTAGATAGCTATTCTTCTAATATTAATTTATTTTTAAGTGTATCCTTACTCACAGGCTTTTGTTGCTTGATTTTATTGAATTTTACTTCCGGTGGAATAAAGTCTTACCCCACCTGCTCAGCTGCTCACTGGTAACTTGATTTTTTTCCAATGGTAAGCCTGCCTCCAAGGTAAAGAAGTTCTTCCAATTAATCCAGGTTTTCCTTCTAGTCTCATGTCGTGTTCATTTCCTGCCTCATTAATTTTGATATCGAAGTATGAAAAGACTGAGAGGAATACATAACAATGGCTTTTAAAATCTATATTCCAAACTATAAGATATATGAAGGAAAATTTTTCATCGAAATTTTGATAGTGAATGGCAAACCATATTTTACTTTTGGAATCCAATTTTGAATTATTTCCATTACATTTTTCCCGTTTTAGTGAATACGTTGCATAGGTATATTTTATTGCAATTTAAAGCCAAATGCGGTAAAATTAGTGGGTTCAAATAAATTAGCATATATTAGACAAAATACAACGCTTTTCATATTATCAAAAATCAAGGGCATTTTACGCAAGTTGATGGTATTAGGCAATATTTTATGGGATCATCTGTCCCATCGGCTATTTAGTTCACAACAAAGGTATCAAAATATAGATAAATTCGATTCCATGTGAAATTCTGTCGTGAAAAGGATAGAATGCTTAGACCAACTGCTAGGTTGGTCTAAAATCTAAGATATAAATATTTTCCTATTGCCCCTAGTATTCCTCGACCTGGAACGTGTACTTCAAGGTTTTTAAGTGTGCTTCATCAATGAAACTCATTAATTATTCAGGTTAATGCTAACAATTTGGTCTACTCTCCTACAGAATTTTAATGAATTTGATGGGATTAGATATGTGAACATACTAATAGGGAAGGTTAAAAACGTGCTAAATAAACGAAAGAACAAACATATCCTACCATCCACTGTGGCGTTTAATCTGGAGGTGTCAGTTGTCATCCATGGTATTCTGTGTGGCAGGAAGTATGCCAGCATTTGATGACAAATTACTCGCTATTGTTGGTTAATTTATTGGAGCAGTTTAACGAAAGGAGACGCAAGGGAGACAGCATTTCGTTTCTTAGATGCTATTTACTTGATGCATAGCATAAATCTGAGTCACTTTTATGTCTCAAATGTTGCAGGGCAGATTCTACGTTCTGGGGAAGCATGAAAGGGGAGTTTGACTCGCAGCTCTGCCTTCTTATAAGCATGGCAATGCAACTTCGCGTCCTCGTCTGTCAGGCCCCAGCGGGAGGTAGAGGTTGCAGCGGCGGTCATGTTTCTTCTCAAATCCTCATCTCACGTCCGTCGCAGTGAGCTCGGCTTCCCTCTCCCACCCGCCCAACGAATTTTCGAAAACACGGAGCATACACAAAACCCGTTGTTCAGCTGTCGGAATCGGGACGTGGTGTCATTAATCAAACGCATAACGATCCAGCCGACCCTCAGTGGTAGTTTTAATATTTTCCCTGCCCTCTTCACCCACCTCCATTACTTGGCTTCTGTCACGGATGTTTCCGAGGGAAAAATCGACATTGCTTTCTTTCTTAAAAGAGGGACATTTCCTTCCCTTCTACTTCAAACCTTGGAGGTTTCAGCGTCCCTCGACAGAGGCGGAATGAGCAATTTTTGAGAAATCCGCGTTCAAGTTTACAACATTGAATTACGCGGACAGTATTTGGGATCCTTGGGAAGAACTGTTTGTCAAGGATTTGTAAATATTAAAAAAAATCTACTTGATTTGTTAAAATTAGTTTCAGAAAGAAAGAAAGCGTGAAGGGTAGGCTGAAGTAATAGGTGGGAACACCTAATTACTTCACGAATTCACGATTTACGAATAGAACAGGCAGGACTATGCTTATTAGAAAGTTACAGCACGTGTTTTCCTGTGATCCCGAGGGAAAAGACCACCAGAATGATGCAAGAGATACGATGATATCCGTCGATGAGGTTCGCATTACGATTCTTCCCTCATGCGAGACAGTTATTTGAAAATCAAACTCTAACACCCGAATACCCTTCACTTGAAGATAAAAATAAATAGTTTTTGATGAAACATAATTATATAGTCAACCATCATTGCATTATGCTAATAGGAATTTGTATATGCTTCTATATGAACGTGTGTTGGTGTGCATAAGAAAAAGTGAAAATAAAACATTCATGCATTAAAATATTTTTAACTGCCCTCGTATGTTTGTGTGTATATATATATGTATAAAAAAATATATGTATATATATATATATATATGTATATATATATATATATGTATATAAGTATATATATGTATATATATGTATATATATATACTACCTTGATCAAAAAGTTCCCGGAATAACCACCGCGTGGCGCTCCCATCGTTCCGATTTGAGTTCTTTTTTTTGTTAAATTGGTACATCTGTTGTTGATATTCCCTTTAAATCTTAGTGTCATAACTTGACATTTGCAAAAGTTACGTAGCCAAGAGTACATCTATCTCTGTGTGTGTTGGCGATTTTTTACAATTGCAGAAATGGATTTAAATTTGCAACAACGGACTTGTATTAAATTTTGCGTAAAAAACGGATTTAGTGGCGCACGGACGTTGGAAATGTTGGAAAAGTGTTTCGGCAACGATTCTCTAAAAAAAACGGTCGTTTACCAGTGGCACGAGCGGTTCAGAAGTGGTCGTGA
>NW_027286069.1:65628012-65688012 GCF_022747635.1 Hetaerina americana
GTGTTTTCTATACTATACTTATACTTTCTTTACTCTATTCCTGTGCGCTCATTTCTCCCGTCACACACATTCATGGCGGCCTTCGGGATTTAGATGAAGTCGAATGTCGTCTATAGCTTTCCTCCCTTTTAACCACCTGCAAATGGATCCCAACAACAATCCAGGTGTGGCGGTGACTTCTTCCTCGGAGCCGCCCGAGTGGGGAGAGTAAAAAATCCTCTTGCTCCTTCCAAAAGAGCGAGCAAGCGGGTGCCCCAGATCTCTCTCCCTCTCACGTGTGTTATGCAGCGTCGAGTGCAGCCCCTCATTCTCTCGGGCATGCATTCTAATGACTATCATATCGCATCAGAAATTTCCTCTGCCCGCGCGTATTGTTGCCCTCCACTTTCCATTGCTTACTTTGTTCAACCTCGATTCAATCGGATCTCTCCAAGATTTTTCGATCCTCAGTCCCAGGGAGAAGAGGGAATTTCAGACGTCCAACAGTTCCGCTTTTCACCCAATTGGGAGTTTCGCACGTTATTATTCCAGATTCCAGATCAGAAATCGGCAATTTGATCGTGGTGATTTGTCGTATTATGTGTCTAGAGAATAAGGTTTTTTTTATTCTCCTTCGTTTTAGTTCTGAGTCTTTGAGCTCCAATGGCTTCCCAAAATAAGGTATTCAGGTAGTATCTCGAACTGTGTTTGATCCAGTGTGACTGATACTCTTCATATAGCCTCCAAATGAGTAAAATCGAAGACCGAAAGTCGAAATCGAAGAGTCGGAAGACCGTTTCAATGTTCTCCTTAGCTCAATGGATCAATAAAATTTTTGAAATTACTTAAGATCGCTTTGTTTTTGGCTATTTTTATTTTATTATTACTCCGGCTAAAATACGAGGACCGATAAATACCTAATAAAATTGCAAAGAGTAGCCTGTTACTTTCCGTTTTTAGTTATAAAATTGACATATCTTTCCCTAATATTTTGTAATATCCTTCTTGGGCGTTTTTTGATCGTTTTAGAATAAACTTCTCCCGCCAATTATTGAATTGTGGGATACCTGATAGATTATAAAAATATTTTTAAATGTAATTAATGGCTCCTCGTATCGCTGACCCGTGTAGTACAATGTAATGCGGTCTGGTGTGCTAAATAGCAGTATGTTCACCGGTGGACCTGATTTCGCGGGCTCTATCCCACCTTGGGTTGAAATCGATGTTGTTTCATCGTGTATTTGTCAGCATTGGGTTTTCTTAACGGTGTGAAATTGCCTCAGCAGTCGTGCCACCTCAAACTCGGTCACTGCTATTTATCCACCGGATCTGGAGGGAGCCTATTGCTTGACAGGAGACAAGGGCAGTGACAGACGTGGCAGGGATCAATGATACATCGCCGAATCAATCACACCCCTGTGAGTTCCAAAAGAGGTTTTGGAAAATGTAGATACCTTATAAAACTTTACACTTCGCAAACAAATTTCCATATTTTCACGCCATCCCTCGCACACGTCAATGTTTAAAGTGTAGTTTTGGTATAAATTTCGTTTAATGTGTTCATTTTCATTTAATTTTGTCATCTACAGCATTTAGTATGTTTATATATGTATATCGATTTTGTTTATAGTTGCGTATTTATAATCTAAGCATCTAAGCAAGTTTTATGGTTGAACATCTTAATTTGTGTCCTTCATGTATGATGGAGTTGATGTTTTATTTCTCTTAATAGTTATGATTAATAATAATTAGTTGAATTTGAATTAATAATGCCGGTACGTAAATTTACATCCTTTTTATGTGACCATAGATCTTTCCTACTTTTTCCGCCACTTTGTGACAGTTAACGCCATTGGTAACTTAAAATTATTTAAATATTTATTTCTTTCACTGAAAACCAGTGTAGATATAAACATAGTATGCTGAAGTGTACAACTTGGTGATTGCTTTCTTTGCTTGATTCCCATGTACGAGTAACTCGTAATACATTTCTTATTTACAAATGTAGAAGCATGTAAAACGTTACGTAGCAAAGGCTCATTAGATACCGTAAAAAATAGAGTGCTTAAAGTTCTGGTTTCATATATCTCTCATAGTTATATATTTTGTGCTTGGTGTAAAATAGTCGACTAATAGAAATGTTTTTCGAAGTTCAATATCAAAAGGATAAATTGTACCTTTCACTATTCGTCTCGAATGTTTTTATTCAAAAATTTCAGTCAAACGTTACTCGAATTCAAGCTGAAAATTTAATTTAATTGCTGAGCGCAATGATGCGTTTTTTATGGTATATCTGTATATCTATTTTTACGGATGATTAAATTTTCAACAAAATGATATTATCTCTTCATTGGTTACAGTTTCGGGGAAGTTAAGTTCATATTAGTCAGGAACCCATAAGACTTATTTCAGACTTAGGTTTGAAAACTTAAATTGTATGATAATTATTAATTTTGGTTCAATTCGTTAAAAAAACCCGTAGGGATGTGTAAGCATTGATAAATTCAAATAGAGTGTTCTTTTTTACCCGTCGATGTTATCTCACTTAATTATGAGCACTATTCCAGCTTTCACCCGGTGTAAATAAATTTATTAATACTTTGCCGCTAAAACGTATTCCAGCATTCCAGCAACTAACTGGAGATTTAGTTAATACATAGATGAATTCGTTTCAATTCTTCTTATTTTTCGCTGTGTCAATTGTTAGAGTTTTATGTTCAATTAATTTTTTGTTTAAAAAGAGACTCATCCCGTTTTGATATCTACTTAAAAATTAACCTTAATTACCCAGTATTACGCATGAAAGTCGGTCAATTAGATTCGTGCTGCAGGAAAAGCAGAGAAGTGGTCTTATTCAGCGACTCAGCTCATTTTCCCGTACCGAATTCCCAATGAAATATTTCCGCAGGCTTTTTTTTACGAGTTTTCAACTATGCCTACTACGGAGAAGTTTCTATTATATACCTATTTTATGTTGGTGTCTACCTATGCGCATCAAGTGAGTTGACTGATATTTGCATGATTTGTGTGGTTGATTTAGATCTCTCTTCGGTTCTGCATGAGAAAATACTGTCTATCAGCATTACCCATTCCTTTGGAAGAAATCCAAGATTAGAATGTAGAGTTACGTATATTTGATGTTTTATTTATAAGACACTACATTCAAAAAGCAAAATGTCAGTAAAAACTAGCTTTCCCGTTTCATCTGGTCCCTAAATTTCAATCGAATCCCTGGCAAATTTCCAATTTTAATCTAAACGGTGTTATTTTAAAACTCATTAGCGAGAAATTTTATTAGACTAATGATTCAAACGTGCAACTATGTTTTTTGACTGAAGAGTTTGATGACTAGTGCCGCATCCTGTTTGCCACTGCTGATTCGCCTTTGTAGCACAAATTCCTTCTATTCCCTGTGCGTTGACGATCTACATGGGTGATATCGTCTCGTCCATATCCACCCGTCCAAAGACCTCCGAAATCCTTTCGCTTTAATTACGGGTTCGATCTGCTGCTCCGCCCTCTTTTTCCCTGTTTTATCTTCCCTTCTCCCTCCTACTCTCTTCATTATGTCCCTCCCCTTTCCTCTCTTTCTCAACCCTTCTCATCCGTGGGCTGCGTCCATTTGGGATCGCGAGTATTGAGAGCGGTCGAAGCATGAGCTGCAAGGACACAGTGATTCATTCACTCCGCCTCCTGTCCTCCACGAGGACTCGCCCGAGAGGAAAACATTTCCAACGCGGACGTGCCCCTTGAGCCGTGAATTGGCCACGTTTCGTAAAGTTATCGAAATTGAGATCCACGCGGAAACGGCGGCTTTTGATTTTCCCAATATCTATGGTAAAATTAATATAGCTTTTCGGTGAAAATCTGAAAATGCACTGCTTGTGAGTTCTCCGCCGCATTTTTATTCTACAAGAAAAAAAATAAGTAAATGGAATCTCTATGATTGGCTGGTTTATTTTTTTCTTTTGAGACAGACCGAAAGGTTCTTTGGCATTATAAGGGTATTTTTTTACGATGATTGCCGCGTATAGCTGCAGCAGGGACGGGAGATCATGATTGTCGATTCCCTAGCAAGTCAATATTTGAGTGTGTTGAAAACATGCTACTCATACTTTATAATCCAAATAAGGTGGTAGGTTTTGAATGTAATTTCTCTTGGTGGGGATGGGTGACCATGAAGTAAACAACGGAGGAATATATCTTATCAAGCTTTTGAAATAACACAATACGTTCTTCTTCTGGGATGTTTCTACATTTCTACGGTAGATTCAACACGTTGTAACATGTTTGAAAACGACTCTGAATTTGCGGTGTGATGTTTTCAAGCCTCTATCCGAACCACTTTATTCTCTCGACTCTGGCTGTTCATGTTATATGATAACAGAAAACTCAACAAGAGGGAGTTAAAAGGACCTTTCTGAATATCTTTTCTGGTAAAAGCCGCGTTAACAGAAAACATAAGGAATAAAACTTGTAACTATCGTCGGTTAGATTCACATTTCACCTGGAGGAATGTGGATTGTCTAGACATATTCTTCGGCTTTTCCCATCGCATTATCTTTATAAATTCATAAGAAATAATATGCTTAGTACTATTTTTTATTGAAACGCTGACACGTTGAAACCCCTCGCTGAAAGAATGTTTAATTATTATTTGCCTTAGGTAGACAGACTCCTAGAGCAGAGCATACTAACAAATATATGCTTCTAAAACGAAAACCGTAAAATTGTTCTACTGAAATTTAACTCTTTCGATGAATAACATCATTAGTTAATATATTTTGTGCGTATTGGATCATTACAAGCCAGCTAAAATACCAATAACTTCTATGTATTTGCCTGGTGGAGGAGGTGATAGAGGAGGCAGTTGAATTTAAATCTACATCTACATAAAACCCCGCAATCCGCCGCAAGGGTGTGTGGCGGAGGATGTTAGGTCACCACCAGTAAAAGAGAATAAAACCACACGCAAAATCAACACATACATGCAAACCTACACCCACAGTGGCGTATACATTCATGCAAAAACCCTTCCCACTTTCACGCATACATATACATACGAGGGTCATCCGGAAAGTAGTACCCGTTCGTGAAATAAAGACACAAAAGTAAATATTAACAAACATAAAAAAATTTATTTGAAAGAGGATACTTTAAACTACTTCTCAACATAATCTCCAAGCAAATTAAGGCATTTGTCATAACGTGTGACAAGTTTCTGTATTCCTGCTGCATAGTCCTTCGCCGCCAGCTCATTGTGATACGCGAGGGACCCATCTTGCACAAATTTTTGCATAATGCAGATGGTGTTTAACAATTTCATGAACAATTGTTCGAGAAACATTGGGAAAATGCTCACAGATGTCATCAATTGTGACGCGCCGATCGTTCCTCACGAATTCGTCAACTGAGCTCACCAGTTGGTCTGTAATGACAGACGGTCTCCCCGAACGCTCATCGTCGTGTGTGTTCCCCCTCCCCATGTTGAAGTTGCGACACCACCGCCGAACAGACGACTCGTCCATTACATTGTCTCCATACACCTCCTTTAATTGGCGATGAATATCACATGGGCGAACGTTTCTTGCATTGAGGAATTTAATCACTGCCCTCACTTCACAACTGGCGGCGTTCTCAATTCTTTTAAACATTGTAAACAATCACAGAAACAACACAGGCAATGCTAGCGTCACGCAACTTGGCTCAGAGAAGGCAGACAAGCCACTGAAGCTATCTGACCTCGTCCAGCGGCTACTCGCGTCGTCAGCACTTCATGCGGCACGAACGGGTACTACTTTCCTGATGACCCTCGTACATTATTAACTTGTATATGTATTTGCATGCGTGTAAGCGTCCCAACCATTGGAGGGTATTACTTGCCACATTACGAAGCGGGGAAGGTAGGCTGTTTAGGAATGGTGTGTGTATGCAAAAGTAATTGCTCACACGTAAGCATTCCTAAGGTGGTATAGAAGTATTATTGTGACCATAAGAGTGAAATTCTTCTATGGGCGTTCCAGGTCATAATCCCCTCTTGATGGGGTTACACGTGGCTCGGCGTCCTGCTGCGTAGCTTCATCTCGGAACATATCGCGCCCTGTCCGATTTCTACACAACATGGTCGTCCAAGAGGGGGGGAGTGGTGATGGTGGGGTAGCGTGTGTTTTTGTAGCAACAATGAGGCGAGAAAATCCAAGGGGAATACAATATGTGCACGAATCGCTTGGTTTCATTCTTATCAAATGCGAGGAATTGAAATCTGGGTTGAGATAAAATATTTTATTCACTGAATAGGTGTCATATTGTGCTCGTAATGATGCCTCCTTAGACAACAAACCATGAGATTTAATTAATATCGGAGTACCATAAAGCATAGGCCGAATTCTCTGTTAAAATTGTTATTGCTGATGGCTTAATTCTTAATATTGAGTGCAGTCACTGCTTAAGTTTAGAAAATAGAACTATTCTCTGTATCTGTTGATAAAATTATTTAATGAACGTACGACTTTAGTTGAAAATGAGCTCACCTCGAGTGGGAGTGGTGACCAGAATTCCTGATTCCGGAGTTCAGAAATTCTGTTCTGATAATCTTCACATTAGTCTGGCATGCAGTTGTTTTGTGATTTTTATCGCCCCTACTGGTCAATAAATTAGTACTATATTATTGCATAGTAGTCGTAATAAAGAAAAGAAAACTGTTAGTTATCGATTATATGACATTTTTTGCGGTTCTAATTACTTTCACGTCAATACTTTAAATGCTCGTAGTAATTATTTTAACTAATAAGGTATATTTTATATTGATTGCGGATTTTAATAGACTTGTAGAAATTTGTGGGAAAATAAATATACGTAAAATTTTGGATTTATTTGCTTCTGTGGATGTCAATGAAATCAATATCGTTAGTACAAAAATCAAAAGTATTCATCGAAAATTTCAGTTGTTACTTAAGCAAAGTTAATCCTTTGACCCACTACATATTTGATTGTATATTTTAACTATTTTAATATTTTTGAGTTCCTTTGATTGCAGACTTTAATCATATCCATAGGAGAATGTAGAAAAGAATTCTTACATTGATGAAGAATCGCATTTATTAAAATTACTTTCCTTTTAGTGAAAATAATTTTCCAAGTTTTAGACTTGCAATTTTGTATGCTGCTTAACTCTGTATGATATTTCAGCATATATAGTTAAAAAGTTAACTATTTTGTGATAAGCAGAAAAGTAGTTCCTTTCTATTCGTATTTTTGCCAGTTACAATTTTAGACATGGATTTGCTTAGAGCTTCAGCAGAATGTGATACAGTTTACGTGAGACTGCAATGGTCTGTGATTTATGACGATGCAACCATGAGCTAAAATTAACTCACTCGCATCCCTGAACTAAGCCAATTGGTCTGTGCAGTAGAAGTAATTTGGCAGATAACAGGCGCTAAATGCAATTGAAAGCCAATCTGACCATCCAATCATGCCTTAACGTCGGTTTCGTCCAACTGTCAAGCCGAAGAAGGGCGGTTGTAAGGGGGAGAGCTGGCCGTAGTCAAGCAAAACGGATATTTCCACGCCGGGAAACGATGCCAGTGATGGGGATGGCGCGGCCGTATTCATTAACCGAAGTTAACCGCTTGGGATCGTTTCCACACAAATGTGTGGCATAATAATTGTGGGTGATAAAATTAAATGGAATCACATGGAAGATGCTCATGATGAATTCCTTTGATCACCCACAACTACTTATTATTTTACGCTCCTTTTAATATAATTTGATTATTTAGTAACAGAAAGTCTTAAAATTGCTAAGATCATTGCTGATTGTTCAATATTTGTAATTCTACCTATTAAAATTACCCATCTATTTTTGATTATTTTCATTACACGTTTGCTTAACGCGTCTTCCATGAATTATTTTTGAAAAATAAAATCCTGTGCATTTAACGGCTGATAGAAGGGAACTACATTTTTAGGTCTTCACCCGGAGTGTTTATGTATTCTTTTAACAGAGCGATTTAAATTATACCCAACAATTCTTTGTTTAAGAACAAATGCCGGTATGAATACTAGTTTAAATTTTCCCAATTTTAGCTGAATTTCAAATAAATATAGTAACTCTATTACATATATGTTTAATTTAAACTTTTGATCTGCTCTAGTATTCAGTTTAGCTATTTATTTTACTATGGGAGAAAGTATTCTTTTAAAGATAATTATGAGTCTTTCCTTCAACAATTATCTCGTTATTTAAATAGATAGGAGTGTTTGTTGGAAAATGTAGAAAAAACCAATGATACTGAACTTGAAGATTTGATATGTTTTGTTATGATTTTCAGTCAAATTTAAGTGAACCTGTAAACAGTCTGTCTCTCATGAATACTCCATTTTCTCACCAATGCATTATATTCGTCAGGCAATGCTGAAACACATATATGAGATGCAATGACTATAAACTTTTGTGGCCGTATCAAATCGATGGACTTGGTCGAAAAAGTTGTCCAAACCGTGGAATGTCATCTCTGACGATGGCTTAAACTCTGATGCTCTCATTCGAGCAGTAGAATTCATGAACGTACGGATGAGTAGATCACCGCTACAGAGATGATGCCCGGATATTTTCCGCGCCGAAAAACTAAGCAGTGTTTTCACGAGCGAAGTGATTTCTCCTTGGGCTTTCTTTCACTATAATGAGCGACGAGTCATGCAGTTGGACCAAGAAAAATGTTAGTAGATGCTAGAGGAATAACTTTGAGCGTCATGCTGACATTCAATCGAAAGAGTAACTGAATCGAACGAAGCCGCTCCCGATCAACTTCGCTGCGTGACCGGCTACCCGAGAGAATATCGGGTCTAAGAACCGAGAGCCGGTCTAGCTGCTTCTGCCAAATCCGTCGCATATTATATAACACTATTAGTGGTGGTGACAGTCAGCTGAGATCATCTGCCCCATTAGTGGTAGGTCGGTAATTTGGTAAAGTTGTATGATCGAAGAATGAAGGAATATAGGAAAGAAGCCCGTCGCCTATTAACAAATGGCGCTAAGGGGTCTAGAGTTTTAAGTCCTATTCAATGGACGGTGTACTCCACTCGAAATTCTTTCGGCGTAGTAACCAAATATGGATTAGGATATGACTGAAAAATCTCGTCATCTCCGGGATTCGATCCGGAGCCTTTGGATGGGAAGTCAGTACATAAGGCATTTGCTTCATCCTAATCCCCGAGCGATCTTATTTTGTACACTATCGATTGCTTATGCATCACAATTGTGACGAGGCTGTGAATTGTTTCGGAGGTGGAAAAGAACAGTACCTATAAACATGCACTTTGATGACTGCATAGAGTAATATTTATAAAAAGTTATGTTGCTCACGGTGCAGTTGATAGCATATTGCTCCTTGTGACACATATGAGTATGGTGCAAAATGGGATGTAAATATTATCCCTGTATGTGGGTGTTTATAGACCCTTGATAATAAAAATTAAGTACATTTATTTCTGAGGGATTTTCTAAAAATAACTGCTTAAGGATTGAAACGCATATTGTTGCGGAGAATTTCAACACACCAATTTTTATGTTATCAAGTTCAATAGTTCGTCTTCTCAAGTTTCCGATTTTTTTAACTGTATAGTAAAATTTTTACAATTACCTAGTCATAATTCGATTTTTAAATACTAATTTCATCTGTTACTATTCATTTATAGGTTGTTTTGTTAAAATGCACTTACTTACTTCAAATATCAATTCGTTAAAGATCCTTACAAGGTGAATTACCCTTCATCTTGCATATTTTAGTTGTTTTATTATTGTTGTTATATTATTGTTGTAACTATTATAATATTGATATATTTGCCCCGCCATAACATTAGGCTTTATGTGGAATATCTTTATACTGAAGCCTAGTTTCTACTCATAATGTTTTTCATTGCATAAGTTTACAATATTTTCTCATAGAATTTGTCAATCAGCATTATGCATTATTTCCAGTTTATCAAAAAAGAAAAAATAATGTTTCAAATTGTAACTTGACTGTTAGCAAGTGATTAAATTATACAAATTAGACTCAATTTCTTCACTTTAGTTTTTACAAAGAATCCCTCCCTCCTCTCTCATCTTATCTCATAATGGAGGTGTTTCAATGCCAACCACTTTCATTGTTCCAAGTCAATGATTTTCTTTTCACGCTAATGTCCCGAATAGAGGAAGTGACCTGAAATAATTACTGAAGAAGTTATTATTATTTTTCTCAAGTAGACACACAGTTCTCCGTAACCTTAGACCTTAAGATATTTCCCGTTTCTTCTCCTGGGCGCAGGTGTAGGCAGGGTGGTAGTGGAGGTGAGGTGGGAAATGAAAGCGCCAGGAAAGGCAGGTGAAGAGAGAAAGTCATGGAAGACAAGAAATGGAAACAGATGACAGCGGGAGGGAATGGAAATGGGAAAGATATTTCTGAGGAGGGGGGAGGGAGAAGGAGAGGATATTTGAAGACGAATAGCACATGTACTCTACTTGTCGTGCAAAGACCATTAGATTGTACAAAGCGTCACACACTTGCTATACAATATTGGATGGGAATTTATAGATATACGAAGACTCAGATTAAGTTTATACCTATTGAAACCATACGAATCATGTGGTTTTGCGTCGGATATAGAAGGTATAATTCAGGCCCCCAATTACTTGTCAGAAAATACCACCATTGTTACAAAAGTTAAAGACTGCGGAACGGATTGATTTAAGGATTCGTTTTCCCCGCGCACTATTTGCGACAAAAACTCAAGGGGGAAGCACTGAGAAAGAGGTAAGCACTGGCGAAAATAGTTAACAGCATAGAAGTTATATTCCCCCTCAACTTATTAAATGGGTGACGTCCGAAATTTCTCACTCACCATGCTCCCTTCGGCCGGGTGACAGGGTGCCGTGAAAGTAAAGCTGTGGATCAATTGCATTTGTGATATGTCCGTCTTGAATGAGTAGAATGCTCACCGGCCCTTAATTGTATGTGAACCCGTCCTTTTAATGGTGTCCTTATTTGCCTTCAGAGTGCAGTTAGTGAAGTAGTCGCTAAAAGTGTAAAATTCATAACACATAATGTTTATTAGAGATGTGGCATGGATGGTGTCCGGTGCCCCCATTCCGCTTGCCCTTTTAGTGGATTACGGAGCGCCATTTGTCTTTGGAAGTATTGGAGTAGGTGCAGCGTTGCTGGTGACAACATCCCCTGCCACTTATTCTTGTGACGTCTTGCGGGCTAGTGTATAGATGCGGGTTAAGAGAATATGTATAGATATTTTGTTGAAGTTCCAAAAATGTAAGTTACTCAAAAATACACTCCAAAATAGACTTGGGGATCAGATTTATCATTTTCAGTATACGCAGAATGAGCAAAAATAGAATATTTCAAAGTGAAGTTACAGTAATAAACTCACAAAGAAATATTTTGTCTTGGGTATCAACGTTAAAAACATACTTTCTAAACTTGTGGCAGGATATAGGAATGCCGCTTAGTCACATGTTTGGCAAATGTTTTGTCAGCAATGATGCTAAGGATACTGAATACTATTCACTATAAACTTAATATGTACCACCTAGCATCCAGTCCTCCTCACCAACACAGATATCCTCGAAACAATTGTTTAAACTTCTTTTTGTCCATTTGAATGACTTATGGGCCTGATTCGATGAGCATTCTTGAAGAGAAACTAATTCTTTCATAATATTAAATAGGTACAATAGAGGAGGTATATTTCTGAACGTGTTTTTAAAAATAAAGATTAGTTTGTAAATTTTATCAAATATTGCAACTAAATTATCTAAAACAAGTATAATATTTCATTATTAGCTCAATTTCAATTCCTCAATGGGTATTTACAATATATGTAAACAATAAAAGTCAAAAGAGCCAAATTATTAGAGTGGATATATTTCTACTTGATTGTCACTTTAGCACCTTTAGCTGGACATAAGTCCGGTATAGATATTTATTCATGACGAACTATTACAAGTGGACTTTTAATGATGGCATTAATAAAATCTAGTTAGGGCTAAGGAAAGTATGTTTTGTTTCCCAAGTAATAAGTAAAAATTAATTGGCGAAAAGTTCTTCACGAAAATCCATCTTTAAATAATTTTACCCAAACGCTGCTCTTTTAAAAAGTAACTAAATTTTACATCTTTAAATACTATATTTATACTCGAAATTTTTTCGCCAATGGACTCTTTTAGAGAATGAGATCCTTATTTATATATTTTTCGGTATTATACCCTTAAGGATTCTATCAAGATTAATCTTTTCGCATTAGCGGGTTAAAAATGTTTTTTTATTTCCATCTTGGCTCTCTCCTTCCCGAATCGTGTAGCACAGTAGCTTCTCTGGCGGAAAAGCGAAAGAAGGGAGAGAGAGAGGAAACACGTCTAAAGACGACGTCTTATACAGACAATGCAGTCGACCGAACCGAGCAACACAACATGTTATCCTTCATAAAAGAGGAGAAGGCTGTAACATCTTCAGCCCCAACCGGTCCCATGCTCCCATTTCCCTCCCTATCTCCGACACACCCACGGCAAAGGAAAGAGGTGGAGCGGCGCAAAAAATACTGCACACCCCCACTGATCGCCTCGTCAAAACCGCCCATCCCCTCCCTTGTGCATCGAACCCCGCCTCCCGCACACACTCCTCCCTTCCGCGCCCCCTCTCCATCTCGGCGTCGGCTGGGGGAACATGGGACGGATTCCAGGGAGGATTCCCTCCCTGAGAGGACGGGAAAGTTAAAGGAGAGGAATTGCGAAACATGTGGAGGGTCCATGGGTGGAATTTTCGACGGAGGGAGGGAAGATTTAGAGGACAAAGAAGATAGAGATGGGAAGGGAAACGTTTGAGATGAGGGAACATATAGTATATTGGGCAGGGTTACTTGTCTTTTCAGAAGCTATAACGTCAAACCTAACGATATTTTCCCGAAAGCCATGGAATATGTGTTTGACGTAAACCTTACTTTCCTTTTAAGTTTGGTTCTTTTTTAAGAAATAGGCCAGAAAATTTCAGACTGTGTAAAGTTAAGAGGAAACCGTGGACCGTAAAGTTTTATCTCGCCATGGGGTAATTTATTTGAGCATTTTTTTTGGGCTTCAATCTGTCATCTTTGGTTTCACTGGGAGTACATAACAATCGCTTGCGCATCACTTAGATATGAGGCCAATGTCGAGCTCATCTTCTCTGTATAGAAAAGGAGCACCTTCTCAACGGAAAAATTTCTGGGTTAGCTAATGGTTATTGCGATATAGTAATGCTCTTAATGATATCATACTTTTCTTCATAGCTATTTATTTGGCAACGCCTCAATAAAGACATTATTTTTGGAGAAATATAGCATGATAATTGTCTTGAAATCCTAATGAATGATTTCTTTTGATGCTCTCATTATTTTATTTTTTCATCACTACGCACATTATTACTTCACGCGATGCATCTTATTTAATTGATTCGTTTAGCTTGGATGGCGTAGCTTTAAAATCCCCTGCAAATTACTTTATCTAATATCGTGTCCCTGGGAAGGGAAGGGTGAACTTCAAGGAGTAAGGGGAACAGGGGAAAATTGACGAAGAAATTTTTATGCCCTAGGAGAAGGATGGTGGAGGGACGTGATATCGGCTGTTCATAGTCAGAGCGATGGCGAAAGATGCCTAAAATACCGGCAGGATGTCGGTTGTAGGGGCGAGAGCCCACAAAGTCGGAAGGGGAGGGAATAAAAGGATGAATAAGGGGAAATGGTGTATCGCACGGAGCTTCAATGAAATAGGGAGGCAGAGAAAGAGAGACTTAGGCGAGAAAAGCATCAAGATTAATGGAGAAATGAAAAGATGGAAATAAGGAAGTGAAATCCAAACGGACGATGTAGGGAGTAGATTTTTGAGGACGCGACGCGGGCAGAGAATGCGTGAGAGAAGAAAGAGTAGGTCGAAATTTCATTGCCATGGTGAATACGTGAGTAGAGAAAAAATTGTAGGATAAAAATCACATTTCCATCATACGATTTCAAGTAAAGTATAAAAAAAATAAATTACCTGTGGCTGTTGAAAGGGGATAAATGCATTTCGTCCCTCCTTTTCAATCCTTACAGTAAGTCTCGTTCATAATTAATATCCCCATTCGGTTAAGCACTCCATTCATCCTCGTGGAGGACAACCGAAAACATTCGCCATCTCCCATCCTTATGTTAACCTACAGGGACGATGTGACGTGTTGATGCATATGAAATAGTGTAGGCAGTGAAAACGGCTGGATAAAGTGGAGGAAAAATAAGTGGAGGGGGTGCTGGCGGAGGGTTTGATATTCGAAGAGAGAGAGAGGGAGATAGGGAGGGGGATAGGAATATGACAGGGTAGGAATGTCTCGAAATAAGAAGGCGAGGCGGGGGTGGGTGGGCTCATGGGGTGTGGCTGGAAGCAGGGATGGTGACACTGTGGACGGTGGGGGATGCGGGTGAAGGGTAAGTGGGATGAGGAGACAGGGGTTGAAGGAGAGGTCTCATTATAACGTGCGAGGAACCGTCAAATTCGATTTACTCTCGCCACCACTTCTCTCAAACATCACCTCCCCTACGTCTTCGCCACCCACCCCTACAACATTTCTCCCCTTCACCTGGATCTGCCACTCCCCAAACATAAAGAGTCTGAGACCGGAGTGTGCTCCCTCGTTTCCTCCTTCCTTCCTTTTGGGTTCCTCCCCTAAGCTGCCCTCCCCCACATCCATCCATTGCCGCTGTACATCTCTTTCGGTTTCTCGCTTCACGTTTGGCCTGACCCATTCCCCGCCAACGTCCCCCCAACCTACCATCTCCCTCTGTCTCTCACTTCTTATTTACCCATCCAGTTCCCTCTGCCTCGTCTCGCAACTTCCTCCTTTGTGCGTTCAACCTTTTAGGTCCTCGTCGTCTCGTTCCATTTATGAAGTTGTCCGCAAGTTTACCTGAGGCTTCCTCACGACTTTTTTTTATCCCCTCAAACATTTTGTCCATATTTTTTTATATTCATGAATTTTAATTTATGATGTTTCCAAACTTTTGATTTACTCTGGAATATTTTCGAGCTTATTTGAATACCATTAATGGCAGAGATAATGGCTGGTGGAGGTGTGTACTCGACTATTGCTAAATAAAAATACTTCTGATGGTTAGCAGGTGAGACGAGGCCTGTTATTATTGCTTTTATCATTATTAACGATAGCTAATTGGGATGTGACAGTTGCCATTTGTATTCTTAAGACCTTAAAATAATATCAAAAGATTATTAATATGCTGGTTTAAAATATCAACTCTTAATCTCTCCATATTACATCAGCTGATGCCGGCAAAAATCGGTTTTATAGAATATTAATCTTCACTGTTTTTGGAGAAAAATGAATGAATTGCGTATTCTTTGCTTTTGGATCATTACATTAGTACATGTTTACTTCTATAATCTTGTATTCAAATTGACAGTTTAAAATAAACTGGTTATGGAATTGATTTTACGTTTTCCTGCTATTATTTTTAGTTAGATATGATCTTTAACCTTAGATACATTTTATCACAAATTACGCCATTCCATAATTACAAAAAATTCAATTTAAAAAAAATGTTTTCAATTTTAATTGTTTTTTTTTATTAATTCATTGTTTTTAGTTTAAGTCTGTCCGTACTGCGAAGCAATAATTTTTTGAGCCTCACTCTTCATTTAATGGTTTATATTTTTCTCGGGTTGTTTTAGCTTGTTTTGGTTAAAATTTGTTTAACCTATCCTCTCTTTATATTTAATTTTTTTTTAAAACCACAACTTACGTCGTGTACTTAATAAAGCATTTTCATAGAGCTTTTAGAAATAATTTCAGGCGCCCCCTGAGTTTCTGCAAGCCGATTAACAAGTGAAGTGAATAGGGTACATCGTGACTACTTAGTGTCTACCACCGCAACTAATTGTAAATAATTCTCTTATAAGCTATCCAATGGAGATCCCTTAAATATAAACAGCGTTGAATAATTGCAACTTTAGATAGATTGTGAGAAAATTAGCAGATGTGGCCTGTGACATTCACTCAACTACGCCGAGAAGCTTCGAGGTATACGTATATAGTAATCAATGAATGGAAGATGTTTTTCCGAACTCTTCACAAGAACAATGTGCAGAGGCAGTAGAGCTTAGGTAGTAGCATGTTAAATATTTCTGAAGAGGGACTCTTATTTGCTTAATGCTTCGGAAACTCAAATAAGGGTAGATTGAAAATAAATTTTCCTGTAATAATTTAATGATATATTTCTATTAAAATTAAATATGCTTTTTAAGAAAGAAATTCATAAATTATAATAAATTTCATAATCATAGATATGTAAACGTCGCACACAATTGACAATACTGATTTTGAAGTTGATTAATTGGGAGATTTTGTGCAAATATTCATCACAACTTTGATAAGAGGAACACAAATGTTACTTACTTACTAGTTTACTTACCCGGAAACCTCGTAGCTACTCTTGGCCATTTTTTATGCATTTAAATTTCAATTAGAGTAGCATCTAATAAGAGGTCTTAGAATTACATTGATTCATAGCATTTTTTATTTTTTCTCAAATGCATTTCGTAATTGACAGTAAGGAGCTCTAAAGTTGACTCAACAGTCCATAAGCTACTTTAAAACGGCAAATCAGAACGTATGCTACTAATTATAGAAAGTATTGATTGATTTATTCTAGTCTTAACGGGATAAAGACTAATAGAGAACGTAATAAGTGAATTTGAATGTTGTGACAAATTGGAATCAAAATATCTTTCAATAAGAAGAAGGTTTAATTTTTATGTCCGGCTGAAAGAAAAAACTTATGATGGCACGAGCGTATATACCTGTACAAATGGAGAATTGTGCCGTGCCAGACTTGTTTCTAAGGCTTGGTTCACAATTGAATTTTATGCTACTTCTATCGATGTGAAACTTATTTTATATTGGAAACGCATAAAAATTATGGCACATATAGATAATTAGTTCAACCTTTTTCTCTATGAATTAAGAAGTTTGAACATACGACTAGTACATCTGTGTGTAGTAATTTATAATATTAGACAACCTATATGCTTCCTAAATTTCCTTTACTATCTTTTGTACGGTAAAATATGAGTAATACTAGCCACTGTTTCAAGGACTAATGTTACTTATTTGTGTAAATAAAAGTTTTGCATAATAAGTATCGAGAAAATTTTTCCTATCGTAAGTTTACGTCACAGCACACTTAAACCGCGTAGGCTCAGTGGTGGAGGGTCTGACCTTCAGTATGCTCCAAGCGCCAATCGCCTGCGAGCTTTCGTTCAGACTTGTTCGTGTTTCTCATGGACTCCTGTCGGGTGACTCAGCGCAAGCGCAAAATTTGAAAAGCACAAAACGCTTGTATTCCCTATAAAAGTTAGTTTTAGGAGATGGAGGTTTTATATAGGTAAAATAATATTATATATAAATATATATAATATATGTATATTGAAGTATATGTAGGGCATTGCCATTTTTTATGAAAAGGTGACGAATCTGAAAAATACGGAATTCGGGAGAAAGAACCTTGATAACATGCTCAATTACCCGATTATCTGCATCGAGACAAAACATTGTGACTAAAATGCTACATTTTGTCTACGCTATGCACCTTCGTCACGCTACTCCCCATCTATCCTAACTTTCTTTTCAATTCCATTTCGACCTCCTCTCTCCCTTTTGGTTAACCCTTCTATCTCTCTATTCTCCTTTCTCAACCCATTGTTACCCCTCCTCTCTAGCGCGTGTACTGGCTACAACCCTCACCCTTCTCCAGCGTCCTCCATTTCAACATCATCTTCACTTCCCTATCATCCAACTCAACTTCCTCCTCCCTCAGCGTTCACGTCTAATTCTTCTTCCTCCACCCCAAGCGTTCCCGTGCCCCACTGCCTCCTCCCGCGCCGGCTCATCGCCCTCTCCCCATCTTCCTTCTCAGCCCTTTCCTCATACTCTGTCGCTTCTCTCTGGGATATGTCATTTTCACTTTGCCCTCCATTCATCTTAGTCCACCTTGCCGCGAGGCAAATCTTTTTGGATGGGAAGCGAATCTTCCGGCCGCCTCGTTGAACCGCCTCCCACCTCCTTCCTCCTCCTCCCTTTCATCCGTTCCCCTTCCTCCCTGCCGCCTTCTCTTCCTCCCACACCTCGTCTCCCTCAAGGGAACTCCTCATCATTTCTGCCTTTCAGGCGACTCCACTCCCGTTTCTATCTGCCTCCTCTACCGGCGTTGCAGGCCCACCCACTTCCTCTTTTCCGTTCCCTTTGCATTTGCCCTCCATCTCGTCGTCTGCTTCCTTTATCATGGACTGTGCCCTTAAATTTTCCGTAATCACTTCTTATATGCTTCATCTCCTTTTTCTTCCATCTTCACTCTCTCAAAGCTTTTTCCATCCCTACATCAGTACTTGACGCAGTCGTCTCTACCCCTTGTTCACCACTGTTACCCCCCTGGAATTGTCTCATTATTCTCCTACTCTAGAGGGCATGAGTTCAAATCCCACATGTGGGGAAGCTGAAGACTTACATTCGGGTGGTGGTTTTCATTGATCAAGCCAGAGTATTCCACCTTTCTCAAATCGCACTATTTTCTTCCGCTCCGTGAGATCCCAATCTCTTCGGGGAGTATTGATCCCTAAGTTTAGTAATTTCTAGAAGCAACACCTTGCTGATAGTCTCCTTAACTCAATTTACGGCTCATTTTGATGAATAATGCCGATAAATGAGGCATAATTATATGCTCGTCTTACTTTATGCTCAAGGATTAACGCTGCGCTTTTTTTCTTACCGCAGTTTTTTTCTTTATGTCGTTGTTGTTCCTTACCAATTATGTTTTGGAGGACTCGGCTAAAATATGGTTTTGTTGATCCGCGTTAACTACCATTCTCTCAATTACAGCTAAGCAATTAAAATTGATTTCAAAATTCTGAAATCTATTTTAAGTTCGGCGTTGGTAGACCATGAGGTACATTAAAAGTATCACCTCGGAGTATATTATAGTAACTTATTAAAATATGTTTCACCAATTTACTCTTCTGAGTAGATATTTTTGTTTTAAAATACCTAAAAATTTACCAAGCATAATTATATATTTTTTGTATTTATATAAAGTGATTTAAATAAATCATTTCTTTGTTCCCATACATAGAAAGATAATGAATGAATGGAAATAGATAACGTTTGAATTATAATTGTTCCTACTGCGACCTATTGTCTCCGATCTACCTCAAAACCTCCCATTCCCATGCTTATTTTTGCAAGTAATCCCTCTCATGTTTTAATCAATTGTGAATTGCACTTCTTTCTCATTATTATATAAGATGTGTGCTTTTTCTCTAACATGAGTTGTAGTAAATGTATTTAACTTTTATGCAATTTCATATCTCTAATATAATTATATATATTAGTTATAGGAGTGTAAATTAAGATTTAACACTGATAGTGGTCGGTAGTTGGTGTGATGATTTTATCCTTGATGAAAATTGAAATTATGAACCAGAGGAAGTTAAAATGTTTTCTATATCATTTATGATAACTTACAATTGACGCTAATACATTATTTGATAATATCTGACAGAATTTGGGGATCGAGATGGTGCGGGGGCTAACGTACTGGCTTCCCACCCTGAGGGCGCGGGTTCAAATCCCGGCGGTGTTGAATATTTTTCAGAGGTATCTCGATCCCTACTTGAGGTGCTTTGTGGAGGGCACTTTGAGTGAGTACGCCGTCCGTCGAATGGGATGTTAAGCCGCGGTCCCCTTGGCGCCTTTCGTAAAGAGTAGGCTAATGCCGACGCCGGGTTTCTCTCCACCCTTCATCCTTCCTTCCTGTCCTTCCCCTATGGCGCAAATGACCTTAGCTGTCGATCGCCTCCCCTCAAAACTACTACTACTACTGACCGAATTTTAGCTCTCATTGCAATTGTTATTTTCATCAGGTGACGGCAGCCTTAGCGTGGCATAAAGATAGTTAGTTGTACCAGTTCCGTCCCAAAAATAGCAATAGAAACACATGTATCTTATTGTCGATAATGCACATACTCACACATGTCGAGGCGCAGTTGATGAAGTATTGAAAGTTAACCACATCCGACGCACGAGGATTACATCCTTGTATTCTCTCCTTCTCGCCCCAAGCGAATTATTCTGATTTCCTGATCACGAAAAACCAACGCGGGGTCGGATATTTGAGAACAGAAATAGACAAAATTCAAGGGGTGGAACCATATTTTATGATGCAATCAGCTGAGTTCTTCAATGATGGCCTTTGAATGGTAAATAAGCTGGGAGAAATGCATACATCTGAATAGTGGCTGAGCACAGAAATCCTACGAATAAAAAGAAAAAATTAGGTTTCCATCTTTATAATTTTTTATTAATATTGAAACCTTACGATATCTCCTTGTATATCAATTTTCCCATAAAAATGACAATGGAATCACCATTCAGTGGTCTATATAACCATCCAAGTATAGATTACAGGGTGGCACCCAAAAGTGGTAGGACTGATTTTCCCTCAGTACGCTCCGTTATGAACAGGTTATTGGAACAGAGCTACGCCGTGAAATTCTGCGTGAAACTGGCCAAAAACGAGAAAAAGATGTAGGACAAATTCAAGGCAGCTTATGGCGATAACGCCATGGGGAGATCGCGTGTTTTTGAGTGGCACAAGCGTTTTCGGGAGGGTAGGGAAGATGTTAAAGACGCTGAAAGCTTAGGAAGCCCTTTGACCTCAAAAAGTGAGGAACATCTTGCAAGAGGGAAGGAATTATTAGACAATAATTGTAGATCAAGTATTGGCATGGTTTCTAATAAACTTGGTATCCCTAAAAGAGATGTGCATTGACATGCGACCGAAAACATGGGCATGAAATGGTGTGTTCAAAGTTGGTGCCTCGAGTGCTCTCTGAGTAATGGACTACCTGGCCCAGCACAGTGTAGCAACCCTGCCTCAACCACCCTACAGCCCTGAAGTTTTTCCATCAGACTTCCTTCTCTTCCCACGCCTCAAAACCGTGCTGAAACGACGTCACCCCGGCTCGGTGGAAGCGTTACTAAATTTTTTAATTTACTCAATCCTGCTACTTTTGAGACAAACCATGCATACAAACGTATATTATGCATCACAAATAATATATATATATATATATATGTGTGTATATATATAATAATGGGCTGACACAATATAACACAAATAGAGTAGAATACCAACGTTTAAAAGGACACTCAACCGGTAAATTGTTCGAGTTTTCGGCCCTCTCAGAGGCCTTGTTGAAGAGAGACTATATATATATATATATATATACAATACATATATATTATATTATATATATATATACAATACATATATATTATATATATATATATATATACAATACATATATATTATATATTATATATATATATTTCTATATATATATTTATAAAGTAAGAAAATGGATGGATAATTTTTATCGATTATCACCGAACCTAGACACGAAATCAAGATGACAAAGCTGGACAGCGCCTTTATGCGAATTTGTTATTTGAAACTATATAAATATCGAAGGAATAAAAACCAAGAAATTTAGGGCTCTAAGTTATCTGTGAAAATTACTGATATAGAATATTGCGAAATCTGGATGCATAATTTGAAATTTGCCAAAGTAAGATGGACTTGGATCGATTGCTCTTTTGTGAGAATTTAAAGGATGAAGGAAACGAGTGGAATGGTTCGATTATAGTCATAAAGGTATTGGAAATTGATGTATTTGAATATATGGACTAAAAAATTACGTCATCAAGCGAGTCAAACGAAGTTAGATCATGAAGGCACTAGACAAGAGGGCCAAAGAATACATTTTAAAGAATGCTGGAGGAGGAAGAAAACCAGGTTTTGAATTTGGAAATTCAATACAGGTTCATAACCTGCGGAACTTCGTAAAATAAAAGTAAACAGGCTTTTATTTACTAATCAATCCCCTTTTGGTAAAATATGGTATTACTGAATGAATTTCTTCGCCAGTAGAATTTTACTTATTTTTCCTGGAAGTGAACATTTTTAATGATCGACTTTCTAGTTTTCTGTTACAATGTATATAATGGAGATATTAATACTATATTTGTTATTACATGAGCTTCATAAATTTTTGAAAAAATATTGAATAATTATTTTTAATTACATTGTTTCATTGACACAGTTATAATAATGCGGAGCCTATATATTTTGCCGAAGCCCGAACGTGTATCGCCATGAGGTTTTAATTAAAATTTATGAGGAATAGGCAAAATTCAGCGATTACTGTTCAAAATTTAAACGCACACCTCTGCTTAAATTCAGTGGCGAGGGCTCTCTGGCTCTGCCTCTCGCACGAGTCTGCGCTCCCTTCGACCTTTATGCTTCCCTCTGGGGTGTCCTTCCCCGCCATCGCTTATAGCCTTCCGGGCCTTATACCTTTAAGGCCCTACGCTGTGATAGGGTGTGAGATGCGGAGGCTTTTGTTAGAGAACGGAAGTAAAGGGACAGAATAACGAGCCAGGTGCAAGGAGACGGAAGGCATTATTATTCTCCATGTTTTCTAAAGGATTGGGTGCGTCTCTTGAGTGAGACACATACGGCTAAGGGGAATCATGAGTTAGCTAACTCAAAATTTCTGCGCTACCGTGAGTCTGTGAGCTTTGTACGTCTCCGGTCATTTCATGTAAGTATAATAATGAAACCTTAAGGAGTGGGTCTGTGGAATATTAAGAACAATTATGTATGGAAGAGAAATGCACAATTAAATTAAGAGGTGGACAATTATGCCAAAAAATCACGTAACCAAATTAATAGTATGTACATGTATAAATGTTAAGGCTCTAAATTGGGATATCTAATGATACGGAACAGCAAAAGTATTCATATTACGTTTTCTTTTTCATTCAAATAAGGGTAAATAGATTTTAGTAGTAAGTAATGCCTCCAGTGTCATAATCACAGAGTGTTCGATCAGATAATTCTTACCATATCACCGCTGGGAATTCAGGCATGTATATTTATTTTACATCCTCTGCAAGTTTTCTGAAATTTGAACCCCAGAACTATGGGATGGATGTATACATATTAGGCTACAGTTTTATAAGGTTATTTTTAATTTATTTTTCCAACAATTCTACAAGCTTAGTTCTATCTTTAAATACTGTAGTGAGGGAGAGCGAAAATCATGGAGTATTAAGCAGATTTTATATTATACGAATATTATTTTTTTGAAAGTATTCAAATTTTAATTCAAAAAAGTATAGTTTGCGTAGTGTTTTGAATAAGTCTAGAAAGATACGTGTAGCATATTACTATAGAGTAAAGAAGAAAATTCATCCCTTTGAGCATTATAATATTGTGTAACAGTTTTAATGAGATGCCTTACTTCCTGATTTAATTCCAAGTGATTCTTTAGGGTTAGTGAGGATTTTAACGTCATGGTACATAAATCACTTTCATAAGCACCGCACCTTTTCAACGTCTTCATACTTGATAATTGAATTTCGTTTATATTTTTATGATGTCCCCAAGATTTACATAAAAGCGTCTATAGCTGATTTTTGTTAATACTTAATTCCTCAACTAGCTCGGTCATTTTGCTTCTTTATGAAGAAAAAACACTTTTTTACACCCATGCGCGACCGTGCCATATTTATATGCTAATGACGGGAAATTAAAAACAAACTCTGTTCCGCGCCTTAAAAGTGGAAGAAAAAAGTTAGAATGTTTGCGTAATGCGATACAAATCCTTTGATGATGTGAATTAAAGATATTACTCTCCCGAAGAGAGCAGTTCATCAGAAACTCTTTCAAACCATCTTGGCTCGTTGAGCCGGGGATCTTAATTATCAATACGAATTGCCCAGCGTCATCCTTCTTAGCGAAAAGAAAGGAAAACAGCACTAACCGTCCCAAGCTATTTTTTCCCTCCCTCCATATCTCCCTCCCTAGGTGGAAGGATACATGGAGTGGCGTCCGTCGTTTCGCGTAAGTATTTTGCATCTTGAGGAGAAGAAAACGGGAGACGGAAGGTAATTGCTTTTGTGGAGCAATTACCTTCCGTTACCAATTACCTTAAGTGCAAAGGTTCTTCGTTAAGTGCCGACCTGTGCTTTCTCCCGTTAATTGAGCTGCTCTTCGGTGACAGTCCTTCTTCTTCCCTTCTACCTTCAACTCCTTCCGCACCCCCGCTCCCCGTTCCAATTCCCACCCGCTTTGACTCCTCCCTCTTCGCTCCCTGCTCCAGCCCACCTTCCGCTCCGTCCCTCCACCTCCCTCCAACTTCCTTCCCGCAGCAGCGGCAGCAGCCCACCTTGCCTTGATGTACCGAACCGGGTCGCGGGATACCAAGATGGATAGGGTAGCCAGAGCAGATCGGGTTTCAGAGTAGGACGAGGGGAGAAGGCTCTGGAGAGAATAAAGCATAGCCAAGGCTGAGAAAGTGGAGATTTTGAGGGGGAAGGGGAGGCTGGGGGCTACGGCGGACGGGACAAGGAGTGAGGGCTTGCTCGCGGATCGAACGGGCGAAACGGAAGTATATGCGAAGTGGGGAGACGAGAAGGGAGAGGCCATGGGGCCCAAAAAGTATGCGGTATATTCTTTCTTATACACGTACCTTCGTCCTTTACCGCCAATCTTTCTTAAACTTTGCATCGAATGCACCATTGCGAAAATTTCAAGGTAATACTGACATGATTAAAGATGCTTTCAAATCTCAGGACACGAATGACATTCGTCGTATCAATTAATTCCGGGAAGAGTTTCTCACTTTGTGGCTTACAAATAGATTTAAACTCTGCTGCCTCTACACTTTCTGAAAGTAATTTTGTCCAACAACGGAATCGTAGGAGAACATATAATTTTTTCGTGAATGGGAGGTCTTCCTGCAAAATTTAAGATTGACCTATTTCAATTAAGTCGTTATCATTACGCAGTTATTGGTCGAAAAAAGTAGGTTTCATTCTCGACAATGTTCAAAGAAAACTTATTCATTCATGTAATCTTGTATAGAATAGTTCTCTAGAACATCCTCTAGTAATTTAAAAATAAAGCGATCATTGTGCATTTCTATTCCGAAATATCGGGAAAAAATTTCACCGGATCCGATTTCATACAGAGTCCAACTACGAGTGGTGGTAGTTTTAGGGTAGTAATAGGCTAAGTTATGGATGGGAAAGGACGAAGGGTGGAGGGAAACCTGGTGAGCATTAACCGGTAAACTTTCACAATCAAATAATTTAACTGCTCCTCCTCGCTCGTCTAGGCTGAATAAGTGTCTCAGAGTACATGCGGCGATACTCAAAAACTAATACAGCGTTTTTTATGGTCATATGAGCTACGGAACTGACGAACAATACCTTGTTTGTACCCCAAAACACAGTTGCTATTTTGTGCCTTCAGACTTTGTTTGTTTTAACTTTCTTGGCTAGGGTGAAAAGAATTACCGCCTTTTACGTGGTTGCTGTTTGGCCTCAGATGTGAAGTAGACAACCCAGGTTTTGCCTTTCGTAACAACCTCAAAAAATGCATTAATCATTGAAAGTAATGATTTATATCTACTCATAAATAAGTGGAGGTAGTATTTTGGGATTACTCTAGTTATAATACAAAACTACCTAAGAACTGCAATGAAAAAGCACCTGGGTGATTTGCTAAAATCTGCAGCTTCTACTACACCACTACTGAGAAACTTTTGAAATACTATGCTAATCCATACCCATGCATACCGAGTTTGATGTTTTTAATATATAATATCTAATTTTCCTCATTTGATTAATTGTGGGATTAGATTAACAGATTAGATTAAAATGTAGCAGGTTAATAATTTTATGGAGAAAAAATTAAGATAGTGAGCTTAACTTTCAGGAATTGCACTTATTCACATTTCCTGTCTATAACAAGGTATATAGAACTTCCACGTTTAACGAAATCGTCTAGTAATTTTCATTCTTTAATTTTATTGTAAAATAGTTTTCCTTTTTGTATTAAACCCTTTTGTGAAACTGAATAAATCGGAAAAATAAGGCTAAAATTCTCCAAACTTTGACTGTTATGGGACAATTGATGTCAACAATCAACAAATGTAATGTTAGTTATAGCTAATTTCTCATCCATAAAACAACTCGCAATTTTGTTAACAATACGTATTGCGCATGTTTTGAGCATATTTTTGCTTCTAATGTTAAGTCAAAATGGAGTTTCGTTGGTACTAGTGGACTCGGCTTTGAAATGGAAAATGACATTATAATACTCAAATATAAAACATTGTTCGTCCAGTTTTGACAAACGACACAAATTGATATTTTTATTTTAAAAGATATTTTAAGTATTTATTTGGGAATCGTGCATTAGCTAACAAGTAGGATATTTTTAACTTTACTTATTCCCGTAAAGAATTAAATTTTACAATTCAATATATAGTATATCTGATTATTACTAATTTTTAAGGGAGAGTGAACAATTTACCATAGTCTAGCAAAAGCGAATTCCATTTTACTCAAGTTAGACCTAGTATCGATTAAGTATTTTGGTACGTCTTCAATAACTTTGAGTTATAAATCCTAAGCCAATAATTGATCTTTAAAGGTATGAATTTGGGCCCAAAATGGGCACCAGCAGGGTTTTTCGTGCCGCCTACGAAATTTTTTGTTGAACCGTTGTAAATTCATTTAAATGATACCATAAACCGATTAAGGTCAGTTTTTAGTTTTCGTGAACATTCAGGACAATTCAAAGACCGATTTTTCTCAAATGGTAAAGTAATTTATTATTTATAGTCCGTGTTTGTTTTTTGAGATCACTGAGTTATTGATTAACAGTTATGGAACTTAAAGTCGTTCAAAAGGGATTAGACTAAACAAATTTGCTACGAAGGTAATGCAAGGTTACAACGATACGGATGTTGTTTTGCTCGCGTGATATGAAGTATGTTACTGCGTTTACTAAAATCGAGTTCCAATCCAGCGCTCATTTCGTATTTTAGCAAAATTTTGACTATCCCTAGGCGTTAAGCGATAAAGTCATTTGAAAATTTCTTGGTTACTTTATTTAAAATGTGACGCAAAGGAAAGAACGAATTTATTTTTGAAAGGCTCAATTTATTCCAGCAACCCGCAAAAGCATTTCATGAACGACGTTTCATTTGTAACCCAAAGTGTTAAGTATCTTTGAAACCTGTTAGGGGGTGTAAATTGGCAGCCGAGGTCAAGTGTGAAACAGCATTAGAAGATTTTATCTTTTGCTTTGACATGATTTGCCAGTCTATCGCACTTAAAAGGATAAAAGTAATGAGATTAGGCTTGTGGAAGAGGATGGATAGAAAGGATCGAACAGAACACAATGAATGGAATTTCAGGGGGCTGGAGAAGTGTGCAGAGGGAATGTTAGGAATGAGGCAAATTAATTATTTATTAATTGAAAGGAAATATGCAAATTTATTCTAAGAGGAAAATAAAATGAATGTCACGGAAAGAAAAGATGAAGGATCATACCTTTAGAGCCTATTAATTGACGAAAAATGAAACGGGAGAATTCGCAGCACAGGGAGGTGATATAATTTAGAGGTGAATAATTTAAGCTAGACCAAGAATATCGCAATCAATAAAACAGAAAGCTGATTCAAAGATGATCTCTTTAAAAAATTTTTACAATCAAATAAGTTAACTACTCATTAACTATCTGCTCCTAGTTTCATTATTGTCATCAATGATAAGTGTCAAAAAACGGTACAAATATTATCGCTATTATCGTAAGACATTAAAATAGGTTAAAAATTACAATATTTTATTAAATTCACACACGTTTAAACTTCAGTCAT
Organism: Hetaerina americana; assembly: GCF_022747635.1. Lineage (NCBI taxonomy): Eukaryota > Metazoa > Arthropoda > Insecta > Odonata > Calopterygidae > Hetaerina > Hetaerina americana. The sequence goes on from NW_027286069.1 coordinate 65,655,851, forward strand.
ATATTTTAAATAAATTTTTAACATTATACTGCAACAATTGCAAATAGAACAGCCCTAGGGTGAGGAAACCCCACTCACTCTAGTTAGAACTCTCGACCTTTGGAATGACAGGCAGGAGTTACCTCGGCGACATCAATGGTAGGTGCATTTTTTTCATTGCCTCAGACAGGCTTCTACGATAAAATAATCACAGACGCGGAAATAAATTACAAGACCTTAGCTAGACGTTGCTGGCGAGGAAAATTTTAAACATTCAAAACCTCCTGGTTCTGTTGACAAGGAAAGGATGAGGAAAGTCCTTTTTTGCCTAGAGGACAGGCATAAGCTCACAGGACAAACGACAGATTTTGCGCGGAGGCGAGGCACGAGGTGACAGCAGTGGATGAGAGTTGGGTGGAATTAGCGCTTGCTATTGAGATGGAGGGCGGAGGATGCACGTTGAAGCTAACTAGAGAAGATGAATAAGGGGTGAGAGGCGGGCTGGGAGGGGCAAAGTGGAATTTAGGTTGGAACCGTGCAACCGGGAGGAAACAGATTTAGAGGAGGGAGATCCCTCGGATATGAGGCATGGCAGCCGCCGGCGTCTGGGTGGGTTAATTGATTCTAAGTAGCGCGGGTGGATAACCTTGGAGGAAAATGACGTTTTAATTTATCAACATCACCAATTGAGGTCATTACTGGAGAGTTAGGGATGCGAGTGAATAAATAGGCTGGCTAAACACGGAATAAAAGACCGGAACGTGCAACTGAATGTGTACAAATTCCTTTTCAGATATATATTTTGCGATTTGATTGGCTTAATTGGCCCATATAGAAAATTATGCATTATTTTACTTAGCATGGACAATATTTAACCAGAGTAATTGTGACGCATTTCTTTTTTCATTTCCTTGTTTCATTTAATTTTTTTGAAAGAAATGTTAGATGCTGAATCTTGACCCTAGATCCTAGGAAGTGGTGATTAGGTGAGGGAATTTTGGGCGGTTTGGTCTGGGATTGGGTTCAATATTTTAGGATTTCATTATTCAATAGTTTTTCTGGGTACCTACGTTTCCTGAGAGAGTAGCGTAGCTGGACCATAAATTTCTGTTACTTGTTACATGCTATACATATAAACATATATATACGATATTATATATATATATATATATATATATATATATATATATATATATATATATATATATATATATAATGTATTTAAAAAATACTGATCCTGATGAAAAAGATTAGTATTTGTTAAACTCATGATTTCTTGTAATTTCCTTTAGCTACTTTATATCATTAATGGATAATCAGTCGGATACTCACAAAGGTCAAGTTACAATTTTCCCGGGACCTATTTGTCTCCCACGAGAGACATTTACCGATGACTTAAATTACTCCAGTAATGAATTATCCTCGAAGAAAATAAAATGGAATTTCCGTAGTAGCTAACCCTGAATAGAATTCTCGGGGTTAGCAGGCCAATTAACGATTTGAAAAATTGTACTTTTCCAAATGCATTCAGGCTTGGCTTTGATGGTGATCAATACTCTCTCTCGACTTAAATCTTCTTGTTAACCCCTAAATGTTCCTCTATACTCCTGCATCATTGATTAAATCTCAGAGGTTTCCAGATTGATTATCCTCTCAGTATTTTTTACTCTCCAGATTTTGATCGCTCGTAATCTTAGACTTGAAATGATTAAAAATCCTGTGGATATTGTCCTCTAATGAAGAAATAAAAGTGGATTGCCGATTTTTTCCCCTTAGTCACAGTCCTTTTTATTTATTCGTACCTGTTCGTCTGCTGTTTTCAACCTGGTCCATTTCGTCCGCCAGCACACAGACGTTCTTTAAAGTAAGCTGAAAAAAGTTCACCTTGCCATCCCCTTCTAATACTCTCCTCCAAATTTTTTCACGCCTCCCTCTTCGGAGTCATTTTCGAGACTCATCCAAATCCATCTCGCCGAACCCAACTACTCTGCACTCTTCCCGCTCCCTCCTAACCTCTCCCCTTTCCATCTCTTAACTCCCTCTTATTCTTATCCCTCCAATTCCACCCCCTCTTATGCCGCCCTCTCTCACTTACCCCATCGTCTCCCGTCCCGTCCTCTCATCGGTCCCCAACCCTCAACATCCTCCACACTCCTGGATCCGCCCACTTTCCAATTCCAATGCCTATCTTTCCCTCAATATCTTCATCCTTTAGCCATTCCATCCGGTCTACTCCTCCTCCTCCCGCCCTACTTTCTCTCGCCTAACCTCTCATCCGCATCCTTCGAAGATGTCGTCTGCCCTCCCACTCCTCTTCCCTTCCCCATCCGACCAACCCCCTATCCGCATCCCATCCAAATCTGTCCCTCGGACCCCACCTCCCTTCGGTTCCCCGCAAGTTTTATTCCATCTGCGTGGTTTTCTTTTGTTCCCAAAACCCCTTATATCATCTCTATGCGCCTCTTTCCTCCCCTATCCTATCTCCCTCTCCTTGCACGTTGTACCGTAATCCACTGTCCCAGGCCATGTCCCTTTCTCCAGGTTCTCAGCCAATCCTCCTCATCACCCTACAAGTCCCCATTCCTCTTGCCCAAGTTCAACCGCCACTCCTCTCCATGTCAACGAGCTTCCAACTCTTCCTTCCGACGCCTTACTTAAATTCCAAATGTCTATTTTCTATGCATCCAAACAAATCCCTCATATATACGTTAATCGTAGTAATCCGATATGCCTTAGTTCTCACAGCACGAATGCTCATCATAATACATTATACGCATAGGGAAGAGTGGTGAGAAATAAAATGAAGATCGTCGTCATTTTTTGACTTAAATACTTTTAAGCGCTATGACCTTTATATTTGGCTTTAATCTAAGTTGATCAACTTTTCAATGTATTATAATGATAAACTTAAAGAAAAGTCAACTGAACTAGAACACCGTTTTTTTTAAAGTTCATGATTACATGCTTCCAGCACTATGGTGTCTTAATCCTCAGAAAGATTTCTTATCAATGGATACATTATGTAGATTAAGTGACGATTCTATTTGTTAATAATACCTATATTCATTAAGCAAGAATATCGTAGGTATAGGAGAGACCTTCACAAAAACATTTGTCAAGAATTTGGAGCGCATGCCATTCATAAAATCATATGTAGACGCTGATTTAGATGTGCGATTTGTAGTCGTTGAGAAAGAAAAAAAACATTGGTGGATACAGAAATGTGGAAGTTGAAGAAAACAGTGGTTAAATGCAAATTAAAATGAAGAATGTCTGCACATAATGATCGAAGAATACAAAATATGGGTAATTGGGATAAACTCTGAAAAGTTAGGATAAACTCAACTCTATTTTGAGGCACGTTTACGTACTAAAGACAGACACAAAAGGCGAAGTAAACAGAAAGTAACACAAAAGGCCCAGAGTACGTGGCTTGCGTCTAATGGAAGACTTGAAAAGGGAAAATGAAGCAGCTCATGTACATAGATGGTAGCGAGATGGACTTGGAGAACTACCTCCAATCACCTGAGCTGTGTAATGATAGCCGTGAGTGATGATATTTCAATATATATTACTATTCCAAAATGGTCTTAGGATCATATTCCCTCTTAACCTTTTTAAACATATTTTAGTTTTGTGTACTGTTTAATTCAATTTCTTTTTAAATGATCAATAGAGATTTTTCAATGATCGTATATTGATCTACTTAATTTTACCTCATAATTACTGTAATTATTTTTATATTCCCTGAGGTATTAGTTGAGTAGCGCCAATGCGTTGGTTTTATGGTATTTTCGTTAAATGGCAATTAATTCCTAAAATTATATTGACTATTTATTTCATCATCATTATGGACAACCTTAATAATGTCACATGAATTTTGAGCTCAAAAATAAAGCAGAATTGATGTCCCGATTATACTGTGCAATTTGTTTATGACAAATTAATTAACAAGCATTTAATTGGTGAATTCTTACCAAATAGCAATTCAATATTAATTAGAACTTAAAAATCTGATTGGGATTTGATTTCACAGGATTTTATGATAAACTACTAGGAATTCCTTATTTACAAACATCTCTCCTCTTTGCTCTCTTAACATTATTCTATGTAATATTCATTGTCTTCGTAAACCACCATTTTATTTTCACGTTCTTCACCCTACTGCTAGTTCTATCTTCAGTTTTCTTATACTTCTCAGAGGGTTTCTCCTTGATGCTTTTATCTTGACATTTAAATTTAACGGATGGGAAGGCTAGGGAAGGGGAAACGTAAGATGAGGAAAGGAGAAGAGCGAGGAGATAGAGTGCTGGTGACTGTGAATGTAGATAGAAATGAAGAATGAAAACTCAATCGAAATCCATTCAAGAAGACTCATCTCTTTATAAGTTTATGCTTCTCTTTCAGTGCTAAAGGAGCGAAACCTTGTGTGCTAAGAGTGGAAACTACGGAAGCAGTGCTCCGCGACGTAAAGGAATCTTTCAATAGATGTGCCTAAATTCCTTGATATACAGGAAGGGTCTCAAAGTAGAAACCTCTTATATAAGTTTGGGTTAAGGATGCCATAGTACTTAAACCTTTTCAGTTTTCCACGCTCCATTTCCTCATCTTAAATATTATGAGTTCCCTTGAGTAACTAAGCCTTACTTTATTCAACAAATATTAGAGAACTACACTAAGGCTCACGATAACTATGCGAAGGATTTTAGTAGATGACAGCGAGGAAGTATCAAGGTTAATATTGGAAGGCTGAGAGAAAAGGAGAGCAGTAACTAAAGCTAAGGTTTCATTCCACTTTTAAAAATTATTTTCAGAGCATGAATTTTTAAAATACATTTATGGAGCATATTTAAAAGTAATAAATTCAAAAGTACCCACGTCGTATTTTTATCCGATAGTTTAGGCTTTTAAGGAGTTAAAGTTCTAGAATTTTACCCTATAAGACTTGTTCAAAATTCATCTTTCGGGATAAAATCATAAAATGCGGACCAAAACTTTTTGATTAGTTCTTTCAGATCGCCGGAATTCGACGAGTGGAAAATTTATGGAGAGGAAAAATATGAGATCAGTCATAACATAATCATGCTTCCAAATACTTATGAAAATAGGGCCAGGAAGAATAAATCCACATTTACAATTTCAGAAATTTCATATCTTGATTCAAACATCGTATTATTAATTGGTGATGCCTCCAGAAAATTTGTATATCGATGAGTGAACGTTTCTGAGTTTCATAGTCTTAAAAAATTCATTTCCGACCACGCCGAAAGCAACTTAATAAATACGTCCTCAAATAATATCTCGCATGATTAACGCTTTCCATTTAATTCAACCTAAGCCATTACAGTGCACATAAAATGACAGATACAGCACTTCTAGATTGAGAGAAGTGGTGGTGGGACAAAGGAGAATGGGTATCAATTGGCAGAGCAGTGCTGTTATGAAATGATTTATTTGAGCGCTGCTATTGAATATCAATGAATGGAGAAACTTAAAAATGAATACACATATATCAGATAGCTATTAATTAATTTAGAGTAGACAACACTTTTCAATATCTTCAGAAAAAGCAGAAAAGATTTTATCAGGATAAATAGGAGAATATTTTTTTACCTTTATGTAGCCAACTGCGATTAATAATTTTTATGGATGTCAATCTTCGTTATTCTAAAACAATTCGCTACTTTGAAAAGATGGTGGAGACATTTTCCTTAGACTTACAGCTCTTAAAGGACGGAACGATCCTATGTCTAAAAGGGTATCTACGATAGTACCTACCGATATTGTCTGCAACATTAATATGCTTCTTAGTAGGATCTTAGATGCAGGGCTCTTACTCTGTCGAGAAAAATATGAATTGCTTCATTCTGTAAAAGTTGTTTCTATCACCAAGACTATTTATAACAAAAAATTAGTAGATGTAGCCGAATAAAAATTCATGAAAGAGTCCAACCAGTAAACAAAATACCCAGTGATACCTTTGATTGATGTTTAAAAATATGCTAAACTTTTAAGGAATCTAAATTTTTCACGGTTTTCAATCAATTTTTCATCACGGTTTTTCCCTACATGATCGATTATGTAGTTTTAACTCATTGTAGGACTCTCTACCTTGCCTTTCTATTTTCAAAAATTCAATGAGGTAGCATTTCGAATGGCTAAGTAATAAAATGGCTAATCGACTATCCTTACTGGAAAATTTAAAAGCGAAGTTATTGTAATGTACAGGAAGCAATAGTATTTCCCTTGAAAATTGGTCACATCAAGCAACCCAGGAGTTTCTCCTCTCCACTGTTGTGTAAAACAAAATTAACCTTTTAATACCACTTTTTGTGAAAAAATATTTAGTGGTACATATGTTACTTACGAATGACGGTAGTTTTGGAATTAGTTTTTAGGCGATGATCTATCAGGGTAATCCCAAAAGTACCCAACCCAAAAAAGAATACACAAAAGTTTTGGAAAAAAATGTATTTATTTTTCAACATAATCTCCTTTCAGCTCTATACACTTTTCCAAACGATGTTCAATAAGTGCGATACCCTTTGTATAATAAGAACGGTTTTTCTCATCAAAATTTCCATTAACTGCCGGCATCACTTCCTCACGGTTGAAAAATCTTTGACCACCGAGTCATTTTTTTAAGTTAGTGAACAGAAAATGATCCGAGCGGGCTAAATCTGGCGGATAGGGTGCATGAGGTAGTAATTCAAGCTTTAATTCATGAATTTTGGCCATTTCAATAACGGATTTTTGAACTAGTGCACGTTCTCATCTCTGGGGACAAAATTTTCGAATACTTTTTGTCAACTTGCTCTATTTCCGTCAACGCATGATTTTGTCGGCGGTCTAATGTTTGGAATGGTGGTTATTCATCGTTAATCATATTTTTTACAAATTTTTAAATTCTGCTCCTCTTACTCTCCCGGACAGCTATAAATTTAGTTCCACTTTGTTTACTCAATAACCTCGTTTCCCACTTTGGCAGACCGAAATATCCTTCCGATAAAGTCGAAGTCCCCGCCGCGCCCCTCTAACTCCCCTTGCCTCTCATCTATGCATGCGTGTTGCAGACTGCCTACCACTCCTCCCCCGACCGGAAAGGAAAAAAGAGGTTTTCGCGGGATTTATACGCTTTTGAACGAGGGGCGGTAGTGGATGAGGTTAGCGGGGAGAGAGGGAGAAAAGGGAAGGTGGGGGAGGAAGGTGAATGGGGGAGAGGGGAGGAAAGAGACTTTTGGAGAGAAACGGAAGAGTGGGCGAGGTTGGAGGGAATGGTACCATTGCCTTGGGTCGTTGGAATTGTGCGGGGCGGAGGGAGACGGAAGAGATGGAAAGGGAAAAGGAGAAATGGACCGGGTGGGGAGGTCACGGGGGTTTAGCGTGATGGGTCGCACGAGGAGAGGTGAAGAAGGGAGCGGGGAGGAGGGCGAATAGGGTGGAAAAATTGGCAGATAGGCCGGAGGGGGTTGGGACTGCGATAAAGTGGGCCGGATGGGAAACGTAAACCAGCGGAACGTGCTGCCTTTCTCTTTATTCGCCATTGATAGGTTCTTTTCCCTCTCTTGCCACCCGTCTGCCTCAGTTCATCCACCACTACTCGCCATCACACACACGCCTATACACATACCAGTTATCATTTTTTTCCATCTCCTTGCCCATCTCACCCATCTCCTTCCTCTCATTCTCCCTTTTTCATCTCTCTCCGTTGCTTCCGTAAGCAGAAAAAGTAATCGGAATAAAATGGGACCACTCCCCCTTAATTCAATACCTTCAAGGCTCTTTCCTAGGAGTATAGAAAGAATAAAAGCAAACCAACTGAAAATAATAATAATAATGAATGCTGTCTTTCGGCTGTTCAACCTATCCTTATATATCCAACGTAACTAATTATGTTTTAGGTTTACCTCATTCTTTTACAGTTTTTACAATTCTTAACTAATCAGATATTTTTGTCCCTTACCTTCCACGCTAATCACTTAATCTCGTCTCCCTTATTCCGTGCCATCCGCCATTTGAAATTTAAGGACTCCTGTGCGAAAGTTCAGAAATACGAATTTTTTTAATATGGTCGTTTAGTTCCTTCGTCGTACTGTTCTTCTTTTCAGCTTAGTTTAAAATGCCATCAACTTTCTATTCACGCTTTTTTAGCGCTACTGAGTTTCCATATAACAGATTTTGTTTATGAGTGTGTCTCGTCATTGGAGGTAATCATGCAAGTAATTCATGTATTACCGTTTGTTGCGCGTTAACGAGGCAACTCAACTAAGGGGTGTGAAGTCTTCCTTTGGGATAAGCAAATTTTCATAGAATTTAATGTTACTATGTATTCCTGAGACCTCATTTAAAAAATTTAGTAGACACATTAATTTTGTCTTGTATCCTAGATTTATCAATGAAATGTCACTGACGCCTAATGTTAAATTAAATACTACATTTGATAATTTATTCTCGTGGGATTGCTGGTCATTGATTTAACCATTTCGTATTTTTCAGGTCAATTATTTGGTTCACATTGTTAACAAAATTTTGAAAAGAGCGCACCCGTACAGCACACTCCGGCAATTAGTTTTAACAAATATTTTTAAGCTATTTATAAATTGTTATTTCTTTCTTCATTAAATATGCAAGCGTTCTAATTATTTATCTTTATAAGGAGAATACTATCACTTCGGGAAATAAACTCCAGTGTGTCACATTTAATTTCCGATCCCAGACTCATTGGAATGTTGGGACTTACTGAGATGTTTTCGTTTTACCCAAGCCGGTTTTCCGTTCCCGCAACGGAAATTCAGCTCAGCCACAACCCTCACCCCCTCGCCTTTCATCAATCCTCCCTCCTGGATTCTCAGGGTCCATCACTTTCATCATGGGAATTCTTCGGGGAAGATTCTCGTCTCACCCACTCCTCGTCTTTTGTGAACTCCTACTCGTAGTCGATGGAAAAGATCCCGATAATTTTTATGCTCAGTCCAATTTTGCCCATCTTTCATTATTTTTCTTTTTCGTTTTCCCAGAATTCATGGCCACAAACAAATTGATGCCCCAATCGAGGAGAGGGACTGCTACAGTCATGTCCGGTTGCGCTTGTCTCGAGATATGACTACGGGATGAGTGTCTACATATGGAATTCGAAAGTATAAGAGAATGTTGATCTGCTGCAGGTTTCATCATCCTAAATAATCAGTAAGATACAAAAATGACTGAATCGAACTTTGAAAATATTTTGCGGTTAATTGTAACTGATTTCTGAAAAATATGTTCGTGAGGCGAGAAATGCTTAAACTATCTTCATGTTTTTCTCTTGCTAGCCGCATTTGAAAAATTTGGCTTTGCGAGAGGTTTATTTAAAAATTTAAATCTCGTCTAGTCTTTTTTGTGGCATATCACATCAGCAACCCTTAAATACTTTAATTTTTAAAAGATTTTTACGTCAGTGATTTTTTACTTGTGGGAAACATTTATCCCTGTTATTTAATTATCGTGTTTACAAAGGGTTTGGTAAGAATGAATATATTGAAAATATCAAAATTATATTGAGTAGAAAAGGAAAGAAGATATTGAAATTACATGTTATATTTGTAACCTCAATTAATAAACCAAAGAATGTGACAGAATTTTCTCGAATCCACCTTTGGGAATGGAGGTGTAGCAAACTTCTTGAATAGTTGGACTGAATTGTAGTTTATAGTAAAATTCATTACTGGTGTGCCACATTTTCTGGAGTGAAATTTTTATAATAGGAATTCGATAACATTTCAAAATATCTCAAACCCATTTCTTCAAATCAGCTATTAAATATTCGAATATTTACTAGCGGTACTGTAATCGTAAGCAATTTTCAGAGTCCACACGTAAAAGGCACATTATTTGCATGGCTGCGCGTTTTCTTGTTTGGCTTCGAGGTCACCTTGACTCAAGAGAGTTTCTAAAGGAATTCTAAATTTAGAGATTTAAAAGATTTAACATTTCAAAATCAGCTGTTTCTTCACTTTATTCGAAAACATGATTTATCCTTCATTGCATATACTGCTCTTTTATTTGCCCCTTGAATTGTCACCGCCCAATAATTTGTCGAATGCTTGTAAAGATTCAAAATAATTAAAATGGGAACAGATAATGTTGAGATTTTAGCATAACTTTCATCATTTTACTATAATGAATTTGAAATGCCATACTTCAGTTCAAAAATAAGGTGAATCAAATTGCTATTAACGCTATTAATGGTATCATAAAAATATTTGACTTTCCATGATGGAAAATATCAGTTATATGGAAATAGCCTAAAATAATTTGGATTCACTAATTAAGGTGATGATTAAATCATAGTCAAAAAATACAATCCAAGTGTGTTTGGTTGTTTAGGATAAGGTGCACCGCAAGCTACATTAAAATTAAGGGGTACTAATGATTCACCTATCTTTATTCAGATCATGGAAATCATTTAACTATTTGTAAATAAATTTTAATGCTTATACACACTGATTAAAACAATGTAATGAAAAATATATCAGTTAAAATTTCAAATTTCCAAAGTTCCATAAATGACAGTGAATTTGATTATGAGTTGTACAAATTCATATTCAGGTAATACAAATGAAATCATTCTGGTGGATATTAAGTTTCAAAGATACTGAGTAATTACCATAAATAGAATAATGAAAAAATACCGAATGGTCCATGAAGTTTGTTTTTTGACCGATAAAAGATATACTTTCGATAGATGGGAGATATTTTAAATCTAAATCTTTAAATTTTACTTTCTTCATTTTCATTCCAATCTGGGAGCATATTTCATAAATTTAACGATAACAAGGAAATAAAAAAGACTGAACGTCATTTGATTTTATATGCATTGAAACTAGAATTTAAATTCAGATAAGTAAATTTTAGCAGTGAGATAGCCAAACACTTTATGCATGACTACGCAAGTAATGAATTTAACGGAAAATAATTTACATTTCATCATCTATTTTCATTTATTAGGGACTCACATTGTGGAACTGATTCAATCATTGATTATTTAAGTGATAAGATAAAAAGAAAAAAGATAAATATGCATGTCACACCTTTAAAAAGAGTAACCCAAATTTGTCTCTCGACTTGTGGAGAAATCCCTTGAAACCATTGAACTATATGATTAAAAAACGCGAGCAAAACTGTAAACTGTGTAACTAGTTTCAAGGTAATATAAAATATACAACTAATGGCCAGGAATGGCATAAGCCGAGTATATTAGATAATGTGGGGTACAAAAGGCAATTTTAGATTATATTCATCAAAAAATAAGTTTGTTCCAAAAATTAAATTTTTCTGAAAAAAATCAAACAATCCTTTAAATACATCTAACCTTATAGATAATTAGGACCGATGGGGATTTGGCATAGGTTGTGTTAAGAAGAAAAGTAGATAGAGACGTCCATCATCATCCATGCTTTTTATATAAGTAGAGAACATTAAAAAAAATGTATGGGAAGAACCGGAGATTGAAATAAAACTTAGTAAAGTATTCATAAAATCTGGTTTGCAAATGGTCACGCTTTACTAAGCCAGTCAGGCAAAGGAATACTGGTATTCCAGGGTACATTAAAAAATAAGTGTGATAGATATCGGCTGAGCATCAATTTAAACGGAAAGACTATGAGATTTTCCAAAAAGAGGAAAATACGAGTAAATTGAGTGTTAAAAAAGGAGGGTAGAAACTAGAGCAGGTGGAATAGTTTGGAAGTGTCCTGGACCAAAATGGTCGCAATAGTAGAGATAAGAAGAAGATGTGCGTTAGACAAAGACGTTTTCACAAGAAAGGAAATTAACGACAGAGAGTTTTAGTATAGAGGTCAAGAAAATACTAGTGAAAACTTTGGAGTGGAGCGTTGTTTTGTGTGGTTCAGGAACTTGGTCATTGGAGCAAGGTGTTCATTGTACAGTGGATGCTTTTGAGATATGTGTGTGTGTGGAAAAAGTAAAGAAGAAAGGGGATCATGGGAAGAAATTATAGAGAAGGAGGAAGCGTTATAGAAATAAATATTAAGAAGGTAAAAAATATGAATACAGAGCATTTTCATCAGCGGTGGATTGCTGAAGATTGAGTTTGAGAGGCGGAGGACATTAGCCAAGCATGGAAAAGGAGGCATAAGGCAAGGATTTGAATGGAATGAAGGAAAATAGTATAAAGATAAAATTTAACTGCCTATTGTAGCGTGGACCGTATGACTTTGTCTTCTTAGACGAGGCTAAGAATGTAGGATTTTACAGCCTTTGCCCATCCAAAACCTACCTTGAACGGGAGACGAAGAAAAAATAATAGTCTAATTGTAAAAGAAAAATGCAGGCAAGAGAAGTGCAGTAGTGGTTTCACCTTTTCCCAAGTTTCTGAATCTTGTCCAAAAGAACTTATGCAATCAATTAATAAAATTATAGCATTCATTCTTTTATGGATTGGAATCGTTGAATTTCCATGTGTGTTCATGATTTCTAAATACACCTGACTGTGATTTAATTCTGATAGGACCAAAATTTTGAAAGTTATAGAATGTCAATGTGATTGTTATTGACCTTGTACTGCTGGTAACTAATATTTATGAAGAGTAGCATTGACACGCCTACAATCTTGAAACATGAGTTGATTTTTTTGTCATCTATTAACTTCTAATTATGATTCATACTCATATTTTCATATAACCTATATTTTCTCGGTAAGTATGAGAAACCTTTTCGTGAATATAAGTTGAAGTAATTTCGTAAAAATGAGAAAAATGATAATTCATCTCGAGTCAATATCGAATAAAATTTTCCTTCCTGGTTTTTGGCAATAAAAAGAAACGTCATCTGAAATATTAATCCCGATCAAGGCGAAAGATTTTTACACTCTGAAATTATTGCATTAATAATGGTGTCATAAACAATGTGAGAAATTATGGAATTAGGAAAATATCGTGACTGTAATAATATGAGTTAAATCGTAGTAAAAATGTTAATTCGCAAATGTTTTACGAGAATATTTTATAACTAAATACGGAATAATAAAAAATGGGAGATTTCAGGTCGTATGAAATATGCACATAAGGTTTTAATTGAGTAGATTTGCCATTAGAGGAGTGCAGATTGAAACAAAGAAGAATTATTGTTTCTAATAAAAATTAACAAAACACCGAAAATATGTTAAACCAACGTTTGATGACGTAAAAATCCAATGTAAGGGAAAATATTCTGCAATTTTATAAAATTTTAAAACTAATTCCATATACGTATGTTGTACACTCTTATCTCTATTTTATTTACTTCTTTAATTTATTTACCTAGATGTACTTCCATTACAAAACATTTGCAAATCAGAAGAAGTTTATTTGTTTACTTTTAAATACCTGGAAAAATTTTCGTTTTTGGTTTAGATCTACGAAAAACTAAGTTTCAATGCATTTAGTAGTAGCATTTTAGTATTATACGTATAGTATTATCAAACCTTCGTTCTGACTACAATTTTAAGGGGTTTATGTAGCGTTTCAGGTTTAAAAGAGGAATATGGAACCGTCCTAGTGTGCATTCAAACTTACACATTTGTGATGAAAAGAAGACGCTTTACTTTTCCACACAGAATTTTTTTAATTACGACCTAGGTTCCGTAAACCGTAACATCTTCACCTGAAGATGTTACGCTATGCAAAGAAACCTAAGCTGCAATAAAAAAGTTCCATGTGGAAAAGCAAAATGTCTGTTTTCATCATGAAGGATTTCCACCATGTTACATTTGTCTCACATTTAGTTATCTGGTAAATCAGCAATCCAATCTATGTAGTTATTTGATTATTCTGAAACCTATAACATTGATAGCCTTATTTACTTTGGCTAAAGAAAGGGAGGACTAGAGCGAGGCGTTGGCTAATGTACTGCATCCCCATCCCAAGGACTAGTTTTTGCACTGCGGAGGTGACAGGATTTTGACGGGAGGACAGGACAGTGACAGGTATCCTGTTCCCTGCTTGAGAGCAATGTGGAGAGCAATTCAAATTGCGTAAACCATCCGTGAGATACAACGTTACACTCTGGACCCCTTAACGTCTATTTTCAGGGTCTCGTCTATTTTAGAGGGTCATTCTAGTACTTGATGTCTCTCCACCTTTCCTACATTTGCAGAATATGCTACTCCTTACACATTACCAAATATTCTGAATTAAAGGTAGACATAATGGAGCAAATAACCTTAGATATTGGTTTTCTCGCATAACAAACGCTTCTATTAACTCTTGGGAAAGGGAACTTTCATGACAATATCATGAAAAATAGCACTAAAAAAGAGTTGGGTACATTTTTTGATTTTCATCTGGCAATTGAATGCACGCCTCATGCGCGACTATAATATTGTGACTAGATAACACCACTCTTTTATATGTATAAGACAGACTTCAGTCACAATTATAACATGATTCATTTGTTTCCCTATTTGAATATAAAATAGCTTCTTATTTTTGATTTCGTCCAAGGAAATAGTATGGGACTGCAAATGGAAGTTCTATCTCTCCGATGAAAAAATCAATGGGGTCATATGTTGAAACACTTATTTCCCGCTTTCAACGGAAAAATTTCCTGCTATTTCCTGATCGCATCCCTCTCTTTGCGTCCTTATATTGTTTTTCATCTGAATTTTTCATAGCATCCGTGGCGTCACTGCCGATAAGGATAAGTTAATTCTCAAAACTGGCCATAAATCTTATATCCAAACACGCTTTTCGCATTCGTGCTCGCCGATCGCGAGATTCGCGTTTTCTTCCGCCGAGTTTACTCTTGTGTGTGCGAAAGAGATGCTTTTGGGATTCTGCCCGCGGTCGGTCGCGGTATTGCCTCTTTCACATTCCCATTTTCGTGGCAGCCGTTGTCTTTTTCCCCGCAAGAGTTCCCGTTAAAATGAAATCCTTGACATTTTACGTCAGTAACCGAGCTCCACGCAACGAGAACACGGAGTTTGGAAACTACCCAGTTATTCCGTTTTCTTCCACGAGAGTTGAGCCCGTACGGTTGGAGTATTTCGTTGAATTTTTCTCTGGCTTGAGCTATTGTCCCGGCTTCTTTGAGCTGAAGTCCGGTGCTTCCGATGACGTGAGGGCATATGTAAATGGAGGGAAAATTCCAGGCAAGTGCGTTCCTTTATTTGATCTGCGTTCTTCATCTCTGTATTTTCATGGTAAATATTCACTCCAACTTGGGTAAACTTACAATTTTCGCGGGGAAGAATCTGTTGTATTTTCATATTTCAACTAACACGACGTACTGAGTTCATTGACATTCTCATACCTCTGCTGAAGCTGAGTCATGGGCAGATATGGATAGACCCTCGCCACCATTAACACAGTGCTATTTACCTCGTCGGCGATCATATTATTCGACGAAATCCACCATTGTGGATCCAATCTACCATCCCAATTCTTTGTACCTTCCTCATGAAAATATAAACCAATAGAAATCCATATCTATTATACAGGAAAAATGCTCTGATTTAATTTGATTTTTTCGTTTTAATGTGATAAAACATCTTCATCGAGTAATGTTCAACCATTATATTGTAATGATCAGTACTGATAAATGATATTTATATCTTTTTACACACGTAAAGTTGGAACTTTTGAAGTCCAATATTGCCAAAGTTATATTTCATGCTAGTGTAACTGCTACAAATGCTGAACATATGCTCAAACTGTTGGTTTAATCGGTAAATATCGTTAGCGTCAGCTATGGGAAAGCCATAGACTTTTGAAATGTACTTTTCTCGATACATGTATATTCTTTGCAGCCACAGTTAGTCGCGGAAAAATAACTTAAAAATCCAAGGTTAGGGAAATTGGAGATTTGGGAAACATATTTTTTGGTGTTTGCATTTTTAATCCGCTCTAGATAATTTCTCAAGAACTAATAAAATTAATATCATTTCATTAGAAGTTTTCAATTTAACTGAGTTGATAAATATTTAACTTTCAAAGAACTACCAGCCGGATGAATAAAAAATCAGCATTTAAAAACAATATTAATGTATCCTTTGCCGTAATGAGTATTATGAAATTAAATGAGGTATTAGTTATAGCCACTGCTGTAGACCATTTAAAAAGGGATATTTTTCCCATAACAAATGTAATTTGGTGATAATCTTCCATATATATTTTGTGCTTGAAATTGATTAATAAAAAATCATTTCAAAAATTTTAATGAAATTTAATCTAATTTTCTGAATTGAAATAACATTCTATTTGAACCATTCAGCAATTTGCAGTGCTTCTTAAAGAAGAAGTTTTCAATTTGGTATATTTACATTAATACAAAACTCATTTAACGAACAACATAAAATAGAGAGAAAAAAAATTGGAAATGATTCATGACGTAGTTTGGACGCGGCGTTAAAACTCATGATGAAACAGTGATGAAATGTATTTCACGTAAAATCAGCATTCTTTAGGTGACTTTTAGAGGAATTTGAAGTCCATATAGGTACGTAATTAGTGGATAAATGACACAGATATTAACGTCGGATTGATCAGAAAAGGACAAAGAATTGAATAAAAAGTATGGAAAAAACTGAGTTACTATAGTCGATCGAGTTGATAGAACTCGTAAAATTCGTTGAAATTAAATGATAAATTTAATTTTTAAAGTGATTAAGTTATAATAGAAAATTATATATTATGCGAGCAAAAATTCAGTTAATTAAGTTTATGTTCCATTGATTGTATTCACGATATTTCTTCATAGCAGAAATATTCGAAACGCTTTGGATGCTTTTTATTTTATGTCATTAATAACAAACATAACTTTCAATGAAGTAATAATGAGGGTTAATATATTTTAAAAACTATTGTAGGAAAGAGAAAAACTCAACCTTTAGACTATATGTGCTTATATTGAAAAACGTGGACCTTGGTCAACGTTTTTAAGTGAATATTGGTCCACATTTTTCGGTCCACAATTGGTCCATTTTCTTATGCACTCAGCTTAACTAACTCTGTTGGTGGAATTCAGGCAAAGTTTACAAATTATGTGGTCGCTGAAACGTTCATCTGGTGGTGTATATAGTTTTTACTTGAAGTTTCTATTCTGAATGTTCTTATAATTTAAATACTCACTCGCGCTGATTCCCTTGAATCTTGCTTTTATGTATAAAAAGGTACTAGACGTTCCTAGCTCACTTGAATGACAGATTATTTATAAGAGAAATGAGACAGTACGAGCGTGCCAGAAATATTTTGGTAAAAACTTATACAGAAATGCTCTTTAATTTTTGACGGCCTGTGTTTAAAATTGGGACAAATGGAGTCATTCTTTATATTGAAGGCTATCTGACATCGAAAAATCTAAAATATGTAAGTTTGGATGTTAATATATTTATCTTTGGTGCTTACTTTGATTGATAACAGAGAAAAAAAAGGAAAAATGAAAAAGGTTTTATAGTTGTATATCTTTTGTTATATAGTCATCAAACTAATTTATTGTCTATAAAAACCGGCGGTAAATGAAAATACCCCTTGGAAAATTGCCATTCCCGAAGTACTTGCTTTAGTAGTGCTTATTTCGGTGATGAGAGAGTTTAACATATCCCTTCACTAGATTGTGCATTCACTACAGATTTAAATCTAGTTACAGCAAGTTAGCTATCCAAACCAGCCATTAAAAATTATATCCCTGAAGTTATCTCCATCCACTCATTAAGCATGGACTTATGAAATTTCGACACCAGGTAGAGGGTACCGAACACATCATACTAAAATTTGCCCTCTCGGGACAAAAGGGCTTCACGAGCGTAAACCCTTTCCAGTTGGCCGACGGCGACGGTCAGGAAGATAAAATAAATTATCGTAATTTCGAAACAAACCCAGCCATCACCCGTAAAGTATTAAATAATTCTTATAAGTGAGTAAGGTTTAAGTACGCAAAAAATAAATATGAAAGTAACATATATGAAAAGGCCTTTCCAAAATCGTCAGTAAAGAAAATGTTGAATTTCGAACTGGCCTATTTAGGCTAGACAGATGTTATTTCCTTGGAAATGCTTGCTATAACACATCCAGCCCATTTATGCTACGTTTGAGAACGATTCATACTATCTATCTCTCCACCTCCACCCTCCTCAATTTAAATTGTGCATAATCGTTTTCATTAATTTCATTCGGGTGAACATTTTTCCGCAAAGAGACCCCTTCACCCTTGGCTTCACAACCCGCACTTTAACGGCGTGAATAAACACTTTAAAATGAAATCGCGAAATGCTTTCTCCGTCTCATTCCTCCTCCGACTCTGGTTCCATTCGATTTGCATACGCTCCCAGGTCGTCTCCGACTACCTCCTCCTCTGCCCATACACCCACTCGTTGCATATTTCCATCCCCGGCTCCGGAGGGTCTGTGTCCCAGGCCATCTCCCTCACACCACACCAGCCACGACGCCCCCTCTCTCCCGAGGTAGTAGCTGATATATCCTCCGGGAGGGATTCAACTCCGGTTGAGGGTGGGCGGCGAGTTGGAGAGGGAAAAGGGGGCTAAGGGAGGGAGCGGCGGTTGGAGATAGGGGCAATGGCTGGGGGCGAGGGCTAAGAAGGACGAGGCGTCGAGATTATATAAGCGACCAGTGACGCGTGCACCCAATTCATTCTGGGCGAGTACTCCGTAGCCACTTACCCAAAGAAAGCACACCCCTCCCCTTCTACCGTTTTATATTTATGCCTATTATACACACACACACAAGCAGTCATTCCGCCCCTGTGTAAGCCATTGGAGGGAACCGAGCAAGTTGTATTCTGGGCAGTGGAGGCTGAAACGGCACACCGGGGAGGTATTGAGGGAAGAGAGCGAGATAGATGGTGAAAGGGGAGAGAATGAAGCAGGAATCAAACATTCTGACGAAGTCGAGGGGAGAAAAAGGGTCGGAGAATGGTTGCAAGGGAAGCGAAGCGGATGGAGAAATATCCGAATAGGGGAAATGCCCACGTAGAAGAACGGGGAGAGATGAATACGGATGTAAAGTGGTACGAAAGGAATAAAATGTATTCGAGACGAGAGAGTAGAGTAGGATATGCCCACATCGACAGGATAATATGGAATTTAGTAAGGATTGCATGGTGTGAGGTGAAGTTCTAAAAAATAGTAGGATAGTAAGTACATTCCTGATTTTGTACCTTCATGGCTAATGTTGATAAGTTCATTTGAAGTAGTAAAATCAACGGACCACTGTTAACGATTACAAATGTAAAAGTGATTAAGAAGTCAACGCATTATACCTGTTATTTAAAAAAAATATGTGAGAGAAATATATAGGTGCTAATACAACTTTGATTTTGCACCATATTACAGATTATTGATCCAGAATTAAAACGCTATTGATTCTAATTTTAATTAATATATTTTAATTACTTCCTGTTTTTTGTAAGCTCCTTCTGCGGCGTCGTTTACATTATTCAATTGTTTGAATTAACGAATGCGTAAATGTCATTTCAAAATTATTTATTACATTTAAAAAATAATTTTCGTAAATATATAATGAAGAGTTTATTGAAATGGTTGTTATTTTTGGAATTTTAAAATAGAAAGTAAAATAAATTTTATATTCTCAGGTGGAAAAGTGTCAACAATCGAGGAAAATATTGACAGTTGAATGATTTTTTTGAATTATTTAGTGCTAGTTTTAATTTTGTTGCCAGAATGAATTCATTTTACACTTTCTAAATATTTAATTTTGATTTATAGTATTTAATAGGTCATAATTAAGGAGAGTAATGGATTTTCGTATACGGAATGAAGAGGATAAAATATTACCGTACGAGTTGATAATGCGTGAGTTTATTTGATTTGTGGTATGGTTGATGATAAAACTGAATTAATAATTGCACAGTAGCGGAAGATCGTTGAATATTCATGGACTTATCGAAAATGAATTGATATGGATATTGATATCGTATGTTCAAACTGAAGCAGTGCTTGAGCACTACGTCATATTTATGCTCACTTGGTGATGTGATGGAAGACGTGATAAATACCCGTTAAGATTTAATTGCAGTATAGAGGCCAAAAATCAATTTGAACGGATCTTAGCTCTTAAAATTAGGGATTCTGTCAGGGCAAAGTGAAAAATAATTGAGGAAATGGAAAGAAGATGAGGGAACAATGTTTTTTCTCGCGGTGTATTTCCCTCCAGGAAACGGAGTTGGTGAATAAGGACACAGGGATACAGAAGAAAGAATGGATTAGTGGAAATGAGAGATCGGGGGGCTATGAAGCAGTGGAATAGGGGAAGTTGAGGAGGACGGGGACTGAAGATGCGGAGTGAGATGCATGTGTGGCCACTGGGAAAAAATACGAGGTAGTGGAGGAGAGAGAGAGGTTGGGTCGTAGGTACGGCACACTAGGAGGTTTGACGGAATGGCGAGGGAGGCTGGGGGTGGAGGAGGGGATAAGCATGACCGCTATTCGAGGGGAGTGGAAGAAAAGACGATAAGAGGCTTACCGAAAAAGGAATAGATATGAAGGGAAGGATTTGGTAGAATGAGGAGAGAGGGAAGATTCATTGTGGTGGGATCGGCTGAGTTACGGCCCACGGGTCCGACTTAGCCCGGGACCGCATTATGCCCGCACTCCTTAAGGTACCTATTTGATCAGATTTTGGCCATGGGGAATGGAGGGAAAGGGGGATTGGTGACACGAGGCCGAGGAAATCAGTCGTGAATCATTGGCCCGGACTCGGGATTTGGAATAGTATCAACGAAATAGGCGCCCAATGATAATCGTTTGATTACGGCCTAAAATATGCGGTCTTTAAATAGGAATAAGTGTTTCTTCATCCGCCTGGTAACTTAACTTAAGGGTGCTTGAAAGAGATTAAGATTTTAATAGCCAACGGAAAGTCTATTCCTTATCCCAAGAAGTCCTAAGCGTCCTTTTGTAAGTTCCGAGTGAGAGTGGCAAGTAGATTTCGATTTGAAATAGTCCGACGAATAGAACAGAACACTGTGTTTACAATTTAAATATATTTTTACATAAAAATTAAACTTCATAACATCGTTAATTATGAGCTTAGATCCTCAAGTATATGCCTTATACTAAACTAAACCAAATGGTTTCAGCGCAGCATCAAGAGTTCCGAGACATTCAAAAACATTTATATGCTGTATGTATGACAAGTAGTTTAAATTTATTTGTATGCCTTTTTATTAGGACATTTATAACATTTGGAGGTGTTCCGGAAGATTAACCTTGATAACTAATTGGCGTAAAACAATAAATGATATAATATCGATTGAGGTAAACTCAACGAATCAACAATACTGTTTCATAAATAATTCGCATTTATTATTTATACGAAAAGAAATAATGTATATTGGTAATTCCTCCGAAAACGACCACACTATTTTTATAAATATGCATTTGAAATAGAGGGAAATATGTTATGCTAAATAAATCTAGAACGGTTTTCGAGAGATTTTGGAAAATACTAAGGATGATATTATTTTCTATATTGTTATTTTCGAAAAATGGCTAAACACACAACCCTAAAGAAGGTGTTTTGTAAACATCAAGACGTAGGCAAATACTTCCAAAGGGATTAGAGAACTTTTAAAAATAATCTTTTATTTTATTATTTACTTACTCCCTTCGAGGAAAATTAATATTTCATTCTTAAGAGGATATTTTACTGTAGTGTTTAAATTTAAATATTATAACATTTGAAGTTTTGACCAAATTAGTGTTTAATCATCAGACATTTTTCTATCATCCTAATCATAAAAACCAGAGGTGAAACTAAAGAGAGAATTAGAAACCGACTTTTTAATGGAGTAAAAATACAAAATATTTCATTTACGCTAAGCAAAGAGAATTTTATTACTATGACAAGATAACTTATTGATAAGTGACAGATATTTTTGACTATAGAGCAATTATATGATTCTACTAAGAGATTTATGCTGAGAAAATTTGACCTGTTATTGGTATTCAAATGCGCTTAATAGGAGCTTTTGAAAGAGGGTTTTATTAGAGTGACTATTTGAGAAGGATTAACGCTTGGCCGCTGACATGTTATGTGGGTTGTGGTAATGGTACGGGGACGAGAGAGGGAGGACAAGGAACGGGGGAAAAGTGAGCGGGGATGCGATGCAAGGGGAGGTGATAGGGAACTGAGGGGAGTGGATGCACCGGGCCTTGGCTGGGAAGGGAGGGCGAGAGATGGAGGGGTACAGGAGGGCGGTGGGTGTAGTAAATGGCGAAATATGATGGGATGACGGATGAGTGTGGGGGAGAGGGTGTGAACCAGTGAGTGTGAAAGTCGATAAACTTGATCCCTTCCACTCTTCGGGCGCTCATTTTCCAACCCTGTCCTCTTCCCCACTTCTCACACAGCCACCGCCACACTCCTCCCTCCGCCGCCACGACTCCCATTCCACAGTCGCTCAAAAACGTACCCAACCCCTGCGCCGCTTTCCCCGTTTACGGCTCGCTCACCTCCCCTCGCCCTGTCGCAATTTCCCTCCCTTCCTCGCCACTCCCTCTCCCACTCAAGCTCGACACCCTCAACTCCCTCTCCATCATTCAGCCACCTCGCAGAGCGTTACACCTCTCCAAAAAAGACTTCCCGGCGTCTTTCGCCAACCGCTCCACTCACAGCACTCTCGGCCATCAGCCCCGTCGTCTTACCGCTGTCCTTCCTTTCGCCTCGTCACTTTTGAGGATCCCTATTTATTCCTCCTCCGGCTTGTTTTGATACATTTCCTTATTCTCCCAGCCGACCTCTCTTCACTCACTCAGCCGACTCTCATCGTTTCCTTTCCCCCTCTCTGTCTCCCTTTCTCTGGCTGTCCTATCCCCGCTTTCCCTTTCGCTCTCGCCCCCACTCTCTCCATCCCTCTCCCTCTCACTCCCTGCGCCCGTTCTCCATCTTCCTTTTTACCGAGGGAAAGCAATAAATTCACCCCTGCTTTATATCCCGCAATCGTTTTTTTATGTACACGTGCCTTTTTTATGAAAACGCTCCAGTTTTCAGGAACGCTCGTATCTTGCTCGCTCTGTCTCTCCCTCCCTCAACCTCCGTTGCTTTTCAAAATGCTGCTTCTATTTTTCCTCTCTCACTTTATTCCTCATTTAACACTCCACCGTTTCAGCTCCAATAGAGGTGGACGGAGAGAAGAGTTCTGAGTTTGTTTTTTATTCATCGTTTAATATCTTATTACGTTTTTCTCCTCCCCGACTACCTACTTCTCTCCATCCTCCAAGACCTTTCGAACACTGTTTTGTGGTCATTTTAGTTGTTTCATGGTTTTCAATTGGCATGTCAATAAAATATCATATGACATAGGAAAAAATAAGGTATAACTCCATATGAAAGTATTTCATATATTTTGCATCATATTATCTGGTGTAGGAAGAGGAAAAAATAGGTCGATGTGATTATAATTTAAGATACATTTTTATAGATTTTGACATTACCTTAAGACCTACATTATTTGATCAAACATTTTTCATTAGAATTTTTTTCAAAGTATTTTTCATCGTATGGCTTTGATTTAACGTTCCACTTAATTTAGGAACCTAGAATAGCTTAATGTTATATATTAAATATATTCTACTTTATTTTGGTCAAGATACAATCAAATATTTTATTACTTCGTTCGTTTTTTCCAAATTATTTTCGCAGTTAGAAGTTTTCTATATATTGCACTTCCAATATTTTCAGAGTTCAAATGGTGCTCTCCGTATGCTCCTCTGGTAGATATGGAAGCCAAATGAAGCGGAATAGTGAAGCCTAAAGAAGTAACCGAGACATTTTGGTAAGTTACCCTGAGTAGTTATTTCTGTTGTAGTACACACGAGCATGCAACGTTTAGGGGCAAGCCCTTTAGGGGCAATAATGTTCATAATCGAATTTTGAGGCGTTGGTAATCGTTATGTGTTGTGTTGTGTATTGTGAATTAATTCTACTGCATTGAACAAATGTCTGTTTTGTGCAAATTCTTTTGATGAGAAAGCATGCGCATAAGGTATACGCCAAAGATTTATTCCTTGCCAGCGTCATAATGGGCGACCATTTTTTATGACAGCTGATTTTGCTCTATCTGACAGCTTTATTTGAATAATGCTTGCGTAATTTTCTTTTGTATTCGAAGAAATTATGATGCATTTTTAATAGAACGATTAATAGTTGTGCTTTAAGGAAATATCTCCTGTTATCCAAGCTTCAAAATTCAGATATTGTGCTTTGTTTTACATAATGCATTTGAATGTTCTAGTGCATGTATATACAAATGATTCATCACGATGCATCCTGATCAGCCAATTTTATCATATTTCATATATCTTTTCTAATAATAGAAGTCAGAATATATAATATAAAATAAATCAAAATAAAATTGTGACGGTAGTGTTTAGGAAAACACAATGTGCCATTGTCAAAAGAAAAAAATTCAGTGATTTGCTTGGAATGTCGATAAAACATTTTGGACAAATACATTTATGGGATAAAACACAGAATTCCAACTTTATGAAGCGTTTATTTTCAGCTGGTGACTTAGTTGACGAAATATGATTTTTTTCTTCAAAAGATATGAGAATTACCTCGCCTCTAGTCTCTCTCCCCTTGATCCCTTTCATCCTACCGCACAGGAAAAACGTTGACCTTGCCGTATCGTCCTTCTAAAGAGGGGAAGCCAGGGAAGAAATCCTTCTTTCCAGAGGGGGGAGAATAAAAACAGGGATTCGTATCCAATCAGCATTTCTACTCTGACGAAAAAAGGTCTTCCATGGACAGTACGCGGGGAAGAGGACGTTACGGAGAAGAGGGAGATGTGGGAATTGGGAGGGAAGGAAGGCGGGGAGGAGGGAACGAGGTGGAAGGGAAAGTGAAGTGAAGAGGAGGGTAGGGCTTACTCCCTATGCCATTCCTCGAAACTCCATTTAGCCAGAGTATCCCATGCGCTTCCATCGGCTATTTTTTCTTATTATTTGGAATTTTTTTTGCACCGTCCCGTCCCAAAGTGAGATCCCTTAACTACGGAACGCTCGAAGGGGGGTCTCTATGGATTGGGCGAGAGGTGGTGAGGGAAAGGAAGGTGAGAGAGGAAGGACCTTGGGGGAGAGAGTATCTGATAGGAGGAGGGGGGCTCAGGCTGAAGGAGGATCTGGGGTAAGAGGACGGGCGAGCGCGGGAGGACGACGAGGGCGTAGCGGTCGAGGAACGTACGATGTTGTTGCATTCAGGTGAGGTCTACTTCTTGCCATCTTCCCTCCCTCCTTCTCCCTCCTCCCTCTCTCTCTGCTTCTCCCTTCCTCCAAAACTCCCTCCCAACACTTTTATCTCTCTGGTACACTTCCTTTTACCTCTTCTCCCCCGCCTGCCCAACCTACCGCTCCGGTTGGCGTTGCGGTGCCTTTTTTGCACGGCTCCAGGTTTCAATTGATCCTTTTGCAGCAGAAGGGCTGTTTTGCAGTCCCTCTTTTGGAGGGGGGGGGGCTTGTCCACTCCAACCGTTATCGGTTAAGTTTACGAGTTAGGGTAAAGAAATCCAGGCTCCCCTTCACCGCCCCGCGTTCCCCTCCCCCAACCACTCCAGGGACGTGAAAGCTTTCAATTTAATTACTTCACATCTCCGTCTGTACACTAAAGCGGGATAGAATATTTTCGTTCGAGTATTTGTTTTCGCTGTTAATTGGTGCGCGTGTACATTCACTAAGCGAAGCCCGATGCACGCTTATTTGATTCGGACAGTGAGGGAATTGCGTCCTTCGGCATATTTTGCAGTTGGAAATAAAAAAAAGATAACGATTTGGGCTCGATGCGATGTAGTCGACGTTTAGGAATTACACAGCAGAGGAGGGCAGTTAAGAGAAACGCAACTGGAACTGTGGGTATTCATTATTATATTGTGGGTATAAATTAATATATATCTATATATATATATATATATATATATATATATATATATATATATATATATATATTTTTTTTTAAATATAGAAATTCTGTAAATTTTACAGGTAATAGTTTTTTTCCAATTTTATTATTCAAAGAAAAATATTTTCCTTAGGTTTTCGAAAGAGGTATTGGTAAATATTACCTTTTTAACTTTTATGATATTAAAAATAGCATATTAGTATAGGACTTAGCTAATCACAAACGAGTTAATAGGTAATAATAAAGGGTAGGGAAAATAAGGGTTTTAGGTAATTTCAATCTTTTTTATTCTATCAGAATCGGAAAAATGCTTTTAAAAATATATAGGTAAATTCCTGTCCTGAATTGAAATTCATATCTGTTGCTGGCAACTCGCGAGACGGCAAGACGGCGAATACCGATAGTATTGCTACTGCTAGTAGTGAAATACCTGTAATATCATATGCTTCATTCTTCTAAAGAAATACTCATGATTTATATACGTGGCAATCACGGAATTTGTGAAGTATTAAAACTTTAAATTCACCAAACTTCTCAATTGTTAGTATTAAGCCATCAGAGGTGTTTTTCTGAACAAGTTCAGTGTCAAATGAACTTTAATAGGTTAAAAAAATAAGGGCGCAAGAAAAAAAGGGTTAATAAAGTGGGGCAGTACTGCTTGTTCCCAAGAGGCTGAAATAATTTTTCATAGTAAAAAAGGAATGTGATTGATCATTGGAAATAATCATCATAAAAAATCTCCATAATAATCTCCATCTATATTTACCATAAAAAGTCTTTTATGGTAAATATAGATTCACGAGTTGTGACAGTTTTTTCTTTTCTAATTAGTGTCTGCTTCCATGTTGGGGTTTATATAGTTTCGTTTTGATAATATTTTTGGGAGTTGCCGCTAAGGAAACCTATTTCCGTCAATCATTTTTCCAGCATGAATTCTGATGTGATGGGCATTTTTACTTGTTATTGTTATTGATTACCTTACATTAGTTTCACTGATATTTCATTGGTATTTAAAATGGTTTTGAAAGTTTCAATCACCATAAAATGGTAAGCTATTAAAATAACAAACACACAAGAAGTATGATCAGTTTTATTTTCTTTAGTTACCAGGTTATCAACTTTATATGAGTTAGATGAATATCATAATTAAATTCATGGCTTTTGATGTAATCCCTGAAGAATAAATATTTTTTGGAGGTATTTGCGCTCATTCAATTTCTTGGAGACACCTCTCTCTTGAAAACTTAATGGAGAGGATTGTTCACCGGCATACCGTTAACCTGGATTGAAATAAATTGATCCTCTTGAGATACTTCTCTTTAATGCGTTTTTCCATTAAGGATATTAAAACGCATAACTGACACCCGCTATCTATTCACCCGTTTTGGCTCCGACCCCTCACCCCCTCCCCTCCCCGCCCTACCCCGAACCTCCTCCCTCATTCTTGCATACCCTCCATCACAGCAACATCAACCGTAGATTTAACGCTCTCACGCTCCATCCTTTAGAAATTAAACGGGGGCCGAGGCGAAAGTGTCCGCTGGGATGCGGAGGGATAGCAGGGGGAGGTGCGCGTGAACCGATTGCTTCTCACTCCGCGGATGGAGGATGACTTACGAAGGGGTTTCCAACCAACACAGGAGCATGCGAAAGAAAATTGAAAATACACATTAATTATTGATAGTAATATTTCAACTACACACCCAAAAAATAAAGCTCCACCGATTTAAAACAAGATGATTCGTTTTCAAAAAACCGTTTTATAGAAGAGTGTAAAAAGGTTTTCTTTTATTGTAGAATAAGGTAAATAATAGAGAAATGTATGCTGGAAATAACTTTATTTAGTCATAAGTGTGACATGGACATGAATGAAAATAATGTGTCTCTGATTTTATTTCATGTATCAAATAAATATTTAATATTGGTTTGTGATTATGAAAGTTCATTCTTTTCATATGTGTTTATTGACACAAATAAGATAGATGGATACATCCTTTAAAGGTTTATTGAATTATTCAATGTATAATGTACCTTTAAATCAAGTAATTTAGAACAAAGAATGAGCTTGGAAATCACTAGTATCCCTTACCTTCCATGTAACCCGTGCATGGAGCCCTCATTAAATAAGTTTGGCTACAGCTTACGAGTCATAGAAACATGTAACAAAAAAATGTTGCTATTTTATTCTTGGTTCGGTCACAGCAAGAACATATGATATACTATATATTTGATGATATTTGATTTGAAGAACATATGATACATATCTATGGAAGGAAATTTTAGATAAGGGATAACATGCAATTCATGGAAGACATGATGCATATTATTTTTGATATATTTATTCATCCAAAAAGAATGCTATTGTAGCAGAAATACTGGAGAAAATAGGAATAGGGAAAAATAACATTTCTGTATTTGAGTCGTAATGCAAAGTCGCTTACCAATGGGCTCGAGAGTTCCAGTGTTCCGTTCTTGTATAATCAGTTTTGTTTAGTCATTGTCTTGATTTTCTGTTTGGTAAGATTGAAGTTTTCGTGTTGTAACAGTCATTATCTGAGAAAGAAGACTTTCCGAATTATGGTGTCCAGATATTTGTCACGTCATTTTGGTTAATATGATTAAGTGCAAAATGATAAAATGTTGTCGGTAATTTAAATTACCATATTACATTTTTTTGCTAAAACGAAAATCCAAAATCTTTACATTTCATTATTTTTACATTTCATTATTTTCACATTTTTATTTTAATTAAAAGAGAATGGAATTTTTCTCTCAGCAATTGAAATAAGTGCCCTTACGTAACTGTAATTATGACCCTCTGGTCTAGAACCTTTAACTCGCTTCCACTGTTTCATTAGGTTCACACTCCCTCGAAAGGGCCCCGGTTTCCATCAATCACAGAACAAATATTGGACCGAGCATACTCGGCCTTGACATTTAAGAAACGAGGGATCCGCTTCTCGGAAAGGTCTTCCCGCTGTGAAGAACTAGACGCAAATAGCGAAATGATGAAATCGAGGAAACCCAAAAAACTCGAGAGATATGATGGAGGAAACGTAAGCAGTGAGAGGAAAGAGTGAAAAATCAGGACCACTCTGCGTGAAGACCGAGGATCATGAAGAGAGGAGATTGAGATGAGAAAGAAGTGTCGGGAAAAGGGGGTGTGAAGAGAGGGTTGGGCTGCTGTTTAAATGGAATCTGGGGGAGAGGAAGAGGGTTGAGGACGGCGGAAGAGAGTCGGCGAGATTATCCTCTCAAATCTCAACCCTAACCTGTCTAATCTCAAACTCGGCCACAAGGATCCTCTATTTCTATCCCTTCCTCTACATAACACAGTGCCCTTCGCAGCATTCATTCTCTACTTTACCCGGCCCAAACCCCTCACCATGCCCTCCCCTCCAACCACTCCGACTTCGCCTCACCCCAGTTCCCCACCAGCCCCCGGACGATCCGCATCCGCGGAGGAGAGGAAGAATGCTTAGGAGAAGGAATGACTGCCGATCCAGTGCCACCAACACCGCCAACATCACCACCAACTTCCTCTCCGCGTTCCCGCCGGGGGGAGAATACATTCGGGAATTGGTGCTGAGGGAGAGGTTGTGGGTGGAGGGAGTCGGTCGAGAGACTGAGTGGGTTGTGTGCGATGAGGGGACTCCCTCACTCCACCTTCCATGCCCTCTCTTTTCTCCTCTTCTCACCCACTTTTCCTCTCGCTCTCTCTATCGGCCCCGCTCTCTCCCTGCGAAGAGCTCGGCAACCAATCAACGCTGATTGCTTCCTTCCTCCCGCGCTTTTCAAGCATCCTCCACCCCTCATCACCTTTCACGTCCCCTGCTTCCCCCTCTCTTCCCTTCATCACTTCCTCACTCAACCAGCCGCCCCCTGCCAC
Organism: Hetaerina americana; assembly: GCF_022747635.1. NCBI lineage: Eukaryota > Metazoa > Arthropoda > Insecta > Odonata > Calopterygidae > Hetaerina > Hetaerina americana. The sequence continues at coordinate 65,685,626 of NW_027286069.1, forward strand.
GACCTGCGTTCACGTCCCTGTTTCCTCTTCCTCACCTCCTCCGCGGCTCCTCCTCCTCACACAATCTCCCCAACACTCAACCGCCGCCCTCATTCCCCATGCCCCTCGAGCATCCCTTTTGCATTTTTCGCATCTGAGATTTATTCTTCAGTCTTCTCTTCCGCTCTGTTCTCTCCTCTTCCCATTCTATTTATCCAACACATCTTTTATCCAGTGCATTCTCTTCTCTCTCTATTTCCTACCCGTAGACTAGAACAACAAGGGTAGAAAGTTTGGTTGAACTTGTTTTTTTTTCGCTTGCTTTCACGAATTCCTAGGGATGGTTTAAATTCCTCATAGCCTTATTATTTTCTCCTGTGATAGAACGGCTGGTGTCCCATGCACTATGGGTGTCGAGTTATTATCGAGTCGAGTGTTGGAGTAATATGGAGGTTCATCTCATTTTTAGTGGCCTTTCTTCTTTGTTGAATGCACTATTTTCTGTTTTCACAATTCTCATTCTTTTAACGCTGATACAGCCGATAGTTTTTATTTTCTCAGAAAGTCATTTTTCCAAGCATCACTGATATCTAACTCGCAATATAAGCCGTAGTGGATCCTGACGTTAGCAAATATCTTTGAAATACAATGAATCGTAATATTATCTCTACCACCGTAACTCATAACCTCAGTCACATCTGTATAACTTCTTATTCACGGGACATCAAAAAGTGTTTCGTGGCATAATTATGCTCAGAAACAATTACTCGCGTGTCCGTCCACTATTCTATAATATCCTCCATTCTTTTCTTTAGTTTCTTAATCTATTTCAGCTGATGATTTCTCCTTTTGTACTAATAATATACATTTGTTTTCCTTTCTCGATCCTTTCAGCGTGCCCTCCACCACTTGCTTCTTTCCCTTGCGAAGCTTAATTACTGCAGTCCTTCTTCCCCGACTCCGTGTCTTTTATAGTCCCACTTTCGTCACAGAATCGCCGTCTCTTCCTTCTCCCGCCCTATCCTTCTCTTTTAGGCTGCGTCAGTCACTCTCGTATCCTTTTCAACTCTTCATCGTTCCCCCTGCGTTTATGTGCTCCATTTTTTCATTCTGACTCGCTCTCGTAGTCCTACTTGCCTTCGATCCTCCTATCTCCCTCCTTTGCTGGATAAATATGCTGGAATTATCTGGCGAGATTACTTCTCTAGACCTTTTGAGTAACCCCTTTACGATACTTGTCGCCTCCATCTCTAAACTCTTCCTGGCTCAAGCGTCGCATTTTCCCCTCGAGTGATGTTTTCTTACTTATCGTATCAAACGCTGAAATCTTTATGGATATTCATCTTCCTCTTCAATCACAGGTCTACGCTTTCTCGACGCTTTATGCTCTGCCTTCACTGAAAAATAATTTCACCTGCGAACTCTTCTCTTATTGTCTAAATTAATTTATTATGAAGTGCAAAATAGTAAATAGATTCTAATAGATCTTAACCCTGTTTTAACTTTTAAATTCTATGCCATTACTCTTCAATTATTTTGTCAACAAGCATATGGTGTTATCGAAGAAATAAGTGGTGTAGAATTAAGATGATAGTTATTTTATGATCAGAGACGTTTCTTTGGAATAGAAGGGTTTATAAAATTAAATTAGTCTTGTCGAGATGAAAAATATGTTCCCATCCATTGTAGAGCTTAATGCGATGAAGAAAATATAAATGAAATCGCAATACGCATATAGAATTAAGGACTCAATTCGCATTATATTTTGCACTCTATGGTAGCAGATATAATTTCTATACCTGTTTTCCTTTCATGATAAATCTCTAAAGATGTTATGTAAAGTTAAACTCCCACCCATAATCATGGTAATTTTATCCTATTCTCTTATTTTTGTGTTTCCAAAACGCTATGAGTACATTTACTTCCCTTGGGTCTTCGTGTTTCACGGCGTGACGTCATCGTTAGCGAAGGAAAACATTCTTAGGGGATGAAGAGATAAGGCCCTCGGAAGCTGGATGTAATTATAATAAAAGCAGCAAAAGGAATCCAATCGAATAAGATGAGGCCGATGGTAACGTATCTGATACATTGCGAGTCCATTTCGTGCAGTGGTGAAAATGCAGAGGAAGAGATTTTAGTACAGTTGCTTCCTTCTTTACTTGATCGAGAAATGCTCCCGTAGTTTGGAATACATCCTGTACCTTTGTCCCCATCGCATCCTCTTTTCTACACCTTTCATTATTCTCGATCTACCCTTTGACATGTATTCTATTCCGGGTTTCCTTTGTTTTCTCACTGATTATTTTGCTATTGGCCTTCTCCATTCTATTTGCCAGTCTTTTTGGGTTCATTTTACGTTATGAATATTACCGTCCGTCATTAGGTAAACAAATCTTAACTCTCATTAT
>NW_027286069.1:65690512-65718012 GCF_022747635.1 Hetaerina americana
AACTTATTCTTAAGTCGACGACAATACCCTCTTCCAAAATGCTTCTCTTGCTAACTGCATGTTTACGGGTACATTAGCCGGCTCCTTTAGACCAGCATGTATTGAGGAAGCCAGCTGGAATTGCACAGTCTAAAATTGAGGATGGAAAAACTCGATAGAAAATTCTTGAGAAACTCTTCTTTCTAAGACATTAATTCGTAGATATAGCATAATTTGCTATCAAAACGTTACATTATATATTTTTTATTGTCTCTGGTACAAACTAAGCTTAAATAAATAAGCGAAGGATATATTTGTTATTGAGAGTCGAGGTAGCAGTGGATAGCGACGATGTCTTAGTGAGCTTCGTTCAATTCTCGGTTAGTTCTGTACCCCAAGCTTTACCCAAACCTTTCAAACTTTTTCACGTATCATATCTTCCTAGAGTATATACTTCGGACTAAAAACCTTGGTATTCATATTTCTTACTTAATATAGTATATTTTTATTTGCGCTGTAATTATGTTTTTGTTCCTTAGTTGATGCAAAAACTCCATGTTTCCCCAAAAATTTCCAGTAAAATTTTTCTCTATAGCTTCAATTTTAATTTACTTAAATCGACTGTAAAATCAAACTTCAGCTTGTATTTGGTTTAGTGGTCGTGAAAATGAATAATATGAGAATTTTTAGTGTTGTCATTAAAAACCTCGTGATTTCACATCCCTCCTTTGGAGAAATAAATAAAACGGAGTATGATATAGTTTGAGTGGACCATCTTCGGAGACAGTATTAAATACATCCTTAACCCCTCTAAGGGTTATTTTGAATATATTTCTGATGACTGTGCTCTCCCCGAGGATATTACCAAGATTAGTATTTTGAAAACCCAGGAGATCGTAATCGGTATTGGTACTAAAATTATGCAAACCAAAATTTGATGCTGCAATTAATAAAACGCATTTCCTAGAAACAATGGAGATGCCGCAACAGCGAATTATAATGGAGTCATCATAAGTGTTCATTACACTGTAACACTTCAGAGTGCGAAAATTCATTTGCATTGACCAGAATTCGATCTGTGAATGTCCGGTTGAAAATACCTCAGTTTAAGAGATCGTCTCGATAGCTTAACTGGCTGAAGCACTTGATCGGAATTCGTGGGATCCGGGTTCGAGTCCCGGTCAAGGCGAATGATATTTACACGCTGAAATTATTGCAATGTAAAACGCATCTTGGTTAAACATTAAGGTACTCTCCTTTAAATTTGTCCCGTTATACCAATCGCAAAACTAGTTCTCCAGCGCTTGAAAATTATCATTTCAAGAGCAGAACCTCACAAACTCTTTTTTTTTAGTCTTTATTAATGGTGCATTTAGTTTTTGACTTGGTACTCACTCAGAGGTATCAATAATTCAAATTCAAATCCTACGCTAATTATAAGCGGTTGTTGAATTTACTAATGTATTTTTCTTTGTCTATAAAGGATGTAAACTTTAGTTGATTCTAAAAAATATTTCCTATGAGAGTAAATAAAAAAATATTTCAGTTTCAAAAAAATACTCTGTCACTTTAGAGTTATAGAAATTTCCTAATTGAATAACACGTAAAATAATTAAAGGCCTGGTGGATCAGGTCTTGAATCATTCTAATGAAATTTATTTATTCATTTTAAAACATTATTCACATACAGCAGTAGCCAATTTAAAGTGAATATTATAACAGAAAGAATAAAGAGGAAAAAAATAATATAACAACAGAATATTGTCAGGGGAAATATTTAATTTGTTGAGAGGTGGAATAAAGCTTGGGTGGTGAAATTGTTGCATGATAAATAAAAAGGATCGACAGTGTGAAAGAGTGAACATAGGAGGGAGGAAAGGCGAAATAAAGGTAAACGCTTAGTGAGAAATATCCTAGGAATAGGAAGATAGCGTAGGGAGTGGGTGCAGGTGGATTGACTTGGTATCCTGAACTTGAAGAGAAAGAGCAGTTGAGGGCAATCAATAGTTGAGTTTAGGATGTTGTGGAGGAGTTTTAAATCAGATTTAGGTCTGCAATTTTAGAAATAGATACAGAAGACAAAACAGCATTTGAGGACATATTGCGGAAATGTTTGACTCGGTGTTTAACTATTTTGGCATAAAAGTGAAAGATTCAGTCGATGGATTTTAGATTAGTTGGGGATGAGGTGGACCAAATTGGGGAGCAGTATGATACTATAGGAAGGACTTATGTTGACAATTACGAGTGTGCTAATGGATTATTAATTTCTGTGATGCGGTCAAGAAGACCTACTAGGAACATTGCTTTATTTTTTTACTGTCTCAATGGTGTCGGAGTAATTTAGTTTATGGTCGGTTAAAACGCCTAGGCCTTTCATGGTTGTTACTCTGTTTAGGGAAGTTGAGTTAAAGGTGTAGTTGAATATCAGGGGGTTTTTTCAGACCAAGAGTCATAATGATGTGTTTTCAAGGGTTTTTGTTAAGCTTCTAGGTATCGAATCAAAAGGGGAATTTGATTTAAGGCAAATTAAAGGTGAATACAGTCAGAGGTATTATTAATTTGCTTGTAAATCTTGCAATCATCAGCATAGAGAAGGGAATGGACTTGGGAGGAAAGGAGCCGGGAATGAAGATCATTAACGAATAAATTGAAAGGATATGGCTCAAAGACACTGCCCTGGGGAACTTCGGCGTCACAGGAGATCAAGAGAAAGAAGCATCCGAGAGTATCATCCGCTGGGTTCTGTAGGTGAGAGAGCTAGAAAGTAGGCTGATGTACCATGCATGCCAAACTGTTGGCTAAGTTTTTGAACGAGGAGTTGTTGATGCAGGGTCTCGAAAGCCTTGGAGAAATCAAAGTAGATGGCAACAAGTTACTTTATATGTCTATTGCCGTCATGGCGTGGTGCTGAGAGACAGCTAGATTTGTCAGGCATGACCTTACTGGGAGGAAACCATGCTGCTGGGAAGATAAAAAGGGAGAGGTTAAATAATAAATCCTGTTGAGAATAATACGCTCAAAAATGGGAGACAGCATTGGAAGCAAAGAGATAGGTCGATAGTTTGAAACATTAATCTTGGAACCTGTTTTATGTATTGGAATAGCGTTGGCGCATAACCATTGACGAGGGAAAGTTCCTTGGGGAAAACGGCGATTTTAGGTTGTTATCATCATAGGAATATCTTATCGGAATAGATTGTCATCTAAATTCTTACCTAATTGTTTTATCTAGTTCCCTCGAATGGTGACTAATAGTACCTGATTTAGTATATTTTTCACAAGACCTCAAGAGGTAGAGTTTCATTCTAAATCTTAATAATTTTATGTTTGTCCGATAATACCTCAACACACCTTCCATTTAGCTAGACGTTATAATCGCCGCAAAATGTTGAAAAAATATGTCCGTAGTTCGTAGGATTTAAATAAATGTTCATCTAAATAAGATTATAAAACTATATAAATGTATAAATGTATATAAAAGACTATAAAACTTTCATCCTGAGTTCGGTTATGTTAGCTCGGGAATAGTATTAATAGGAATCCAAATATGCTTTTCCGAATGGAGAGTACTCATTCGTTTTAAAGAATTTTTTCAACGAAATATTCACTTCGCCAACACATAGCTGTTCTTAAAAAGTCTTATGTAAAAATTTCAGACTTGAATGGTGATCTTGATGCAAAAAATTGCCAAAGTTGTCCGATCAAATCAACCCAAGGCTGAATTTTAATGAAAAAGCGAAAACTCTTCGTACCTGAAAGCAACTTGATGATGTCTTTCTGTAATTCAGATTTTAATGTGAAGTTTTGATTTGACTATTGCCTTTTCTTTGTGTGAATACATCGAATATTTCAAAAATTATTTTATGGCGCTATTACTGTACAATGATAAAATGAGATTTCTCATCATATTGTGAATTATTTTGTTAATAAGTAAGGTGCTTAGTACTTATTGTGATTAGAACAAATATTAATGTGTATATATGAAGAGCTCTGCCTTCCAATAGCATTAAATTCATTCTTATTAAACGGTAACTTAACATACCTTACAATATAGAAAGGAAAACTTTAGGATTTGGATAAAAGGCAAACTAATTTAAAATGCAACGATGACGTTTATTTAAGATTATCACTACAGGGTCATAGTTACAAAAAGCGTTTTATAGAAATTGTTTTCCAATAACAGTTTTACCCTTCAAAAATATGTAACTCATTACCATATACCTCAAAAATGTTTTAAATTTCTTTCATAAAATTATTAGTTTCGTCACAGTAAAGAGGCGTTTAAAAAACTGATATTTATCATTTCCTTTACATGCTACTTCAAAATTCGGGTTATATTATGTGGAAACATTTTATGCTGATTATTATCCGAAAGAATTCAATTGGAAGTGAATTTCATGAAACAATCTTATCGTAATAAAATTAATAAAGCAAAATAAAAACTCCTATAGCCGTAATGAGTGATTTTTTCACCGTACACCTATGGCCGCACATACATGTATGGCTCTAGCCGTATTAAAAAAATCCTTAGATTTTAATTTTATCGTAATTTGATCTTCAAGGGTTGAATAAATTGCTTCCTAGGGCAAAAAACTATACATCGGTACTATTTTATTCGATGGATATTACATTTTTAACTTGTAATTGCTAGAATAAATGTTGGAAAAAGCTAACTTGAACACTCACAGTTATTTTCAGCCATCAATGAATGTCAAACTGTGATTTCACTGGTGTGGGGAAAGAAATGATGGTACGGATTCCATAATTGCACTCGTTTCCTCAAATGCGAGTATGCTCCCTTAAATCAGTGATTGCCGCAATCGTCCCATTTTCTTTCCTGTTCCTTCCTACTCCTCTTCTTGCTTCCTCCACGGCTAAACAACCGACTTACTATCCCGTTGTTCCTCCATCACTCCCACCCTATCCTCCTCCTGTATCCAATTCCTATATTCCTCTACCGTATTTTATTGAATGGCGCGTTCGTTGAATCAAAATTTCTGCATATTTTTTCCGTCACGAGAAGTACTTTGCCTCTGTCGCTTAGCACGATATGGAATTCGCAGTCGTTGTTATGCCTTGCACTTGACTGCACCGTGGATAAATGGCTCCCACCTCCTTAAAACCCTAAAAACTTCCCTTCCCAACCCTCACTTGGCGCCTACGACGCAGATTAACGTCTTTTGGCTGCCTTGTACTTGCTGCTTCATCCTCTTTTTTTTAATCTTTTTTCGCTTGCTAAACTCCCCCCCCCCTCTCCAACCTTAAAAAATCAGCAAATATTGTTTTCCGCCCATTTTTCTGCTGTAATGGGGTTGGGGGCTTTACTCAAGAATTCTCCTCCTGCCGCTCCTTCCCTCCCCGCACCTCTGTCCCTCTCACCCTTAAGACCACAGCCCCCTCCACCGACAGCCTCGACTCGCTTCCGCTCTTTGGCGAAACAATGGCCCCTCCTTGCTCAGCGAAGCGAAAACGAATGCCAAATATTTTAGGAGCGTAGGAGAGACGCAAACAAGGGAGTGGCGATGCGAGATATTAAAAAAGTTCTGGAGATTTCTGAGCATCCAGACCGAGATTAGGAAGTTGCTTTCCCCAGTTTCGCACAATTTTTTAACAATTGATATTTTAGGACTGTTGAAGCTGTGTGATTACTTTTTACGCATGATTATTGACTAAACTAATGATTCCAAATCTGAAATATATAGCAATTGAAATTGTTTATCGTCTACTACTCCCATGATGTAATATCAGTTTATGACAAATTATATTTCCTTTAGCACAACTCTAGACTAAAAGCCGTTCATGTTCATATTGCTTTCTGCTACTGAGGGTCGAAGTGCGTTCCAATGTTGCCACTCAATAACTGAATAAAAAGTGGCTATTAATAGTTTAGATCAGAAATGACCTACTATCCCATGTGCTCGTTAACATTAACCCATTCGTGGTTGGGGTAGCGGGTTTCTCTTCCTCTAAAATTTGTAAGTGGACGGAACCCTGAAGAACGCCTATTATTCTTCTATATTTGCATTGCTCATCTGCATACTGTTTAATTTGTGAGCTTAACCTTAGAGAATAGAATAACGCGCTCATGGACCTGACACCGTAGTTTGAGTCATATTTTGGATGCTCTTCTTTTGATTCCTAATGAAACTAATCCTGGAGATATCTCGAAAATAAAAGTCATGCGATCCAAATAGATGACTATACCCGTATTTATGAAATATGTTTTACGTGCATACGTTTGTTAAGACATCTTTTATTAGAGGGAGAATTAAATCTTGTACTTACTAACATTATATATATAAACCCTAATAACAGGAATTAATTTTCTCTTTTTTCTTACTAGTTTGACAATGTATTCATAAACATTCATAATAATGAAAACTATCTCATTTAAGATTTTTATAATTCAGAAGGAATTAAAAATAGTTTCTCAAAGCAAATGTCGTAGTCACCATAACAGACTATTGCTAAAGTATAATATTGGATTTTATTCACCTTAGATTCATCTAGTCTAACATACGGTCCTTTTTATATTAGAAAAATATTGCTTAGCTCCTGATTAATGTGAATTTTATTGACGGATATAATGCAAAACAAATCATTGTTAAACGAAAATATTTTCCAAAGGGGGGGAAATTTTGCTCTACTAAATAGCGTGGATAATAACAGCTCCAACTTTTCTATAATAGCTCTTATTATATACCTATAGTAGCGCAATTTAGTACATGTTACGTAAATGATAATTTTCTGATAACCCAGGCTACATTTTCAAAAATAATGCCATTCAATAGAAACAACATAATTCTCTAACTTCAACAAATTATATTCTCTAATATTTTTATTTAGTATGTTCAGATAGATTTTTGTAGCTAGTTACTTATCACTATGGAAAATTGGAAACAAGTGAAAATCCTCTTAAATGGATCGACGATAATTATTCGTAAAGGTTTAATCATCCAAGGCTGTAACAAAAGCGGATTACCAATAATGGATTTTCTACTTGTGATATGAAGAATACATGACTTCACCCTTCTGCTATCAGGTTTCTAGATTTTCACATGCAACTAATATGAGTTTTTACGAGCTAGTGAAGCTTAAATGTTGCTTATAATACGGGCTCTTAATCATTATTAATTTAAAGCTTGATCAGTCATGATTGGTTAAAAGTCCATTCATATCACTTAATAGGATTCGCATATACATTTTATTTGAAATACAATACAAATTTTAAATTAAATCTGTGCCTTTCAGAATCATCAAGCACACCATTACTCTCCTCACTTTTAGTGATAACGAAGTGCACGTTGTGGATTTGGAGGTGATCCATGCAGTTTCAGAAAAAGCGGTTTATGTTTAACAAAACAGAGAATGTTAAATAAAAAAATCTAATAAAGTGGTGTTTATCTTCGTTGTATTTGTCCCATAGTTTACTCATTCCTAAATGTAACTCTTTGGGAAAAACCTGGCCAATGTGCCGGAGGATTCTTCAATTCCTCATTTTCCATGCTACATTCATTCATTTAAGTTCGATGCTTACCATGCTTTTGCAGAGTTTTCCAATTTTCATTTATTTTTCCTATTATTTGTGCAGTTTTTTATACTCGATCAAGAGCACCCACAAAATTGCTTCATTAAATATGAATCCAGCTGAATCAATGTGTTTACCCTGCTCAAAAATCGGTCTAGCCTGCTAATTATTACTCATGATTGCGTGCTAATTTGAGTAGAAAAAATTAATTGGCAGAATAAAATGCACTGATTTCTGATTGGCGAATTTGTGCTCGGAAAAGAGTTCTGCGACTGGTCAGCAGCAAAATTCATAAACCATCACTCCATGGGAGACTCTAGATGCGGGGAACTCTAAATGTGCTATATTCGAATTCTTGAGAGAGTATAAGGGCGGGGGTGGGTGGATTCAGGAGAATCCTACTCTACACTAAAGTCACTTTATTCACGGACATACGGGGTCACTCACGGAATTGAAACGGAGCGTGCACGGGAGAGGGTGTGCCTCTCCTCATGGGCATTTATTTACTGCGGGGAGAGGACGCCCTGAAGGTTGGTGCGGAGGATGAGGTGGGAGGAGCAGGGGGACTCACCGCCTCATGCGTCCCCTTCCGTGCAAACAGGGAGACGGAGCGGCGTCAGCAGTTGCCGGAACCAAGAGAAGACGACTGGCGGCGAGGCTGAGGGAGGGAGGGAGGGGGTAGTAGGGAGGGTGGAGGAGACCGTTTTTCGGACCGAGGTGGAAAAGACGGAGGGCGATGGAAACCAACGGTTCCAAGGAGAGGGTGGTGGTGGCCGGTACGGAGGGAGGGAGGAAGAATTTCGAAGGACCTGATACATTTGCTCTCTTCTCGGCCGGTGGAACTTGGCGCACACAGACGCACGCGTACTAACATCTCGTGCACCCACAAAAGAAAATGCGGTGGTGAGAGACCGGGGTGCGAGAAGACAAAAGGTGAACACCTCCGGCGACTGATTCATGTGATTCACTGGTTTGCTCCCGTTGGGCCGAGGGGCAAACAAAGGGCGGTTACCTGGAATGAGGTTCGCGGGGAGTGGGAGCGCGGGACGGAGGATAGAAGGGGTGGGCACCGGTGCGGGAGTGGACGAGTGAGGCAGAGGGAGCAGTTGCAGCAGGCTCTCTCCTGCTGGGGAGGCCGGGGGTCGGCGGGGGAAGGGGTGCGGTTGACGGGAGGGTTGGAAGGAGGGCGCCGCGCAAAGCGATAGGGAATGTGGGTCAGACGGGGAGAGGGAGCGTGCAAGCGAGCGATGAGGTGTGTGTGCTATAGATTCCCATTATGGATTCCAATTTTCGAGATTAAAAATAATAATAACCATAAAATGGCATGCAATCCGTGTTGGCGCGTGCCATTGTATCTACTCGGAGACATTTAATTGTCTTCCCGTGCCAGAGTTACTATTTATTTGTGTTATTTCTTGCCTCCATTGGATTTTTTTTGTATTTGCCGTGTTTATTTTTTCTCATTCGGTGACTCGCAAAATAAAGCCAATTGTACAATTCTGAAAGTGGTGAAATGGTTTCTATCTTGTGCCGAGTCTCATTGTTTGTCGAATCTGACCGGAAGGAAACTGCAATATCGTGTGACTTCACCAGTTTTTGAACGTGGAAAACATAGAAATGCAACTCATTATACGTAAACATGAAGCACCGCGTATTCGTTCGGTATACCGTTTTTTTTTTTTTAAAGCATCCGTACTCCATTTTATTTCCTTTTACCTCTAGTGCTCCATCTGTGTGTTGGCTACAAAATTAACCCGTCTTTCCTTCCTTATTCTTTTTCGCGATTTGTCTTATAATACAGCTGCCGCCTATCACATTTCCCAGTTGCGCTTCATTGAGTGTCAGTGTAAGCAAAGAAGATAGAAAATTAACGTCTGTGTCGCAATGTTATCTGCTATTACATCGTGGCTATGCTACCACAGAATTACAATCAACGTTGCATTTCGGCATTCGTTTTTTAGGAGAGGTGAAAACTGTTTTTCAAAATTTGTTTCTTTCAAAATGGAAAACATCACTGGAGCACCGGTCTTACAGCTGTTACTCCTGCGGTGCGAAATGTTATGATGGTGTACCGTCAGCTTTTTTCCCCAATTCACTTTGCCGTTTTTTTACTTTCTTTTGATTAATACCTATAGAAATTATTGTTTGCAGTCTCTACGTGACATATAGTGTGTTTTAAAAGGCAAACTATTGAACTATTATTTTTTAGTATTTTTCAAGCAGTGTCAAACGAGTCGACGCCCATTTGAAATGTTGTTGTGTTCACCTTCGTTGTACTCAAATTGACCTCAGGCATTGAAAGAAATAGAAGTGAGGCTTGAGTTTTGTGAGAGTAGAATAATTTATTTTATACTACTTTCAAAGTGATACATTTGATTAACGTTGATTTTATTTCTATTGAGTCTCCACTGTAGCATCTTTATTTGATATAATTCCTCTTATTTTCCATCATAGCGCTTCATTAATATTTTTTATTTTATACTGGGGTTTTATTACTTAACTACAGAGCCTTATAATTCCTCTATGCCCGTATTTTTTGCTAATTTATTTCTCTTTAATCTTATCAAAATATAAATTCAGCTCTTGCATTAATATTCAAAATTGAATGCCCTAAAAATATAAATCACATTTTCACTGTAGAGAGAACTCTATCCAAAAATAGCGTATATCTTGATGCATAATAATATAGCACAAGACAATATAAGAGACCGGTGCAATCCATTGTAAAAAAGATTTGTTTTTTGATACAAAAACCTATCTTAACTGAAGTGCAAAATAAATGAATACTATTTTTTGACATTATATACTACGTTTATTCGAATTTATTCTTTGAATGAGAAAAAATATTTCGGTCATTACCGAGTCAAAATAATATCTTAAGTTAAGCTGTTATTGAAAAGAGGGTTTTTCACTGAAACCAAAAAAGTTGGCCATTATTTTCGGTACTTTTGAGGCTGCTTATTAGAAAAGGACCACTCTTATATATTTATCTTTAGATATCATAAATTTGCGACTCCTATTGTATTAGACATCTAAATTGCTTAAATGTATTATTATTCTGATACTGAGATTTTTATTTACTGAAAATTTAACTTGTATAATGCTCTACATGCCGTCATATAGTTAGAAATTATCAATTAGATTTTTAAATAAGCACTGAACATAGAAAATTAAAATGATCCCTATTCGTTATTATATCCTTATATATAGTATTTTCATTTTCCTTAGTCCTCATCAAATGTGAATAAACAAATTTTAATCGTTCCAACACGAGTTTATGTTGACTTCCTCTGCTGATGAACATGGATTGACATAATTCTATCGAGTACCTAATATAAATGTGTCATGTAGAACTTGTGGCCGGAATGAAAATTTGTTAAATTATAATTTATTTTTTAACGACTTTTTTGTAGAGTGACCTCTAAACCTTTTCAGATGGTGCATCTTCAAATATGTAACACAACATTTTTAAACTAAGAGAAATTCCCATGCTAATTAATGTTGATGTATTAGGAGTAAACTCAAATAGAGGGCAGTGAAATGTGGACCTTAGTGTATATCTTTGAGTAATTTTGATGTAAGGAAATACAAAATCATAGGAAAAAGCGAGAAGATCACTATTTTTGGCATTGACGTACGTATCTCATCGGTGACTGTGCTAGAAGTCCTTAAACGGCATAAGTGCTGATTAGTTAAAGGTACCGGGAAACTTGTAGGAAGTGTACTCGAAAAACCCAAAATCTAGATTTAAATAGTGTAATAATGGAAGCATAATTAAACTATGGATCTGAGGAAATCAGGAAAAATGAATGTCATTTACTGATAAAATTCTTATCCTCAATAAAAAGGAAAACGCTCGCTTTTGGAAACATCCTACGCATAAATGAGATGCCCTTGAAATGAATGGGCTGGATACGGCAATACGATTCAAAACTCAGATTTTGATTCTTTGATTATTGACAAAGATAATGCTGAAAGACATCTTGAAAAAGTTGGAAAAATTTTTGTATGGAAATGAAATGTGTGCTATGCTGATGAAAGAAGATGCCGTGAATGATAATTTTAAAAACATCACGTGTAGAACTAAAAATTATGTACACTATAGGATGTCAGGGAAATTAGGAAATAGCCATATTACAGCATGCAAATTGATTCACAGAATATTAGGTTTATAAAACTTTTTTGTTGTTATCTGTGATAAATAAATCAAAGAAATATGCAAAATTAATTTTCAAAAGAGCACGTTCTTTACCATGATATAAATAAAAAGCAAGAAGAGTTAAATGAGACCTTCAAACAATACATTTAAAGTGTAATGTATCGAAAACTATGAGAAAAATATTTTATTTAAGAAGGAAGGTCAAAGCTCAAAACACGTCTCTCAAGATTTAATTAGATTTAGAAAAAGCAGAGGAATAGAAGTGGCTTGTCCAATGGCCAGATCTATTGGAATAATGATGATAAAAATTCACAACCGGCAACCAACGTTTTTCTCTGCATGGACATTTGGAAAGTTTTTAACAATATTCTTGCAACGTTCTACAGTAGCTATATTGAAGAATCTTAAAGTGCAATAAAAGAGTATGCCACTGATAAGTACCAAAAATAAGTACTGAGCAAACTTCGTCTTAAAATGTGGAAAAACTGTGGGGAATCTTCAGTATAAAGCAAGGTTAGAATGATCACAACTTTTTTAAACTTGCCTGGCTAGAAGTAGGTAGGAAACGAAAATAAAATGTCAAACGGTGGAGTGCGGACAAACGGAGGAAGAAAGAATGGAAAAATTGTCTTTTGCGGATGACAGACATTGTTGGAGATGGAGGGAGAGTCTACGAGAGTGATGAACCCGTTTGTATTGAGAACAGAATGTTAAAGGTCATCCTTCAAGGGAAATACTATTGAATGATGCCCTGTAGCTGAAGGTAATAATGACTTTCGTTGTCATTAACGTTGAGAAGAGCACATGAACAGAGCAAGAGGAAATATTATTACCAATCAAAGGATTCAATTATAAATGGCAAAGAAAACTACCGTAGCAATAAGGAACTTATGCGTGGGAATTCATGAAACTTATGCGTGGATTTTCTATTTGAAAGGAAAATGGCTACACCGAGTAACAAGCATTACACATAGCGGTGTTGACATAAGTATGAGAAATCCACCTAACATTAAAGAGAAATATATCATTTAGAACATACTACGGCGCAATATTTCCCCGAAAACTGTAACTGAAATAATTCCAAGTGCTTGGCATTTCAGAGTTTGACTAAGGGTGATTTATCACAAGTAATTGGAGGAAGCTATTTTCACAAACAATTCCGAATGAATGACCAGAATTGGATGTGACAGGAGAGGTGGAATCCCTGCCATAATCCAATTTTAAAACGAATAACATAGTGCTTTCGAGAATACCGAACCCATACAATAAAATTTTGGATTTTAATTTTACTAATAAATATTGTAATTATACTTGATGGAATAGTTTTTGTATCAAAAATTATAAAAAGCGTAAAAATTAAACTTAGGTTATTCAGATATGCCTGAAAGTCCTGTCATCTAGCTTTCTCCAGGAGGCGCAACTATTTAACTATCCGGTGAGACAAATTTCCGTCTAGGAAAAGGTAAATACAATCGGGTACAAATCCTCATGGCAACTCTCATGCCGTCTCTCAATATTGTCTGTAAATGAGTTATATCTCTCATGGGAAGCTAAAACCAAGACTTCCATCATGTATTTTTGTGTCGGGGGTATTTTTACCCCTCTTATCTGTAGTGACTATCATGTAATCTGAGTTTCGAGAAAACATCCCGATTTGAAACCGTGTTCGATCTGTTTCACTGTGGGAGTCGAAAAAAAACGTGAATTCCTAGAATAGCATCAGTCAAGATGAGATTGGTGTGCTCTTTAAAAGGAAGGGGATCAGTTTGGAGAAGAATGGGTTTTGCAAACTTGTGTGCGTGCGTGTGTGTTATCGCAACGGTATGTGTATATGTGTGATCAACGATACAGGGACGAGGAACGGCGGTGAGAGAGGGAAATTGTAAGAGAGTGGAAGGGCGAAGTTATTTCTTTACTAGGTGGGAAGGGGCGTGGAAAAAGGGAAGGTTCTAATGGGAATCTCTGTGTTTTTGTGTGGGTGTATGGGTTGTGAGGGAGCCTGGTCGGGGGATGTGAGGAATTCTGAGGGGTGGGAGGGGTAAAAACTTGTGGAGCTCCAGGCAGGAAGTGGTTTCGGTGGTAAACAACTGGTGCTTGAGAAGGTCGTTATTCTTGGATCGGGACTCGCTTGGCTGAGAATGAGATGGGAGAAGGGAATGCCGAGAAGGGCACGTCGAAAGTCAGGTCTAGGGGAAGGAATGATGGGGATGGTGGAGAAGAAATGGAAGAGCTGCTGGAGGGACACTGGAGGTGTACGAGTGAGTGTCCAAATGGAGAGGATTCCTTGGTCGCCAAGGTTCAAGGTAAATACGAACTGGTGTGCGGATTCCCCGTTAGCAGGTGGCGGGAGGTGATATACTATTGAGTGAATTCGATTGGAGGAGGGCGAAAAACACATTTGCGCGTTAGCGAACGAGAGGATAGTTAAAAAGATAACAACTTGACGGCGGAACGGAGTGAAGAATATGGTTGGGTAGGGTTTGAGGTGAGGCACGATGTCTCAAGAGAGAAGGATAATTGAAGCGGTGGCCGCATGGAGCACAGACTTATTTCTTTCCAATGAAATGAGTTCTGGAGTTGGCAATTACGTGGGACTGACCATTTGCCTCCTCCCCGGCCCTCCTGACCCTTTCCTCCGGCTGTGAAACTCCAGCGACGGTGTCTCTTTCCCCATGTCTTTCCGAACTCGTCACTTGGGTCTGTGTCGGGTATGGCCGACGCGAGTGGAGCTAGACGTTTATGGCAAGCCGTTCCACCCGCCCTCTCTTCTCGCAGCCTCCTCTCAAAACTCCCCCATCCCATCCGGGGATACGGGCGGCGGAAAAGAGAGGTGGGGTATGTCCTCGGCAAAGACTGTAATGGATACCACGACGGAGGGGCACGGGGATTGGGCTCGGGAGGAGCGTCTATGCCAGGGAGGTGCGGGAAAATGGTGGTGACGGGAAGGGGTGAATGCGTCGCTCTGGATTTAAAGATGGTGAGGGTCACAGAGGGGGTAGGAGGATAAAAACAAGGGCAGAATCATTATTCGGGTTAGTGACTTTGAGGATCGGTTTTGTTAACCCTCTCTTCTTCCTACCTTCCACCCCCTCTCGACCTGACTCCCCTTTCCCCGCCCCTGGGGTAACCAACTCTCCTCCGAAACACGTCCTTCCCTTTCCCCCACCTCCCTTTACCTCCGAAGATGGCCTGTATACTCACTAATGTCCCCCTTTCGACGCCTTCGGCTTCCTTGTCTGCCGTCCTTCTCCCAAGACTTCTCGTCCTCCCACTCCACCCCGTCCCCTTCTGCTCGCATGATCCTGAAAAATTTCGTCCGCTCGGAATGTTTCTATTCCGCTCCCTTATATAACGAGCGAATCTCCTCCATCGCCTGCCCTGCTTTTTTTTACCTCCCCTTATGCTTTTTTCCTTCTCCACTCCACCACCCTACCTCTCATTCTCTTCGTCGCTTTTTATTTTCCAAATATCCCTCGAAGAAGAGGAGGAAGTAGGGTCCAGTCGTTTTCTACTCCCAATCGGGTGGTGTCGACCCTACACCCTCCACCCTCTTGTCTGGCTCTCCGTTTTCTTGCTCACTTTTTTCTTCGCCTGGAAATGTTCCTTCTCTTCCTATCTTATCTCCAATAATCAGCATTACAAGCGCCCAATTGTGTAATTGTGTGCAGTATTATAATTGTGATTGTCTTAAGTATTCCAAATAGAAACGTACGTTACGCTTTGAGCCACATAATGATGGCCATATGCGCTGATTTGGTTGTATATGGTCTTTTCGTTAGGGGCACCAGTTGTGCTATCTCTTTCTTTCTCCTAATAATCCCTCCATTCTTTTCTCTTCCGGCCGTATTATAAAATACGGCGTGGCTGAGATGAGATCTGCTGTTCCAGGTGTTGTTGATGATGTCCAGTTATTTGGTATAGCGCATTAAATAGCTTTATTTAACGATGCTAGGCAACCCGAACACTGTGTCAATTGATTTTTGTTTTCTTTAAAGTTTAATTTTACGAATTTTTGGACTACTATATGAGGGAGTTGTCACTTGTAAGTCATTTTTAATAGCGTAAATATACCAGTTAAATCGGTTAAACATAAATAATTGTGTAAAAAATAATACAATCAGCATAGGCTTGAAAATGTTATTAGAATATATTTTCATACATTTGAGTCTTTCCTATATTCTATTTCCCCCTAATTGAAGTTATAATGATCAACGTAAAGTGAAATCTTTTAGCCTCCGATCACGTTGTTATAATGAAAATATTAACTCGTATTTAGTTATAGTTTCACACATATTACAGTTCATTTAAACTACCAACGTACAGTATTTATTTTGAATTATATTATTCTATATCATATCTTATCCCCATTTACATAAACTCACGCTTTATAAATTAGTTTATTCATGTGGTTTGTGTCATGCATCGATTTACCATAATTTTTAATGACCTCGCACTCTTTCTTTACATGCAGGACTGACTGTTTCCATATTTCTTTCCGGGTTAAGAGACTGAAAAACCCATGTTTCAGTTAGTTGAGCAATTTTTTCTTTTCTGCCGAATGGATGGAGATATAATCGTGGAAAGAGATGTCCAAAAAATTGGAGAGGGATAAAAGACTATGTGAGCGGGATGAGGGAACGGAGGACATAACCGATTGGAATTGAAAAGGGAGGATTAAAGGTAGTATAAACAGGACCGATGAGTATTGGAAGGGCAAAATTTGAGGAAAATCGCATCCGGGTGAAGAGGTGAGAGCTGAGACGAATTAAGGGTCGTTATTTAGGCAAAGGGAATGACTGAATAAGCATCCCATCTCCTTTTTTCAGGGATATGAAGGAATTGTGGGCATATTTATGGATGTATGTTGACGTATTTTTTTCTCACTTTTTTCAAAATGAATTGAATGACTTAAAGGAAATACGTTAAAGTAAAAAAAATTGATTTTTTGGAATGTGCTTCCTCTTAAGTAGACATAGGGTACTAATTCTGATACATACTTCCTTCTTGAATTGTGTTTCGTAAACATTTTAAGGGGATATTTCAACGTGATTCTTAAGGAAATGTGCGGTTCAGTGACTTTTTACCCTAGATGCCGAGACAGTGCCGACATGGAATGAAATAAAGAAACTTAGAGCAGAATAGAAAACGGAGTTAAAAAGCGAAATTTCCGAACGTATATTGTGTATCCACTCGCCTTACTCGGTAATGTGAATGTGTGGATAAAATGAGTGACTTTCTTTGTTGAACATCTGGCAAAGAATATTTGTAGCCATTGTACTTTAAATGATAATTTATAGCCACCAGATAAATGATAAACCAAAATATTTCCTATTTTAAAGATTTGGCATAGATTTAATAGGAGATAAAAGCTTGATAATCTGATAATTGATAAAAATATATGTATATATACTGGATAGGGAATATCAACAACAGATGTACCAATTTAACAAAAAACACAGAACTCAAATCGGAACGATGGGAGCGCCACACGGTGGTTATTCCGGGAACTTTTTGTTCAAGGTAGTATATATATATATATATATATATATATATATGTGTGTGTGTGTGTGTGTGTGTGTGTGTGTGTGTTTATGTGTGTGTGTGTGTTTGTGCGTTTGTGTGTGTAAATATATAATGCAAAATATTCTTCCAATTTATCTACAAATGCTAACATTTGGGTTACATAATGGTTACTCAGTTGAAATTCATGCGCGAAATATCCAGTCACTTTAGCAACTTGCATTGACAGAAATGTATAAATTAAGCTAAAATAATTCTTAAATAAATAATACATATGAAGACATCATCTCGGAGTAGGAGAAATGGTATTCAAGAGTAACTTTGGACCAAGAAGGACCCTAAGGAGTATATAGGTTTTGATTTGGCTGAGAGAGATAAATGCAGTATGTGCAGTAATTTCCAGATCTCACCGCTACAGGACTACACGCAAGAAGTCATATTCGGAAAAAGAAATTCTCAATTACCTTCTAATGTTGAGAATTTCAACCGAAACTCATATTCTGCAATGTTTGGGAGTAAAATCAATAAAAAAATTAGAATGTAGAATACTCAAAATAAAAAGATACAAAGCAAGTATTTCAAATATGCCTAAATTCTCTATAAATATACATAACGGTCGTTATCACACATGTGATAATAATAATTGAGATTGCAATTATGAATGAAAAGAAGGATGTACGCAAATGAGTTTTCTTCAAATGATGGTGAGTAATTCAAGTAAGGAATTCAAATAATGATCTAATGTAATGAAAGGATGAGGAAAAAGTAATGAATTCTTGTTAAAGGTATTAACTCGGCTTTTTTTACATTTTCTCCAATTTTGCATGTTGAAGGCCAATGCCATACTTATTAACTTATAATTTCATAAATTGCGACTTTCCACAAAAGCATTATGTTAGACAAATTATGCTTTGTTGCATAGTTCATTAGTGAATTTTAATACCGAGAAGTCACCTAATCTTGCTGTGATGATGTAAACTAAACAGAAACAAATATTGTCTAAAGTACATCTATTCTGGATGAAAAAACTAATTTGGTTCGGAAGTTTTTGTTTATTTTGAATTAAAATTTACGGTCACTCAAAATCAATAAAAACTCTATTTCTGCTAGATTTTACTACAAGGAACGATATGTCCCCATTTCAAAGCAAAAATATTGGCCTCATGTTAAGATAATATTTGTAAATCTTAATTCGTTTGTAACGTTGGCTGTTTTAACTGTACTTAATAAGTGAACAAATCGTATTAATATTTTTACTAAATCAAGTGTTAGTTGTTGTAACAATATGTTTCATCCGTTTTATGAAATTTATTTCATACTTAGTTATACAATTTTAAATTTTCTGGTTACGTTTATTAGCTTAGTCGTAAAGCCATTATAAAAACGGTATCGGTATGGTTCTCTATCGACATTTAAGTCTCAACTACTAAACTGGAATTGTATTTGAGCCATTTAACCCCTTTTGAGATAGCGGTTTGCTTTCATGTTTACCTAAAATAACCATGATACTTAAAATGTTTTTTAGCTGTTCTCATTCCAAGTTTTTTAAATATTAATATTTTATGCATGTTAATTAAGGCTTTTATACTTTTGAAATATTTTAATGTTGGCAAGTACCTGGCTAACTTAACCGCAAAAATTATCTCGGTTTTATCTACATCTACATCTACTTAATACCCCGCAAGCCGCCGCAAGGGGGTGTGGCGGGGGGTGTTAGGACACGACCCGTAATTTAGAAAAGAAAAAGAAAAAAAACCGCATGCAATAACCACAAAATCATATATCCACAAAAAAAAACATGGCATACATTCATGCCAATTCATTCATTTATTTTCCATACAATTTTACGATGGCCGTTAAATTAAGTGTTGATAGTGAATCGTGTTTTACAATATATTTAGAAAAAAATTGATTTTATATCATATTTTTTTGCTCAATGGTTAATTTTTACTTGGTACAGATTTCAATGCTACTTAATGTTTATTTTTTACTAGTTATTGTCTTCAGTATTACCCTTTTAGAACTGAAACATGTTCCTAACCTGAATAATTCGCCATCCGAGACATATGTAATGATATAGAATACTTATTGACAATACTACTTGAAAACGTCATCGGATGCTACTAACGCACTGTCAACGGAAACATTGCACATGAGACGCGTTGGTGTGCGGTGGGTTCCAAGACTGCTCATACCGAACAAATGGACATTCGTGTGCACACTTGTTCGCAGTTGAATCTGATGGTACAGTAAGATCGAAAGAATCTTTTAAAGGTCATCACTGTATATGAATTTTGGCTACGTCGTTTTTGAACCTGACAGCAAGCAAACAGTGAACTTTGAGTGAAAATCTTCATCTCTATACCAAAAAATCCAAAGTGGTGGCTTCTGAAGGGAAAGTCTTTGTCATACCATTTTTCTATTTTAAGGAAATGGCTTGCCAGCATGTCGCGTCAGTATGCACATCTGTACATGGAGCATACTAGAGGCTTGTACTATACATTTAACAATGGTAAATAAATCTCTAGATGCGACACAAAGAAAATGCAAGGCGGTACAACGCAATGTTTTTCCTAAATATTTCGCTGAAAACAAGTAAAGTGTGTTCATATATCTTCTTATTACCCAGATCTTAAAGTATATACCATTTTTTGTTCTCAAACATGAATAAACTCCATCGAGGAAAGTATATTTCATCATAAAAAGCAGTGGTGAAGGTTTTTGATGCGATTTCGTGAAAGCGATCAAAAATGGCTTCAGGCGTTTCTTTATAGTTGGAAAAATTACGTTTTATCTAGTAGAGGGATAAAAACAATTCATTATTGGAGAATGAGTACAGGCATTACAGGTATTTTGCTAAAGAGCGATCGTTTATTATTAAATAGCCCTTTCATTTGCACAATTCTCTGGAGCCCTGGCGGGTTCCAGGATTCTGGGGAAGTAAATGGACTATTTCGCTCCTTTCTTTACTCCTCTAGCGCGTTCTACTAAATTTATCAAACAAGCACGGCCCGAAATGTTCACTGACTACCCGAACGGGCAAGTATTAACCGTCCCGGTGAGTGAAGTCCCACTTTTACCGGTCTTTGTACATAAGAAACGCATGGCATTGAAGAAAGAAACATGGGTGAGGTGGAAGTGTGGTTTGCGAGAAGAAGAAAGTTAAAACTAGGAATAAAATATGAATTCTTAACCATACAAGAAAGGTAAGCCGACAGAGAACGGATTTTAGCAAAAAGAACAGCACGAACAGTACTAACTGCACCCCGGCGCACTCTGAGCACAGAGAACAAGCACGGCTTGGTTTCCTCAGATTACCTCAGAGTATGAATATAATTGGCCACAAATGGCCACCCCTAAGCTTCTCGTATCGACGGAATCCAAGGGCAAAGTTGCACACACGCTAATGGTACGTAACTATAGAGATGTTCATGAGTCTATCTTCTTGTGGCTAACATACCAAGGCACAGGCAACTAACAGAGAAAACCCACATGCATAGATCAAACAAGTCTTTGTTTGCGCGGATAAAATTTGCTGTTACAAAATCTAATGCCAGGCAGTAATAATACAGAAAACATTTTGGCTTAGAATATAGACCGCAGTTTTCAACATGGTTCAATGAGTGAGGATAGAGGTTGCCTAGCAAAAAAAACTAACAAGAATATTTCGCTTAGGTGCCAAAAGCGATAGTTTTGGATAAATAAAGATTAAAATGATGTGAGACCTAGGTGAAACTAGGTTTTATCGTCGAAATTACTAAATCATAAATGCCCAGGTAAAATCAAAATCACATAATGCTATGACCTAAGCAAATAATTCGCATGCTAGGTTTGTCTTTAAGCTGATTCAATGAGTGTTGAGACACGTTGAAAAATAACTAAAGTATCTTGAACAAAACTTAATAGTTTCGGGTTAATAATTACTTAAACCAATAAATTTTGGATTCCAAACTACACTTTTACTCGCAAAGTTATGTATAGTCTCTCTTCCAAGAGCTTTATCAGATGTTCAATTTTCTCGACATACAACACATTTTGAAAAATTTGAAACCAGAGAGGACGTCTACTTCAGAATCTTAATATTATGACAAAAAAGACGCATAATGATTGATAATCTACTTCAATTTCATAAGAAGTTAGAATTTAAAAAAAAACTTCGAATACAGTGGAAAAAACAGGTGACTGGAATACGAATATCTTTTTCATGAAGGTCTCCGTGGCTTTGAACTGCTTTTCTCTGTATTTCCGAGTTCTCCATTAACGTTAGTTGTCTTTGGGTGACGACAGTTTCGCTGGTTATCCTGCCTGCATCTTTAGGTTGAAAGTGTTCTTGTCCGCCTTATATTGGGCGGACAAGAAAGCGCTCTGCATAGCCCTTTTCCACGCACTGTTTAATGAATATTAATCGTCCCTATTGATACTTTGTTTTCTTTTTAAGATTTAAAGTGCCTCGGGGATTCACCGGGGGAAAAAGCGCTTTTCCTTTGCTTTTGCTTTCGCCTCCTTAAAATCGATGACGTGTCCCGGCTCACTGTAGTACGCTCGGTGATGACTAATTGTTTCTTTTCCGTCGCCCTGAGAGGTTCTTTTATACTTGTCGTAAGTAATCTGCAGGTTTCCCCAGTGTAAGATCTGCCGCAGGAGCTTGGCACTGGGTGTACACCATCTGATAACTACTTAGGGACGTTATCTTTCCGTCCATACAAGAGCCTGTTTATTTTGGTGTCGGTGTTGAACCTTGTCTCCACGTTGTGCTCGTTTAGGATCTTGGCTATCATTTCGGAGGTCCCCGCGACATATGGAATAGTGATTCGCGCTCTTGGTTGTGCTCCTTCTTTCTCTCCGTTGACATGGGTGGCCAACTGACATAATTTTTTGTCCACTTTCATAGTCCTTTTTAGGATCATGTCGGTTATGTATCCATTCCTGCGTAGTGCAGTCGTTAGGTTTATCAATTCCGTCTCCAAGGAGCCAGTGTCGGATAATGTGTGCACCCGGTGCATGATGGTGGGCATCAAAGCTGTATATTGGGATGCATGGTGATGCGTGTTGACGTTGAGATACCGCTCCATGAGGGTGGACTTCCTGTAGACGGCGTATTCCCAGTTCCCGCTGCTTTTTCTCTTTACGATTACATCAAATAATGGTAATTGTCCTCCTTTCTCAGTCTCCATTGTGAACTGGATACTTCTGGGTTGTGTATTTGGGTGTTCCAGGAACCTGTACAATTCTTCTATACCGTGAGACTAGACGAAAGTGGCCTCTACGTATCGAAGCCAAAGCATTGGTTTTATGTCATCGGTGTTAAGCGCGTTCATCTCAAATTGCTAAAATAAAAGTTAACTATCACTAGCAATGGTGGCTACCCTTTTTCTGTTCGAAGTGCGCACTATTCTATAGGAATAAAAAATTTCCTTAGACAATGTTCCACAAAATCCGGAAAGTCTCCAGGATCACCCGATGTGGTGAGTCCTCCGTCGATCTCCACAGTCTTGGATAGGTATGTTGGTGAATAATGACAGCACGTCGAAACTGACCATGATGCCTTAATTTTTCACTGAGATATCTTACAGGATTTCCACGAAGTGGGAGGAGTTCTTTACGCACAAGGACGTTTTGTCCACGTAGAGTTGCTGTGACTGGGCCAGATAGTTGACTAAAGGATAGGTTGGCGAGTCGATTTGGCCTACTAAGGACCTCAACGGTATAACCTCCTCATGTACTTTAGGTAGACCGTAGAGACTCAGAGGTTTGGGTGCCGAGGAAATAAGACATCATCATTGTTCTTCCTGAGGAATTGACGAGTTCTTTATGATGGATCTGACATCTCGCTCAGGAAATAAGGGAAGATGTGGCTGGCGGTCTACGTACCGTGGAAACCGCCTAAACAGAAAATAACGGCGAAGAAAAGGAAAACCCAGTAGAAACCTTTAGGGGATCGCCGACATTGTCATCCTTCTCGGGAACAAAGGCCACTTAACGGTTCTCATCACCAAAAAGGAATACGGTGAGAAAATTTCGGACATCCTCAACAACAAGACCTACAAGAAATCGGGCGAGAACCTGAAGAGTAAAGTTGCCCGAGAGCACAGACTCATCACCAAGAACTCGCCAATGAAATAAAGTGTAAAAAATATCTTTGGATTAGTGAAATTTTATTTTTAATCCATATTCAGTTCTACTAGATGATTTCTCTGTATTTAATGTAAGAAAATAGTGTTGGTCTTGTTTACAAATAATTAATACTATAACACAAAATTTCTAAGCTAATATATAGGGAGTAGTCGGTTTCATTGCTTCATCATAATATTTTTAAACATTTCATAGATTTTGAGTTTAGCCATGGATGCCTCTGTTAAAATTTCTCTGCTTAATTTTGCTATGGACCTTAAATATCTTAATGAAAGCATTGTTTTCTGATTCGATTTCAGCAAATTCGGTAAATGGCTGACATAGCAGATTATTTGAATTTGAATCCTTGTGTCCCATTTCCTACGAGTGATAAAGTGTTTACTTAAATGATTACTCAAACGTTCAGCAATTTATAGTCCTCATTCCACTATCGCATTACAGTCCTAGTTTTCAATACATTGACATCAAAGTGCGTTTAAGATAAATATTTTCATAATTTTGCTTGCTAGCGATATCATCCACAATGGCGTGATTGTGAGCCTTGTATTCCAATTCACTTTACCAGAATATTCGGTGATGTTAAAGAAAAAATTATGATTAAACGAAGATACACTCGATGTATGCTTAGGAATTGAATTAGGAATTGTTGCTGGTGGTTTGTGGAAGGCATTACGGCGAGGTATTATTTATTATGACGCTAAGTGCATCAATGTTACCACTGTCAGTACCATCCTTGGGTGATCGTTGGCAATGGACCTGACGCTAATTTGAACCGGAAATTAACTGCTTCATTTTGATTAAAACCGCAGGGTTTCTGCGGTTCAACACATTGAGAGGCGTTTTATGATTCTACTTACTGTAGGGCGAATAATTAATACTCAATAATATACATATTTGCATGCATTTAAATTGTAAGCATAAAACATCTTAATTTATTAATGTAAATATAGTCTTATTTCAGGAATAAATATGTACGAGTATGCATCATACTGTTTACATGCTACGTACGAAAGGAAATTTAATTACATTAATAGACAGTAATAACGCACCTTATTATTGCAACGCATATTATTAGTTAATGTTAATTGTGACTTCCTATAATAATAAATATTATTAGGGTTTAGTATAAAAAATCTGCCCCTTAAGAGTCTGCTATTTGCTAATATATTAATAAAGTACATTCTTTAAATAGCTACTAAAAGCTGGATCCTGTGTCCCAGTGTATTATTTTATTGAAATGCGGACTTTCTAGTGATAGGATACTGGCGAATTGCTTCTGAGTTTAATACCGGAATCATCTAAAGTGGCTTAATGTGTATCTCGGAGAACGTTTTCACTCTCTCCGTCCTCGGAACAACTCTTTAATTTTTCAGCTTAAAACTCCCCGAGAGAAAATGATGTGACCAGAAATTTAATATATATCAGTGTAAATAACTTTTATCTTTAAATGTGCCAAATTTCAATGGGACCAGCGGTTATAATAGTTTTACTTTTTGTAGTGATTAGAAGTTAATATATACTAAATGGCCAAAAGAGACTTCGCCAAATAAGGTAAACCGCTAAAGCATTCACATATGAAGATAAATCTCTCATTCCCTTATTTAAGGGATTATTGATAAACAGGAGAAAGAAGACATTGCAACTCTCTGTTTTCACGAGTAAAAAAATCTTCAGCGAATAGGTAATTTCTCAGTTTTAAACATTATTAGGGTCAAATTTATAGCTTCAAATTTGAACTGAACTTAAATGCAAAAGATGCAAATGGCAATGCGTGTCTACGTTGTGAAACCGAGGTTTATTAATACGGTACACTTATAAGATCCCCGGCTGATTTACCGTTGAAATTTGTCATAATTTAAAAATAAAATATACGATTCATTATTAGAAAGTACTTTATCATTCAGGATATAACTAATGCCTGGATATGAGTCTGAAGTTTGATATTATCCACTATTACTCCCTGTTTTCCATAAGAATAACAGCTATTGATTCCAAATCTTGTAGAAATAAATGTTTGCTACAAGGTCGGATGATTGTTACATTTTTTCAAACATTAAATATTACAGAATGTAATGTAGGAAGATGGAGAACAGTCGTTTCGGTCTAATATGCCGTATATTAGTTAAATATTTAGTGCCTGTTGTGCTTTTTTCATATTATATGCCTACCTCCTATATATTTCGTGTTCTACCTATTTTCAATTGATTTAGCTCAGTTTTTGAATTTGAAATAGGAACTCGTATTCGAAATCTCTTTAATCAAACAAAAATTTCATTCGAGATTGCTGCGATAAGAGTCGATATTTTTAATAAAAACAGGAACAGCAGTAATTCACTGATATATATATATAATATATATATATTATTATTAGGTAATCTACCGGTTAAGGTAGGTTTTTGGATGGACACTACTATAAAATAAATATTTTATAACACCTAAAAAAACACAATGCGATAACCTAATCTACATCAATATATATGCACTATTATATTTAAAAAAATAAATTTGACAATAGTAAAAGCGAAAGTAAGTAATTTGATCATGTAATTAAGGTTCGTTTTTTGTGTAAAAACCTACTTTATAACTTATATTTTCCGAAAATTTTTTTGTTCTCCTGTATCTCTTTATAAGCGAGTTTTAGCTTGATTGGTGCTTATGAATTTATTTCGAAGGAATAAATATACATTCATTGAGTATATTTTGAATCAAAGGCCTCAAAACAAGCTGATATACAAAGTTGAAACCCACTTACAAGAAAGACTTATGGTAAAGAGAGATTTACACCACGTTCATTTCAAATGATATATCGTGCCGCTGTTAATGCAAATAATGTACTGTTATGACAGGGGACAAAGTAAATAAACTTTTTTCTGAGATTTATGCTTCGAATAATATATTTATTACCTCTCAGCTTTTTAGCATTCCTATAATAGCGAGAAATGTTTTATGCTTATACCTCATCAGTACCACCGTATTATTAATTTTCAAGAAAATACGAATAATAATATTTCATGGATCGTAATGAGATACCCGGGTCGAAGTGGAGTAAAAATATTTTAAATTCAACGAAATGTTCAAAATAAAAAAAGAACATTTTCACATATACACTTGGACGGCGTTTCTCAGTGAAACCAAAACAGAGCTTTTCTTTTAAAAAGTGAAATTTTCTTGCAAAAGATGATGCCGTGTCTTAATTGATATCATTAAGTCAATGGTGAATAATATCATGCCAAAGTCCAGTAATAATTAAAACCACGTTTCTCGCGTGGCGTGAAAATGGATTCATTTAGCACATTCTGGAATCATAAAGTTACTGGATCTACCTTTTTTATTTCTATATAAAGAGTTTCTAAGATGAATGTGATTCTTCTAACATCTGGAATGTAACTGCTGAGATATGGAAAAGAACTATGAACCGTTTGATTACAAATTAGACTAAAGCTAATTATACGCATTTTAGAAATCCGCACAAACCTTATATTATTTGATTCGGAGTGAAAGTAAGTTCACTTCCAATCAAAGAGGAGTATCAAAGATACACCCAAAGAAAAAAATCGTTTCATTAGTAAAAACTATTAACTGTATTTTCAGTATTAATCTTTTTTTCAACTTTGCAATTCTTCATATAACACTCGATTCCATTATAGTATCCCAAATCATACTAGGAAACACTATTTTTCCTGCCGTATTGTTAATAATTACAGGAGCCTGGGATAAGTTGGTTGTAAGACAGTAATTAATTATTTGTTTAGTTTAAACTAAATACATTAACGTCAAACCAACTTTCAAATTCCCTCTTTTGTCACAACTGCAGCATTCTCACATAAAAATGAAAATAAATACTAAGTGATTCCTTCAAAATCACCAAACGCGGTTTATCCTCAACGAGAAATGAATACGTAAGATTAAGAGGGTGCTGTGATCCTTTAGATCGAAAACTCCCGAACAATACCGTTAGTTTCAGGTTCTACAGCATTATATGGGTCAACAATGCTTTTATACGTGAAAGCCAGAAATCCAATATCCCTGATAAAAAGTTTCAGTTGCCTCCATTAAATGGAGGAAGAGTGTATTAGGATAGGGTGCAGATGAAGAAAAGAAATTGGAGAGTAGGAAATATAAAATAATTAAATATAAAATATATGCATTTTGTGAAGCGTCGGAGCTGAAGGAAAGGGA